>NC_090941.1:70212212-70517837 GCF_040938575.1 Ambystoma mexicanum | reverse complement strand
CAGACCAGGGACAAGAGGACCTGTTCCTTGCTGCTTTTTGCCAGAGAAGGGAGAACAACACTTACTCTTACGTCCCGTCCCCTTTCCTCCATACTGTATGGGTGTCCCTTCCTAGAAAAACTTTCTTCCCCTTTAAATTTAGAGGCACACAGGGGTATGGCCCTGGGAGCATGCACTACCCTGACTCCGCCCACCGATGCCACTCCTCAGTCCCCTTTTCCGTGTCGCCGGGAACAGGCCGATTTCACCAGCGCTCCTGGGTTTGGCATTGCCATGTAATTCCACACGCTCTTCCCTATATTCTTAACTTTTTGTCTTTATTTGTCATCCAGGTACTCCGGCTTCACGCTCCTCTCCAGCGCATGTCGACTTCAGTGGGTTTCAGCAGGTGTCCATCCTGCGAGGGACTCTTTCCCACGTCTGACCCCCACGCTCTTTGCCTCTGCTGCCTTGGCCCTGACCACAACTGGGAGGGTTGCACCACGCGCACTGAAGAACAGGCTAGCCAGGTGGAGGGAACACTTCAAAGCGTCGCCTCCAGAGGACTTTGTTTGTCCAGCAGAGATCGAGGCCCAAGGGAGGGCCGTTATTTTCCATTGCACCCCGTAAGGGCAGCTCCTTCCCGGGGAAATGCCCAAGCGGGAGAAAACTCTCAGGATCTGTTACCATCACACGCACTGAGGCTGAACCAGCTACCAGCCTTGCGGCCGAGGGGTCTTCAGACCCTACCGGTATCAGTGCTGAGGGACCGCAAGGTTCTTCTACCGGGTCAACAACCAAGGGGCTTCACCCTAGTACCAGTACCATGTCCGAGGGGGTGCCTGCATGCAGCACTACCGGCGACAGTGCAGAGGGCGGTATGACTTCCAGGCCTAGACCTGAGGTGCGGGATAGGCCTCATGTTCCAACAGCAAGAGTCTTGGAGGAGGCCGCGTCCGGAGGGCCTTGCACCACGACTTTGGCACGTGGCAAGCAGCCCAACAAAATGGCCGCCGCGCCAGACAACCTGCCACTCGTCCGATGCCACTCCTAGGAACAGAGCAGGCGGGTGAACGAGTTTCAAGGTGGCAGAGGTGTCAACCAGGTATGTGGCCTACTGGGTATCCATCAGCAGCACAGGGTAAGTTCCCCCTGCAACTCAGACTTGGTGTGCTCCGGCCCCAGCAGCCCCCAGCCACTCCGTCATTATCTCCTGCCTCCTCTTCTGCCTCCAAGGACAGGTTCTTGAAAGGTTTTTGGGGCTGATGCGAACCCCCCAGATGGGTGCCATCCTGAGGGATGCAGTGAGGCACATGCTCCCTCCAGTCACTCCACCGGCGCCTATAGTCATTCCTCCCATGGCTCTGGCACCACAGGCCTCAGCGCAGCCCCCACTGCCGGCTGTGTTGAATCCACCTCCAGTTCAGCTGGTTCCGAGCAAATCTCTGCAGCAGCCTCGGGTCTCCACACCGCAGCTCACCACGCCCAGCACTCCTTCCGCGGCCGACCAGCAGGACACCCAGACGGATACAAACGAGGAGGAGGACACTGACACGCTGTCGTCCGCGAAGACCTTTCACAACAGCCTTGCAGGTTTGGCAGAATATCTGGGCCTTCCTCATCCCGAGATAGAGCAGCCCGAGGACAGGGTCTTGGTAGAGGTTCTCTCCCTAAGACCCCCTACCAAGACGGGTGTCCCGATGCAGAAGGAAGTCGTCGCTCTGGCCAAGAAGCGTTGGCTCAAGCCACACTCGGCACATCCTGGTCATCGGCGCCACAATGCCAAGTATAGACAGATGAAGGGGGGATACACTCTTGCTGCCAACACACCCCCAACCGCACTCGTTGGTGATCGCTGCAGCGTCACTCTACTCTAAGTCTGTCGTCCTCGGCCACCTCGTCCTTGGCGCTGCTAGGCAAGGAGGAGATGATCTTGGCGGCGTACAGGAAAAAGCTGTACTCTAACGCCTCCCTGCACCTGCGTCAAGCCTACGCGAATTCCATGCTGGCAGCCACTAACTAGAGGTTGTGGCAGGAAATAGCAGACATCCTTCTGTAACTTCCAGTGCAGAGCCAGGCACGCTTCAAGGCGGGACTAGGAGAAGCCCAGCTGGTAGCTCAGGACATGAGAGTCCACTGTGGCCCACATCAATACCTCTTGCCAGGCCATATGCATCGCTACGGACATGAGAAGGACGGCCTGGCTTTGGGCTACTTAGGTTAACCCCGACGACCAGGATCGCATATTGGACCTTCCGTTCGAGGGTAGTGACCTCTTCCACTCTACCACCGACGAGTTACATAAGAAGAACAGCTCGCAAACTGCGAAGTCTTTATCCTGACGAAGGTCACGCCTAAGGTGTACACCCAGTCGCATCAACGATCTGATATGGGGCGGGTGTGTGGCGGGTTCTGGGGATTCCAGGAACAGAGGTCGAGACAACCTGACCGCTCGCCGAGTCACCTCTGGCGCAAGAAACCTAAAAAAGGGAGGGAGCAAGGGCTTCCTCCAGTCCCGCTCCTCAGCAGCATCCTCAGAGAGAAAAAGGCATGACGCATCCCTCTGGGTCCACGTATCTCCAGTGGGGGGGCAGGTTAGCCTCTCGGGTGCATTTTTGGTGCCAGAACTTCGCAGACCTGTGGATCTTATTAGTAGTGTCCACGGGTTACCACCTACCTATACCTCTCTCTCCTCCCCTCCCAGAGATTGGGACGGCAACGCTGTTGGTGGAGATCTGGTCGCTCAGCGAGAGCCAGGCAGTGGAAGAAGTACCAGCCTCCCAGAGAGGATTAGGCTTCTATTCTGGGATTTTCGCCATACAAAAAAGAACCAGGCTGGCCTGAGAGTTGTGTTGGACCTCTCCATCCTCAACCTCTCCCTCCCTCGTCAAAAATTCAAGATGGTTACGCCAGCACTCATTGCAGAGACACTAGACAAGGGAGATTGGATGTGCTCCCTGGATCTGAAGGACGCTTACCTATACGTCCCGATTTGGAAGCCTCATCGCTCCTTCCTACGTTTCAGGATCATGGGCTATCATTTCCAGTACAAGGTGCTACCCTTAGGCCTCATGAATGCAGTGCCACCATGTCTACCATTACCTGGACTACTGGCTCGTCAGGGCGAGATCCTGGGAGGGGGTTGTCCACATCTCCTCCGCGCTTAGGAGTACGCTCCATGACCTGGGGTTTACCATCAACCTCAATAAGTTTCAGCTGCAGCCCACTCAGAGCCTCCCCTTTCTGGGCCTCATCTGGGATACAAGCTCCGAGAAGATATGTCCCTCGGAGGGCAAGATTGCAGCCATCAACAGGGCCACTACGCACTTCATTTCCAGACAAGTTATTTCGGCTTGGCGGTACCAGCACCTGCTGGGTATCATTGCAGCGGTCCTCTTGGCCGTGCCACACACAAGGCTCCGGATGAGAAGAATGCAACTGCACTTCGCAGCCTCATGGAATCAGAAGAGGGGCTCCCATGCAGAGATGGTCAGCATACCGCCTTTTCTCCACTCGGACCTCACGTGGTGATCCAAGGATGCAATCTGCGGACTGGCAGGCCATTCCGGCAGCCGACTTTGCAGCTCACCATTACTAAGGACTCCTCCCTGAAGGGCTGGGAAGCCACTCTGGACAACCACAGCATCCACGGAGTCTAGACCCAGCAGGAGTCGCATATCGACTGGCTGGAGCTCAGAGCCATTTGGCTAGCCGTCAGGGCCTTCCTCCCACTCATCAGGGGCAGGACCGTCCTGATACAGACCGACAACTCCACCAGCATGTACTATGTCAACAAGCAGGGGGGTATCAGATCCCCTGCGCTGTGCAATCTAGCGGTCAGCATGTGGGAATGGGCCCTGGAAAACATCTACCTCAGGGCCGTCCACCTCCCGGGGGAGGCCAACTTAGAGTCGGACAGACTCACTAGGCTGGGAGCGGACAAATACGAGTGGCAATTGAATGACCAGGTGCTGCAGGAGGTTTTCAATACATGGGGCCATGCTCAGTGGATCTATTTGCCTCCTGGAGGAACAGGAAGTGCCATCAGTTTGTGTCTTGGCAGGGACTAGGCCCCTGCTTCCTGGGCGACGCCATGCAGATTCCATGGGGGGCATGACAGCATATGCTTTTCTGCCCACACCCCTGATCCCCAGGGTACTCTGCAAGATAAAGGAGGCTTATCACCTCAGCATCATAGTGATAGTGCCTTGGTGGCCGGCGAGACCGTGGTTCTCCGAATTGCTCAGCCTCTCGGACCAACCACACATTCACCTTCTGCTGGGCTCAGCACCTCTCTTGTCCCAGCAGGAGCGCAGGGTTCTAAACCCCGCTCCTCAGAAGCTAGCATGGTTCCTGAGCAGATCACCCTCAAGCACCTCCTATCTCAGGCTAACCAGGAGATCTTCCAGAGCGATAGGAGCAAGGCCACTAGTAGCCAATACAGGAGCAAATGGAGCAGGTTCTGTCACTGGGCAAATTCTAAGGAAATCAACCCCCTGACGGGCACACTGGACGATGTGCTTTCGTTCTCGACGTGTCTTGCCCACTCTGGCCTTCAGGTGGACACATGTCGCACCTATCTCGCAGCCATAGGGGCCTACAACAGAAATTCGGAGGAGGAGGTCTTCTCCTCCAACCCAATAGGCAGGAAACATCTGGTGGGCCTGTCCAGGCTTTACCCAACCATCAAAAAGCCACACCATGTGTGGGACCTCAATGTGGTGTTGGGCGCCCTGGCGCGCACACCTTTCGATCCAATGGCGTCCACGGACATCAGGCTGGTCACCATCAAGACAGCTCTGCTAGGAGGTCTCACATCCGCTCGCAGAGTCAGTGAGATCCAGGCTCTGAAGGCTTCACAACCTTATACCACTTTCCACAGGGATAAGGTGGTCCTGTGGACTCACCCAGCGTTCTACCTAAGGTACCCTCCACGTTCCATCTAAATGAGGAAATAGTCCTAGCTACATTCTTCGCTGACCCCAAGGTCGAGGCTCAGAGGGTCTTGCACTGTCTGGATGTCAGTCACGCTCTGAAATTCTATCTGGATCGGACCAAAGGCTTCCGCAAGTCGGACACACTTTTTGTCACCTTTGGGGGCTCCAGACCCGATTATCAGACATCCAAGGCCTCCATAGCAAGGTTGATGGTGGTGGCTATCAAAGAGGCCTATGAGGGGCAGTGCAAGTCGCTGCCAGCCAACATGCATGCCCATGCCATCAAGGCATAGGCCACAGCAATCGCATTCCAGCGGCAGGTTCCGTGGCAGGTCCTAAGCAGGGCAGCTACCTGGGCCACCACGTCGGCTTTCTTCAAGCCACCACTGTTTGGATGCCGGCTCTAAGTCAGACACAGCCTTTCAGACAGGCAGTTCTAAGGAACTTATTTGCTTAAGGAGGGTCTCCTCTCCACCCGGGGGCTAAATTCAGTTGTAATCGCTCATACAGTATGGCGGAAAGGGGACGGGACATAAGAGTAATTACAAGTTACTCACCGTAGTGACTAACGTACTCTTAGTCCTTCTTAGTCCCCTTCCTTCCGTACGTCCCACCATGGCCCCCCTTATTAATACTGGTGTCATTAGGCAATGATAAATATTGTTGCCGCATCAATGGGGACTGAGGAGTGGCGCCAGTGGGCAGAGTGAGAGTAGCGCATGCTCCCAGGGCCGCACCCCCCACGCGCTTCTAAATTTAAAGGGGAAGATGTTTTTTCTGGTGAAAAAGGTTCTGTCTCCCGTCCCTAGGAAGGGACTCCCATACAGTATGGAGGAAAGGGGACTTAGGACTAAGAGTATGTTAGTCACTACGGTGAGTAACTTGTAATTTGTACAAGGTGGCAAGTTTGCTGATGGAATTACTGACTACACAGACCCTGATACAAGGCGGTGAAGTATGCCAGAGTTGAGGGAAAATGCTAACACTCTAGGTCATGGTGGGTCCTGACCAAGTAAATGCGATTATTCAGGTTCTGGTGAGAATTGTCCAGAAGGCTAAGGACTTTAGGTAAACTTTCTTTTGGTCTCTTTCTTTAGACTTTGTTTTATAGATTGAGGAGTTCCTGCAGAGCAAACGTATTTCAAGATTAGGTTAAACATTATATTTGAAGCAACGACACTGGAGGTGGTAGACCCTTTAATCTTACTTTTTGTTATTCCTATCCCAACACCTTTTAGATTTAGATTACCCATTTGTATTTGCTGATTAATCAAGGTCATGTAGGTGTTTGGTCCAACCAGTATCTTGGAAGCTACATCAATAAAAAAAAACACATGTTGAAACCACAGTGCTTTGCACCACAGGTGTCATTCAGTCCCCGAGCTCCCAACAGTAGCCAACCATTTGTATTGTGTTGAATTTACAAGCTCCCCTGTTCCTGTGTGTTTTAATGTTATAATTAAAGTTCGTACTTTTCATGTCCATAGCTGTGTAGTTGACTGGAAAATGCTTGCCTCTTGACCCTATTCCCCTAGGCGTGCTTAAGGATGTTATGCCAGGGATTGCCATTTCGGTGACTCAGGCAGTGAACCTCTCGTGCCTGTCAGGCTTTATTCCAGTGGAACTAAAACAGGCTCTCGTTATCCCTCTTCTTAAAAAAAACCTGCACTTGACCAGGCTGTTTTGGCAAATTTTCATTAAATCTCATTCCTCCCTTTTTTATGTAGCTCCTGGAGTCTTTGATGTCTCCTCTTTTTAGTTCTTTTTTTGAAAACTTCTAATTTTCTGGAACCCTTTGAGTCTAGCTTTCGCCCTGGCCAGAGCAGTGAAAGTCTTCTGGTCTCAGTGATGGACAACCTGGCCCAGCTGGCTAACCTGTGGGGAGTCGGAGCAATGATTTTTATTAGATCTTTCTGCTGCTTTCCACACGGTCGAACACACCCTGTTGACCCGCGTATCTCAGCTGGACATTCTGGTTCTGTATTATCTTGGTGTTCTTCCTTCCTGACTGATGGGGGCCAATCTCTCTCGGTTTTATGTCGTTTTGTTGACATGAGTTTTTTCTATATCTTTTTTACTGAATAAAATCAATCGAAAATATAGATTTTTATTTGTGGAGGTTCCCCTCCTCCGCCACCCCCCAACCTCCCCCAAGCTCCCCTTCCCTATGTTTGTATACCTACCCCAACACCTTCCCTACATCTTGTATCCCCGTACCCCCCTTCTATATTTCGATGAGTTTTTCAATGGCATTATTTCAGGTAAAAATTCCATTAAATAAACTGTTAGCAAAAGGATGTCGTACCTCTCTTCCTCCTTTTTGCTCTCCTTCCTGCTCTTTGAATTGTGGGGTGATTCAAGGCTTTGCCTTGTCTCCCATGCTATTTAATATCCCTATGCAGCCTGTTTGTCTTATCCTCTCCCACAGCCTCCATTGCTACTCCTATGCTGACGAAACCCAGATTATTGTACAGCTTAATCTCAATCAATCTGAGGTGTCGTCGTGCATTAGGGAGTGTTGGCAGCTGTGGGCTATTGGATGAGTAGCAACTGGCTTAAATTGAACAGAGACAAGACTGAGGTCCTTGGTGGTGGGTGCCCCTTCTACTTTTTCTTTGTGGATTCCTTCTTTTTTACCATTTACTTTGGGTTCCTTTTCTACCGCTCTGATGGTTGTTAAAGATTTGGGCTTTAGGATCTCTGCCTAGCTCTCTGCGGCGGTCAGCACTTTATGTCAAGCTGGCCATTTTCATCTGAAGGTTCTCTGCAGAGTTCTGCCCTTTCTGCTGTTGCATCTACATGCTTTGGTCATTGCCTCTCTTTTGTTAAGTCACATCGACTACATATGTAACTCAGTTTTCCTGGCTCAACCCCTCCATCTCATGCGCCGGCTGCAGTTTCTTCAAAACATGGCTGCTCGGGTTGCTACTGGCGCTCCTTATGGTGCTCATATTTTCCTGGTGCTCTGCTCCCTTCACTGGCTTCCTGTAGTAAAAAGGGTCCAATTCAAGTCCCTGTGCCTAGTCCATCAAGCATTATATGGCCAGGGGGCAGTTTTTGATCACCGTTCCCCCGATTTAGTTTATCTAGGACCAGAGGGCAGGCTTTTTCTGTTGTAGCCGCTAAATTCTGGAAATTCCCTGCCATTTCTCTCGTGGCTACCAGAATCACTGAATTTAGTGGCTCATTGAAAACCTTATAATTTTAAATGTCAGGTTGTTGTCCTTTAGTGGTATCTGTTGTGTTCCTAGCGCCAAGATGCCCTTGGATGGAGGTGCGCTATACAAATGTATATAACATGATATTTGGAGAATTTGCACTCATGACACGGTTCGAGTGACTTTGTACTGGCTAGTAGCTTATAATTGAAATTTGTATTCCTGCTGTGAGAAACCTGACCGTGTCTCCCTGGCTTGTCCCAGGGGATCTATCATCCAGGTGGCCAGGACACGGCCATCGCTGTTGGATCCAGTTCCTGGGGGTGGACCAGTGAGGGAGGATCACCTGGATGGGGGGGTCCTTGGGGAGTGGGAGTGGCACAAGGATGAGCGAGACGCAGTAACCCCCTTAATTTGACACCTTTTCCCCATCCTACCTCGTAGGATATTCCAAAACACTGCACCCACCCCCTTTTTGCTACACAAACACTTTCGCACAAAACGAAAGATAACGGACTAACGCCAGAGCCGTTTACCTGACATGTCCCAATAATAGGATAAGGGATGGTCAGGCAATTAAACGGAATCACACACATCTGACGGCTCTTTCCCTTCCCCACAGGGAACAAAAGGTGGAACACAGGGAGAGTAAGGCAGACCGCACGACGTAAGAGCTAACTCAACATGGCAGTGTTAGGGAGAATTCTCATCTATGACTAATTTCCCTCACCTAGTGAGCCCCCCAGCAGCTTTGCTGGACTTCTGGAGTTTATTTTTTTCCACTTGGTAAGAGTGAGAGCTTTTCCCCCACTCTTACCTGTGTTTTGCTATGTGTTTCCACCTGTTTTTGTGATTGTGGGCTCTGAAGGACACCACTTCAGTAGCCCCCTTCTTGTGTGTGTCACACAGCACCTTTTGTGCAGTGGCACTGGGTTGTCGTTCAGACTCCCACCGACTCCATTTCTGAGGTGACTACGGTCCCCCAGAAAAGGGTAAAGTTACCATTAACTTTACTTAGTCAATCTACCACAGATCCAGTACACCCCATCTTCCATGGAGTACTGGAAAGGGTTAATTTGTATCCCTTTTTGATCTGTACCTCCTAGAGCATCGTTTTGCTCTTTTAACATTTAGACATGGCTGGTGGCAGTGGTATCTACCCTAACTTTCTACCGCGGTTATCTTATATAACCGTGGTAATATTGTAGGCTATTGTATTAGCTTAGAACTTAAACCCGCTTGACCAAATCCTTTTTCTTTTGGCTGTGGTGCAGTTTATTTGCCTTTTCTTTTTGTTAAACTCCTTCTTGTGTTTTGCTTTGGGCAGCAAACCAGGTTTGCCTTCTTTGTTCACTGTCTTTTGGCGGGCTTCTACCTAGAAGCCCTCCTCCAGGCACCTGGGTGTCTAGGTGGGCTGAATGTGAGGGAGGGGTGTAGTCACCCTCTGCACAGGGTATCCTAGGAAACCCAAGTCGCACTTTGTTATGATTGGTCAAGGTGGTTGTCCGGGCTGGACAACCCCCCTGCTGCGTGATTGACAGCCAGGCTGTGTGAATGGGGGTTTTGCGCATAAAAGGCAGGTCTCTTGGGCTACAAGTCAGAGAGTCGCCACTGGAACTACAAGGAACCGACGAGAAGCGGAGAAAACAACGGCTGCTGCAACTACCCCTGCAGCAGTCCTGAACTATCTGCCATCAACGACTCAGAGAAGATCCAGTCCGGTGTCTTCTTCCCTTGAGCTTGGTGGGGATAACCAGCTCATCTTCCACAGCTAGAGGATCCTCTTCCTTGGTCGAAATCGCTGCACACTGCTGTAGTGGTCCGGATAGCCACCTGAAGAGCCTCTCCTGGTTTTAAGGAGCGCACCTTTTATTCCGTGTCGCTGCTGCCGGCCTCATCCCTGTGTGGTGCCGACCCCCTTCAGACGTCCTCCTTCACAACGAAGCTCCAGGAATCGTGGGTCTGCGGGTAAACCACTAGGAACAACTTCCAGGGCACCAGCTGCACCGTTGGAACAAGGTACTGTGTTCTGATTGAGGAAACTGGGTGAATTCCTTTTCTTCATTTCCAAGGCTTGCCCTTGTCTTCCCTCCTTCTTATAACTTTTGCTTCCGAACATTGATAATATCGAAGTACTTTTGGTTACGTTGAATCTCGAACTATCTGACTGTGTGATCCTCGGCAACAGGCTCCGGTGTCTCTCAACCCTGGCTCCGGCCCTTTGACTTTCGAACTCCTGTCTTTGAATGTTTCTTGATTCTGCCTGCCTAACCAAAATATTGCCTGTGATTTTTGCCTCCAACTCCCTCTGGGTATCTCAATTGCTAAGTGTGTTTTTACCCCGGTAGCATTTCATGTCACGGATGCGCGTTTAGTTAGTAGACCGACCTGTCAAAAAGTGATTGCAACTGTATTCGCGGTAACGTGTTTTGTTCTGAACACTGGTGCATTCAACACAGGGTACTTACCTTGAGACTTACTGTACAAAGTGAATTGGTTAATTGCAGTATATTTAACGTTTGGTTTTTATTTAAGCTTAATAGAAGTGTTGTGTTTATAACAAATGGTTTAAAAATAAATGTATTTATATTTTTCTACTTGAAACCTTGAGTCAGTGTTTGCTTGAGTCACAGTAATTGTGGTCCCTTTGTGTAATCTCTGCTACTGCTCATATAGTCTTGAGATAAGCCTGGCTGCTCTGCTACTGCTACTACTATAACTTAGTAGAACAGGCTTGTACCAAAAGTAAAACTTGTATTGCCACCTGTAGTCTTAATAGTGTGTAGTGGTCCCTAAGGGCACTGCATGGGATTCTGCCTAACAGGCAGTTCAAGAGGAGGAGAAAGACGACGCAGACCGAGAGGGAGACGAGGGGAGTCGACCTTGCCCTTTCTGAATAAGGCCAGTGCAACCTCTGCAGAGGGAACGATAAGTCTGCGAACAATAGCCAACGTGAATTGCAACAGATGTGCCTGGTACGCAAGACACTCCTCTGCTGATTACCAAGCCAGGGAAAGACGCTGCTCTGTGGTACAAACCTTAACTCCAAGAGATTAGAAAGACCAGCAGTTCATCACAGCCAATGAGTCGAGGGGAGCGTTGATAGGAAACCAAACTGTGTTGAAGGAAAAGTAGCCGAAGGCTAAGTTCTACTTTGCAAAGTACAAGGATAAACATTAAAGAAAGTGGGGGACAACCAGATACAGAGGAGACCGGCACCACGTGGGCGCTCACGCAGGAAACTCTGGGCGATTTCCCAACGGTAAAGACTACCGTAACCAGAACGGTCAAAGTGGTCATACAGGGGTCTCGTAAAATACTATGTACCGTCAAAAAGTCTTTGACCGACAGAGAACTTTGTATGCTAAGGGAAGTGAATCCTGCATGTTGAAATTTAGCACATGAACTTTGTTTTGTGGAAATTAGCAAGAGTGAACCCAGACGAGGGATGATAATGAAAAGGGGCGGAGTGTAAAAGTCCCATGAGGAATTGTTGGTAAAGGCTGGCAAGAGTGAGCCCGGCAGAGGGCAGACGACAATCCAAAATAATGTGCGACAAAGAGGTGTACATGAACAGTGTGTTACAAAAGTTGACGAGAGTGAACCCGGCTGAGGAAAGCAGACAACCAGGGACAAAGGCTGAAAACCTGTTTAAAAAGACATTAAGATTTGTGAAAGCATGAGCGTTGCAAGACAAGGGGAAGGGAAGTGCCCCCCTTGTCTTCTGGGGTCCAAGCCCGGCCGAGGGAGATCCAGGGGTGGAAAGTTACCACCCAGAGTTCACTGAGAAATGAACTGACTCGTTAATTTGCTGAATATGTCTGAGGGGTCAGCGCCGAGAAGAGGGGGACCCAAGGGCCAAGCCATCACCAAAGTGTTCATAGAACAGAACTTTGTGTTTGTTGAGCGTATCAGGCCTTGAAGACGAGACTTTTAATTATAAAGGGCCTCATTACGACCCAGGCGGTAAGTTATCGCCTGGGCAGTGACTTTACCACCATGGCGTAAACTATGTTTACGCCATGGTGGTTGGCGGATTTACCGCCCCATTCCAACCTTGGCGGGGCGGTAAATCCCCATTTTCCCATTTTCCCTTCCCCATTCCCATTTTGCCCCATAGGGCATAATGGGAGTGGGGAAGGCGTTAATTACGCCACCGTAAATTACGGTGGCGTAATTAACATCAAGGTCCCTTAGCGCCATGGATTTTAACACCTGCTAAAAGCAGGTGTTAAAACCTCCATGGCGCTAAGGGACCTCGGAATCAGGCGGTAAGGGTCGGCGCTGTTTACGCCGCCGTAAAACCCTTACCGCCTGAGTCGTAATGAGGCCCAAAGAGACTTAACCATCGAAGAACCTGATAGCTGATACAGAACTGTTAATTTGTGCCGGGAAAGTTTGAGCGTTTGCAGTGTTCCAAAGTCCCACCTTGTTACGTGCTAAAAACGTGGGGAAGAGAGACTTTGAGGAAATCACATCCTGACTTATTATTTGTGAACGCTTTCTTCTTTATTTTGAATATCCTATCCCTCACTCTTTCTGTAATTAGTTGTAAGGAATTGGCAATAGTTTTTTCTTAGTATAGGCTTTTTACTTTAAGACACCATAAGGACTGCCTTATTTTTCATTTGATGGTCGACGCTTAGTCCCATCTTAGATTTAGGTTTAGGTTAGGCAGTTTTCAACCCTGCACTTTCAGTTTAATAAACACCCTTGAACTGTGACCACTGTCTTTACTGTTGTCACCATGAGTTCCTTACACTGCGCTCCATACACACCTATTCTTTGACATTCCAGATCTGAAATAGTTGCCAATGGCTAGCAAAGTAAGAGGTTTGTTGTTATGGCATGTGGTAAGGTAGTTTTATTTCATTTGTTGCATAGCCCAATGTACTGCAGTGCTACTATTCCTCTTTTCTAAAAATAGCATTATAAATAAGAAAGTCATTGTTTAATATGCTTTTATATATGTTTACATCTTACTGTGCCTGGGATTTTTATAGGTGCTGTTAGGGAGAATTCTCTCTTTAGGCTGAATTTACTAACCTAGTGAGTCCCCCAGCAGCTTTGCTAGATTTCTGGAGTTTGTTTTTTTCCTCCTGCCAAGAGTGAGACTCTTTTTCTCCCACTCTTGGACATGATTTATGGTATTCCTTTGACTGGTAATGTGTTTTATGGGCTATGGGGTCCTTTACTCCATAGGGTCTCATGTGTTTTTCCTATGTGTGTTACACAGCACCCTCCGTGCAGTGACACAGGGGTGTCATAGTGACACCCCACCATAGACTCCATACCCTGGGACTGACTACTGTCTCCCAGGGCAATTAAAGTCACTGTTGGCTTTACTATTCCCAAATTATTAACAGAAACCAGTACAAACCATCATATTGTGGACTTACTGGTCGGGGCAATTCGATTGCCCCGGGGTCTGTTAGTCGAGCGGGCACGTCTCCGTCGCCCCTGATCGAGTTTTGGCTGGTGGCAGTGGAAACTACTTTTTATATTCGACCGCGAATATTTTCCTATGGGATTTTCCCCATTGTTCGAGGCTACCAACTTTAATTATTTAATTCTCATAGCCTTGAACATACCGCCGGTTTATTTAATAATATTAATTCTCCGGTTGGTATTTTTTGCCAAGACTCGATTCTAAAATGGCGTTTGTGTTCTCTTCTGTGACTCCAACCGAAGTCGAGCCCTTTGTTCCACTTTTTGGCGGGCGTCTCCACAGAAGCCTCCAAAAGTGGTGCCACTTTGTCTGGGTACCACAGGGAGTGTGGGAGGGGGTTTAGGCACCCTGGACCGAGTTACCTTGGTAACTCAGGTCGCACTCTTGTGTGATTGGCCCAAGTGGTGAGCCGGCCGGCTCACCACTTAGCATGTTTGAGTGACAGCTAGGCTGCGTGAATGGGGGTTTTCTGCATAAAAGCAGGGCTTTGGGGACTGGAACTTCAGAATTCGCCACAGGACCTGAGAATCCGACGAGGGAGAAGCTGATCCGACCTACCACGACGACACCACCGGTGGAGCCCTGCAGAACCGACTCACCACTTCCCAACGGCAGAGAAGATCTCCCGGCTGGAGAGGCTTCTTCCCTTGACTGGTGGGCACAACCAGTTTACCTTTCTTTCTTCGCACCCCAGCCCGGTTTGTGGTCGAACTGCCCGTGCCAAGCATCCCGGTAGCCGGATAGCCACTCACCCCTGAACCGCAATTCACCGGATTGCTCTTTGTACCT
This sequence comes from Ambystoma mexicanum, assembly GCF_040938575.1. Classification (NCBI taxonomy): domain Eukaryota; kingdom Metazoa; phylum Chordata; class Amphibia; order Caudata; family Ambystomatidae; genus Ambystoma; species Ambystoma mexicanum. Next base: position 70,503,525 of record NC_090941.1, on the reverse strand, counting down.
GAGAAACTCCGCGGCTGGTTTCTTCCCTGGCACTGCAACGGACTCCTGTCTTCCTCCACGAGGAGATCCTCTCTTCCCCCGGACGAAGCACCGACTTGCACCCGCTGCCAGGAACAACTGCCCCCGCTGGAGCGTTCTCACCACTTTAAGGTACCGTGTCCGCCAGGCCTCCCTTTCTAAAGATTGCTACAAGGTAATAATAACCCCTTAACCTTCTGGATTGGGCTGGCCGCCTTGACCCTCTAACTGGTCCCTTTCTTTGGTCCAACTCCTTTTTGAACCTTTACAAGACTTTTGTGCACTGCAACCGTGTGACCCTGGACACATTTCGTTTGGATCCTCTGAAAGGGATCCGGCCTCTTGAACTCTACCTTCACGGTTTTACTTTGCCTTCCTCTCTTGTGATGTTCTGATAAAAGTGTTGGGATCTGTTTCAACCTGTTCTCTGCTCTTCTCTCCCTTTTTAAAACGAACCATTAGAGTGCCATCTATGTTAAGCGCTCACCGCTGTCTGAAAATAAGTGTGGCTTTACTTAAGACTTGTCTAATTATTCTTTTAAGGGAGTGTATATCTTTTAGTGACGTGTTCTTGAATTGCTTACTATTAGTGCCTATGTGTTTTTCTAGATGTGGTTTTAAAATAAATAATTATCTCTCTTTTACACCAAGCCCTGGTCAGTGTTTACTCGTTCTACTGTGTTCTCTTGACCTATTGTGAATACTATGTATACTGCCTAACTTTTCTTGAGGGAAGTCTGACTGCTCAGCCACAGCTACCAAGTGAATCTGTGTGGTACAGACTGCTACCAAGTGGGTTTGCTGCCAAACACCTGTAGTCCTAAATCTTTTGCAGTGGTCCCAGAGGGAACTGCACATGTTTCTGCCTAACACTGGTGTACAGCGGTGCGATTTGTATTGAGTATACATTTTAGAGTGCTTGTTGAACATTTTAGGACAACTAACCACAGAGTTTAGCACTAAAAAGCTGATTTTCTAACTTTGTCTGCTATGGAGAGTTATACCATAGAATCATTGTCTGCCAAAACTGCTGATTGCTTAAAAGTATTGTGTAGACATAAGACTCTCTCTGAGAAGGGCAAGAAAATGGAACTTATAGAAAGATTGTTTGAAAACCAAAGTCTGGGTGGTACAGAGGAATCTCCTCCCCAACCCCCCAGCAAATGTAGAAAACAGTGATGGTATTGATCTGAATCAAAGTTTTGAGAATGAGTCAGAAGAGGAAAGTGAACCTAATGAAGTTAGCCACTCTGAGCCTCTGTCTGCTTTACCTGCTGTACCTACTGGGCCCATACCAGTTCCTACATGTAACCCTGCTTATTGTGAACTTGAAAAAAGGAAGCTTGAATTAGAAAACAAATGTTTTTTAGCTCAATCTAAAAGAAACCAAGAGCGAGAGTTCAGAAGAATGAATGCCCAGGCTGAGCAAAAGCAAGCTGAGTTAAGACTCAGAGAAATAGAGCTTAATCATGAGTTAGAAATGAAAAAGTTGTCTGTGGAAAATGCTTCTCTCTCCTCTGGTTCTTCTAGGAGTTCCAGTCCCAAAAGACCCCGGATGCCTAAGGAATTAGTGGGCATGTATGAACCTAGATTGGATGTGTTGGATTGGTTGAAAATGTTTGAGTATAATCATGGGCTCCAGGATGAGTATAATCATGGGCTCCAGGACATCACAGGGAATGAGTTACTTCCCTGGTTGTTCTCTAGGCTTCCCCCTGTTGCAACTGATGTGGTAATGGAGTTGGGGGAGGTTGATAAGAAGGATTTTGAATGTGTGAAGCTAGCTTTGATAGCTAGATTTGGGAAGACCCCTTCCCAGTACCTTAAGAGGTTTAGGACCCTCAACAAGCATGATGGTACCCCCCGTGGGCTACCTGGCTGAGTGAAAGTTTGAAAAACTTAGAGGGATGGATTAAGGGTTACAGAGTTGACACTATTGAAGGAATGAAGAATCTTGTAACGTTGGAGTCAATTTATGATGCCTGCTCTCCTGAGCTCAGAAAGCACTTGGCTGATTCAAAGGAATTAGATTCCAGGAAGTTAGCTAAGGCTGCTGACTTGTGGGTTGCCAACAGGGCCACTCACAAGGATTCTGGGGCTACTCAGAAAAAGGATGAGGGAAAACAGCCAAAAAAGGACTCCAAAGAGAATTCTAATAATTCCCATTCCAAAGAGGGCCCCAAACAGAACCAAAAGGGTAAGCCACCAGGGAAACCAAATCAGGCTAGTGTACCTCCTGGTGCCAAACCAGAAGGAGGTCAAAACAAGCCACCATTCCAGAAAGCATTTGGTAAATGCTTTGTTTGTGGCTCTACTGACCATGTGAAAGGAGATCCCAGATGTAAGGGTAAACCTTCAGGGGTCCAGCTTGTCTCCTTAGCCTTCGCTCCAGAGGAGGAAGTCCAAATGGCAAGTGGAAGCTTTCTATTACTGGCTGATGAACCCATTGGAGTCTCAGCTAGTGTTTCTTTAGTGTCTCTGGGTCTGTGGGAACAACAGAACTTAGATGTCTATAATTCTATCCCAGATAATAGTAAAGAGTATTATAAGGACAGTGTCCAGGTGAATGGTCAGGAGACTCCTGCAATTAGGGACACTGGGGCCAGCATAACTGTGGTGGACAAATCGGTTTTTCAGGCTGAGGATGTTGCGGAGGCACCCAAACGCCTCACCAAGTTGGCTGGAGGGCCTGTGCAAATGCTTCCCCAATTACCAGTTCTCATCCAGTGTAATGACATGACTGTGAAGATACCTGTCAACATACAAAGTGAGGTGCCAGGAAGGGTTCTGTTGGGTAATGACTTGAAAACTCTTGGAGTAGTGTTACATACCCCCAGACCTCCTAGTAAAATGTTACAGGAGCTCACCAGACCTGCAAGGGAGAGAACCATGAGAGGTACTCCCAAGGAGATGATGAAGAAAGAGATCACTCCTGCTCCACTAGAGATGTCAGCTGCTGTCTCTAAGAAACCAGAAGCAAAGGGGAACCCTAAGACTTCTAACAAGAAACCAGCAATCAGCACTCCAGTGCAGCCAACAAGGACTTCCCTTAGGTTGTCCAAAGTTACACCCGTAACTCCCCCTCCAGCTGAGGCTGAGAGGGATGTACAACCCTGTGTGGTTGAACTAGAGTCTGAAGAAGAGCTAGTGGAAGGCCAGGAACTAATTGGAGATGTGGATCCGGTTGACCATCCTGAACTGCAGTCTTTACTGGCAGAAGGTGGACCCAGCGGGGCAGACTTCAGTAAGGGACAGAGAGAATGTCCAACTCTGGAAGGCCTTTGCCACCAGGCAGATGCTCAGGCTGAAGGGCAAGAGCCTGGGAAATATAGGTTACACTGGGAAGATGGCCTCTTCTACAGTGAACCAACCGAGTCTGCACCTGGGGACACAAGAGAACAGACCTCAGTTCTTGCAGTTAGCTCATGAGATTCCTTTGGCTGGTCACTTGAGTTTCAAGAAGACTAAGGAAACGCTCTCACTCTACTTCTATTGGCCAAAGATGGGGGCCGAAGTAGATAAATACTGCAGGAGCTGCCACACCTGACAGACGTCTGGTAAGGTTGGCTCCAAGAATGTGGCACCTTTAGTGCCTCTCCCAGTTGTGGGAGTCCCATTTGAGAGAGTAGGGATCGACATTGTTGGTCCCCTTGATCCTCCAACTTCCTCAGGCAACAGGTTTATACTTGTTGTAGTAGACCATGCTACTAGGTACCCTGTAGCAATTCCTATGAGGACTGTTACAGCTCCGGCTGTGGCTAAGGCCCTCCTTGGTATTTTTACCAGGGTGTGGTTTCCTAAGGAAGTAATCTCTGACAGGGGGTCAAATGTTATGTCCCACTACATGAAAGCCATGTGGAAAACCTGCGGAGTTACTTACAAGTTCTCAACCGCATACCACCCTCAGACAAATGGGCTGTTTGAAAGGTTCAACAGAACCACGAAGAGCATGATAGGTGATTTAGAGTACCCCCTTAAAACAAAGTGGGACCTTCTACTGCCATGCCTTCTCTTTGCTTATAGAGAAGTCCCTCAGGGGGGAGTAGGTTATTCTCCCTTTGAACTTTTTTATGGTCATCCGGTCAGAGGTCCATTGGCCCTGATCAAGGAGGGGTTGGAGAGTGCTCCTTCCCCCAAGCCAGTCAGAGTGACTGACTATGTGATAGGTCTCCGCAGGAGAATGTCACAAATAATGGCAGAAGCAAGTGATAACTTGAAAGCTGGACAAGCATTGGTCAAGCACTGGCATGACCAAAAGGCGAACATGGTTGAGTTTACTCAGGACCAGCTAGTTCTCGTTATGATTCCAACAAGGCAGAGGGCCTTGCAAGACAAATGGATGGGACCCTTCAAAGTTGTGGGTAAACCTGGAGAGGTCAACTATCTGGTGGACTTGGGCAACCCCAAGGAGGCTTCAACAGGCTTCCACACCAACAGACTAAAAGATATGTCTCCAGACCTGATGTAGGAGCTTTGCTTCTAGCATCATCAGAGGAAGAAGAAGGGAGTGAAGCTCTTCCTGATCTCCTCAGAGGCTTACCTTTAGACGAAAAGATTGAAGGAGTACATCTCTCTTCAAATCTGACACCTGAGCAACAGGAAGAGGACAAATCTATGTTGAATCAGTTTGCCTCCCTGTTCTCACTTGCCCCAGGCTTGACCCCTTGGAGACAGCATGACATACTCACTGGTGACTGTCTGCCAGTCAAAAGCAGAGAATATCGAATGTCAGAAAATGTAAGAACCCACATCAAAGGTGAGGTCAACAAGATGCTCGATCTCGGGGTAATAGAGCCCTCTACTAGTCCATGGTCTAGCCCAGTTCTGTTAGTACCAAAGGTAGGATCTAAAGAACTTAGATTCTGTGTGGATTACAGAGCTCTTAATGCAGTCACTAAGACTGATGCCCACCCTTTGCCAAGGACAGATGAGTTGGTTGATAGACTTGGTGCAGCCAAGTTCCTCAGCACATTTGACTTGACGTCAGGCTATTGGCAAATAGCCCTGACAGACCATGCCAAGGAGAAAACTGCATTTTCTACCCCAGTTGGCTTATACCAGTTTAAGGTTATGCCTTTTGGATTGAAAAATGCACCTGCTACGTTTCAAAGGATGGTAAACCAGGTTCTGAATGGGATGGAGGACTTCTGCATGGCATACTTGGATGACATAGCAGTGTTCAGCAATTCCTGGGAGGAACATGTGGACCACCTGAGATATGTTTTGCAGGCTCTTGGAAAGGCCAATCTGACCATCAAGGCAAGTAAATGCCAGATTGGACAGAGTAAAGTGGTCTACCTTGGACATGAGGTAGGAGGTGGAGAAATAAAGCCTTTACCCAGTAAGATTGAAGCTGTGCAAAATTGGACAACACCTACTACTCAGACCCAGGTGAGAGCCTTCGTAGGTCTCACTGGGTATTACAGGAATTTCATTGAGAACTATGGGTCCATAGCTTCTCCACTGAATGTCATCTCCTCTCCTAAATTCCCTAAAAAGTTTAGATGAAATGAGGAATGCAATCAGGCCTTTGAAACCCTGAAAAAGGCTCTTTGCCAAGCCCCAGTACTCAGAGCTCCTGACTATCACCAAACTTTCATTGTGCAAACAGATGCTTCAAATGTAGGAATAGGTGCAGTCCTCAGTCAACTGGTTGGGAAAGGTAGGGAGCACCCCATTTGCTTCATCAGCAGAAAGCTAAAGGATCCTGAGACAAGGTGGGCAACAATCGAAAGAGAATGCTTTGCTATTGTGTGGGCACTGAAGAAGTTTAGGCCATACTTGTATGGTTCTACTTTTGTCATTCAGACTGACCACCAACCCTTGAGATGGTTAATGCAAATGAAAGGGGAAATCCAAAACTATTGAGATGGTCAATCTGCCTTCAAGGGTTTGATTTCATCATTGAGCACAGGTCCGGGTGTCACCATCAAAATGCTGATGGACTCTCTAGGATGTATGTCATCGACTAGAGGTATGAGGTTCATCCAGGAGTGGATTAAATCCTCCTGTCCCTTAGTCTGGGGGGGGCGAGTGTTAGGGAGAATTCTCTCTTTAGGCTGAATTTCCTAACCTAGTGAGTCCCCCAGCAGCTTTGCTGAATTTCTGGAGTTTGTTTTTTTTCCTCCTGCCAAGAGTGAGACTCTTTTTCTCCCACTCTTGGACATGATTTATGGTATTCCTTTGACTGGTAATGTGTTTTATGGGCTATGGGGTCCTTTACTCCATAGGGTCTCATCTGTTGTTCCTATGTGTGTTACACAGCACCCTCCGTGCAGTAAGACAGGGGTGTCATAGTGACACCCCACCATAGACTCCATACCCTGGGACTGACTACTGTCTCCCAGGGCATGTAAAGTCACCATTGGCTTTACTAGTCCCAAATTATTAACAGAAACGAGTACAAACCATCATATTGTGGACGTACTGGTCAGGGCAATTCGATTGCCCCGGGGTCTGTTAGCCGAGGGGGCATGTCTCCGTCCCCCCTGATCGAGTTTTGGCTGGTGGCAGTGGAAACTACTTTTTATATTAGACCAACTTTAATTATTTAATTCTCATAGCCTCGAACATACCGCCGGTTTATTTAATTAATATTAATTCTCCGGTTGGTATTTTTTGCCAAGACTCGATTCTAAAATGGCGTTTGTGTTCTCTTCTGTGACTCCAACCCAAGTCGAGCCCTTTGTTCCACTTTTTGGCGGGCTTCTCCACAGAAGCCTCCAAAAGTGGTGCCGCTCTGTCTGGGTACCACAGGGGGTGTGGGAGGGGGTTTAGACACCCTGGACCGAGTTACCTTGGTAACTCAGGTCGCACTATTGTGTGATTGGCCCAAGTGGTGAGCCGGCCGGCTCACCACTTAGCATGTTTGAGTGACAGCTAGGCTGAGTGAATGGGGGTTTTCTGCATAAAAGCAGGGCTTTGGGGACTGGAACTTCAGAAGTCACCACAGGACCTGAGAATCCGACGAGGGAGAAGCTGACCCGACCTACCACGACAACACCACCGGTGGAGCCCTGCAGAACCGACTCACCACTTCCCGACGACAGAGAAGATGTCCCGGCTGGAGAGGGTTCTTCCCCTGACTGGTGGGCACAACCAGTTTACCTTTCTTTTTTTGCACCCCAGTCCGCTTTGTGGTCGAACTGCCCGTGCCAAGCACCCCGGCAGCCGGATAGCCACTCACCCCTGAACCGCGAATCACCGGACCGCTCCTTGTACCTGAGAAACCCCGCGGCTGGTTTCTTCCCTGGCAGTGCAACAGACTCCTGTCTTCCTCCACAACGAGATCCTCTCTTCCCCCGGACGAAGCACCGACTTGCACCCGCTGCCAGGAACAACTGCCCCCGCTGGAGCGTTCTCACCACTTTAAGGTACCGTGTCCGCCAGGCCTCCCTTTCTAAAGATTGCTACAAGGTAATAATAACCCCTTAACCTTCTGGACTGGGCTGGCCGCCTTGACCCTCTAACTGGTCCCTTTCTTTGGTCCAACTCCTTTTTGAACCCTTACAAGACTTTTGTGCACTGCAACCGTGTGACCCTGGACACATTTAGTTTGGATCCTCTGAAAGGGATCCGGCCTCTTGAACTCTTAACTTCACGGTTTTACTTTGCCTTCCTCTCTTGTGATGTTCTGATAAAAGTGTTGGGATCTGTTCAACTTGTTCTCTGCTCTTCTCTCCCTTTTTAAAACGAACTATTAGAGTGCCATCTACCTTAAGCACTCACCGCTGTCTGAAAATAAGTGGGGCTTTACTTAAGACTTGTCTAATTATTCTTTTAAGGGAGTGTATATCTTTTAGTGACCGTGTTCTTGAATTGCTTACTATTAGTGCCTGTGTGTTTTTCTAGATGTGGTTTTAAAATAAATAATATATCTTTTTTACACCAAGCCCTGGTCAGTGTTTACTCGTTCTACTGTGTTCTCTTGACCTATTGTGAATACTCTGTATACTGCCTAACTCTTCTTGAGGGAAGTCTGACTGCTCAGCCACAGCTACCAAGTGAATCTGTGTGGTACAGACTGTTACCAAGTGGGTTTGCTGCCAAACACCTGTAGTCCTAAATCTTTTGCAGTGGTCCCAGAGGGAACTGCAGAGGGTTCTGCCTAACAGGTGCTCCATATTTTCTGTTGTAAAAATGGTTTCTCCTGGAAGACATACATGAATTTAAAGAATACAGATTTTCCATACTAATGCTATAGAAAGTCATGATTCTTTTAAAGACATGGAGGGCAAAGGATTATGCTCAATTATTTTCTTTAGTACTTGAGCAGCATATGTAAACAAAACATAACTCAAGAACAAACCACAAGAAAAAACGTCAACTCCCTTGAGACAGTCTTTTTCGTAGTTTGAATTTGATGGGCTTCTTTTTTCTCCCGTGATGCCTGCTGTCAATCATGCTCCTTATACCACTTTAACCTTCTCAGTGGTATTGACTTCCTCCTTTATTTTGCTGCCTCTACATAAAACTAAATTATGCGCCCCAACCAGTAGACGCTGCAACTCTGACTGCTATCGACCCTGTCTCTTCAAAAGCCTGCTTGTTTGACTTGTGTGGTGCATAGAAACCTAATAAATGGCACTGAGTGTAAACCAGTTTACAGGGTGGGCAATCTCGATCCTAACTAGTCGGTGTGCTGTTGCCTAGTAGCTGGTCATGCATCCTAGCCATGCGCTTATTCACAACTTTACTATGGCACTGGTGGGATAATCCTTTGCCTCTGTGTCTTTAATTGAAGCATGGCTTTCTATAACCCTTAGTATGGAAAATCTTTATTCTATGTCAAGACCGGAGGTATGCAGTGATTATATCGAATACAAAACAGAGAGTAACTTTAATAAAGAAACAATAATAATGAAAAAATATCCAATGTTTGTTTAAAATATATATGTGGGTTGGGGTCGGGTTAAAACGGGTGTGGTTGGGGTGGGTTTAAAAACATAGGGAAATGGGGGGCTTAGGGGTGACCCCCCAAATAAAATCGGTATTTTTTTGTTATGAAAGTTTAGTTATTAAAGCATTCTCTGTAATTTAATGTGTTATAATCACATGTAACCTAGACAGGGCGGATCCAATTATGTTTGTTTAAAGCTTACACGCCACCAATGAGGATATATGGTCGATCGGCATAAAATAACAATTCTTAAAAATGAACTTGTTCCACCAGTCTGCAGCCTTCAGAATGTCTTCTAGACGTGCTCCAACACTAAAAGGTTAGACTTCATCGCCTCTTGCCGAATGTGCACCGTTGGCACTGATGTCGATGTTTGCTTGCTGCATGCACCAGCACACCCATCTGGCCAGTGTAGCGGGAGGCACTGATCTAATCCCTGTTTTTGTTCTCTTACTGATATAAAAGGTATCTCCTGATGGAGAAAATCATCTCCCATTGTAAGAATCAAGACCCGGACCAGGTTGGTTTTGCTGAAATTAATCTTTATTCATATAACTTTAACCAAAAGAAATTATAGTCCATGAACTCCTTGAGAGTTACTTCACTCTTAGGCAGCCTTCCAGGGACGTAACTTAACACTCCTAAGCCTCCTTGGTGTCCGGATAGGCCCACCAGTTGTTCCTTCTCTCCTCGTCCTCTCCGTATGACTAGAAAAATCAACAACATAGAGTAGATCAGTTCCGAGGCTTTTATTTGATGTGAGTGACTTACTTCCCCCCCCCCAATGGAAACCTTCCCTGTCTATCGGGCTTCCCATTGGTTGATTATGCCATGTCCCGCCTCCTTTGAAGGCTGCCGTCTCCTTCCTTAGCACCTTGTTCTCCCGCTTGTCAGGAGAGACCTGTTCCCAGTCCTGTCCGTCCCGTGAGGCCCCCCCTCCTGGAAGACCCCGGCAACTCTCCTCCCTCTTGCCATGTGGGCCAATACATGCCGGCTGCTGCAGAGCGGGCCGCCTCGCAAGCCGTCTCTCCCTCTGTGCCTTTCCCGGCAGTGAGAGAAGCTCGGCGGGCTGCGTAGGCCTGCTCTCCGCGGCTACCCGCGTCTCCCGAGGGTTCGCCGCCACCAGCCCGGACCCCGGGCTGCAAACCTCGACGCCGGCCTCGGGGAACCCAGGTAAGGACAGGAGGGATGGGGCTGCACTTTCCGCCTCGCGGCCCACTGCCGCGACCCCGTGGAGTCCCGCTACCCCTTCCACTCCGGGTCCCACCTCACATCTTTCCATCACAAACGCTGGCCGATTGGGCAAGGGAGCATTTCTGGACAGATAGTCAGCCACCAGTTGCAAACCCGCAGGTTTGTGTAAGGTAAGGAAATCGAACGGTTGCAGAGACAGGAACCATCTAAGTACACACTGGTTGCTATCCTTATGTCTTGCGAGCCAGTGTAGGGGGGCATGGTCAGTATGTAACGTAAAGCAGCGACCCAACAGATAATATCTGAGGGTTTCCACCACCCATTTGATTGCCAAACACTCTTTCTCTATAGTGGAATAGGCCTCCTCGTGAGGTACGAGTTTCCTGCTTACGAAACAGAACGGTTGAAGTTCACCATCCTGTTCCTGCAAAAGTACTGCTCCAAGTCCGTGGTTCGATGCGTCCGTCTGAAGATAAAAATGCTTACGGAAGTCGGGGCACCGAAGTACTGGGTTCGAAGTGATCCTTTGTTTCAGGACATCGATAGCTTCCAAAGCAGCAGAGTTTTTGGTTAGATCGGGAGACCCTTTATTTCTTAAAGCATCAGTTAGGGGAGCTGCCACCGTGGAGAAATCTGGAATAAACCTTCGGTAGTAGCCTATGAAACCCAAAAAGGCTCAGATTTGTTTCTTTGTACTTGGAGTAGGAATCTCGTGAATGGCTCTGATCTTTGAGAATTGGGGGCGTAATGTGCCTCCGCCTTCCAGGTGTCCCAGATATTTCGTTTTGTGTGCCCCTAATACTGTTTTCTTCGGATTAATGTGTAGGCCTGCCTCATATAACTCAGTCACCACCTGCTCCAAGTGGTGTAGATGGTCCCTCCAGGTCGTGCTATACACGACGATGTCGTCCAAGTAAGCCGCAGCATATTTCTCATGGGGACGTAGTACGACGTCCATTAGTCTCTGGAACGTAGCTGGGGCACCGTGTAGACCAAATGGCAAAACCTTAAATTGATACAGACCTTGGGGAGTTGTAAAGGCAGTCTTTTCCCGGTCTGTGGATTTCAAGGGGATCTGCCAGTAGCCTTTGGTTAGGTCTAGCGTACTTAGGAAGTTGCCGGATCCAAGCCTTTCCAACAGCTCGTCCATCCGTGGCATAGGATATGCTTCGTAACTGGAAATCGAATTTAATTGTCGGTAATCCATACAAAACCTGATTTGCCGTCCGGCTTTGGTACTAGTACTATCGGGTAGGATCATGAGCTTGCTGATGGTTCGATTATATCCATGCGGAGCATGTCTTCCACCTCGTTTTTGATAACTAGCCTTCTTGCTTCTGGAATACGATAGGGCCTTAGCCTGACAGTGTCCGGGATCGGTTTTGATCTCATGTTCGATTATATCTGTTCTTCCTGGTAAGGCCAAGAATGCGTTTCCAAAGGGTGACAGTCTGGTCAAAAGTTCTGACTTCATGGAAGATGTCAAGATGGTTCCCCATTGAACGTCTTCCAGCTTGCCCTGTTCACGATTCACGTTCTGTTCTGAGGTATCTTCACCGGTGTCCATTGTGGCTGCTAATACAGGCGTGGTCCATGCCTTTAGCGAGTTCACATGATATACCTTGTCTGGTGTGGCTCGATCGGGTTGGTGGATCTGATACGTCACAGGGCTGAGAACTTCCTTAACTTCATAAGGACCCCTCCATCTGGCCAATAGTTTGTTAGTACTGGTGGGTAGTAGGATCAGTCCTTGGTCTCCTATTTGGAATGTTCTCATCCAACTTCCCTTGTTGTGGTTTTTCTCTTGGTTTAATTGTGCGTGTTCTAGATTTGTCTCGGCCATTGAGCGGAGTGCTGTCAGATGTTCTTTTAGCTCTTCGGTGTACTCCGTTAATGAGATCTCATCCGAAGTCTCCCATTCCTCTTTTACAAGATCCAATATGGTTCGGAGTTGTCTTCCGAAAAGGAGCTCAAACGGAGAAAAGCCGGTAGACGACTGTGGGGTGTCGCGTAATACCATCAGGACCAAGGGCAGTATGCGTTCCCAGTTTTTCCCATCTGGTCCGGTCACTCTACGTATCATTTTCTTGATCGTCTTGTTGTACCTTTCGACAAGGCCATCAGTTTGGGCATGGTATACCGAGGTGCGTAACTGATGAATCTGCAGTCTCTCGAATACCTGCCGAAGTAAGGTGGACATAAAATTGGTCCCTTGGTCGGCAATAACTTGCGAGGGTAATCCCACTCTTGCGAAGAAGGGAATGAGCTGGTCGCATAGTTGTCGGGCTGATGTTCCCTTCAAGGGGAACACCTCCGGATACCGCGTAGCATAGTCAACAATGACTAGTAGATACTTGTATCCTCGGGATGTGGGTTCTATTGGTCCAACGATGTCCATGCCTATCCGTTGAAAAGGAACATTAATAAGGGGCATTTTCTGCAAAGGGGCCCTTGCTGGTAAGACGCCACTTGTTAGCTGGCAAGTGGGGCATGCTTTACAGAACTGAGCTACTTCACCATATATGCCTGGCCAGTAGAACCGTCTCAGGATGTTCTGCTGTGTTTTCAGGGAGGCCATATGTCCGCCACAGGGGTGGTTATGTGCCAGCTGCATTATGACCATCCTATGGGGTTTTGGTAATACCAGTTGTTCCTTTACGTTCCCATCCTCCGCCTTATATTTTCGGTACAAAAGTCTGTGACGGAACAGAAAGCCACATCCTTTCGTTACGTCTGGATCCTTCCAATTAGCTGCTCTCTCACGTGCTACCCGAAGGGTGGGATCTGTCATGGTTTCCCCCCTCAGGGAATCTTCATGATCTTCGGGTTTCCAATTAATGGGTCGGGTCATGTAACTGGCTTGGCACCACTCTAATCTATTCTGTCTTTTATGTCCGGGAGGGTTTCTGGAGTCACCTAAGTTCGTGTTTTTGTTGTTCATCGCTCTTTCTTCATCTAGTGCTTTTAGTGCTTTATCAAAGTGAGACAGGTCTGTTCCTAGGACCACCGGGGTGGGTAGGGCAGGAAGGACGGCAGCCTTTAACTTCGTGGTTTCGTGGTTCATCTCTATCTGTATCTCCTTCATCGGGTATGATTTTACGTCCCCATGTATACACTTTATCGGTATAAAAATGTTAGATAAATTAGGTGTATTACTCACGGTTGGAGATATGGCTGTTTGTCTACTCCCGCTGTCCAGCAGCGCCCGAGTTGGCCGTCCATCCACCCTTATATCCACAATGTATGGCCCCGGGCTGTGTTCTTCCAGATGTGGCTTCATATAGCCAATTTCCATAGTCTCTGAAGTCTTCCTTCTGGGGCAGAATCGGGCAATGTGGCCCCATTCACTGCATTCAAAGCATTGGGGCTGTCGAAACCCCGGGGATATAGGAGCCTGTTTCTCCTCATATCCGGTCTTCCTTTCTTCGGGTTTCCTGAAAGCTCCCTCTGGTTGTCTCCATCTGGTGTGCGTCACTCTTGGGGCCTTTTGTACCTGATGTTCAATGCTAGATGAGGTCATCCTTCCTGGTATACTAGTTGTGGGAAAGCAAATATATCCGGCCTTTTGGTAAGCCGACGCAATGTCCACGGCTTCTGCCAATGTAGGCCTTTGATGCTGCCGAACCCATCTTTGCATCGGGCCTGGCAAGGCTTCTATGAATTGTTCTAGTATTATTTTGTCCAGGAGTGGTTGGTTGGCTGGTGTGGGGGATTGCATCCATTTCTCCGTCAGATCTTTAATGCGGTAATATAGCTGCCTGGGACTCTCTCCACTTTTTAGCTTGGTGTCTCTTAGCTGAATGCGGTAGTCCTCCTCATCCAGGCCTTAACGGTCCAGTACGGCTGCCTTGATATCCCCATATGGAGTGTTGCCATTGGGGTTCAAAGCCTGTTATGCTCCCTGCATTACTCCAGATAACAGGGGAGCAACATACTGTCCCCAGCGCTCAGGTGGCCATTGTGCATTTCTCGCAATTCTTCCGAAACTTGTGAAGAAAAAGGCCGGATCTTCCCCTTCCTTATACTTCTGGAGCAAGGTGGAACGGCACCATGGGTTGGTTCCTTGAGCTGGCCACAGCATCCGTGAGCATGGTAATATTCTCATGTTGTTTGTCCTGGGCTGTAGTTTGTAAGGTGCCCTGCAATTGGATGGCTTGCTGGAATGCCTGGCGGTCAGCCGCCGCTTGTTGTGTTTGCAGCTGTATTAATTGCTGCGACTGCTGTTGGCCATCCGTCAGGGCTTTAATTAGGGTCTCCATCGCGCTGTCGGAAATCCCACCTTCGTTGCCAATGTAAGAACCAAGACCCGGACCAGGTTGGTTTTGCTGAAATTAGTCTTTATTCATATAACTTTAACCAAAAGAAATTATAGTCCATGAACTCCTTGAGAGTTACTTCACTCTTAGGCAGCCTTCCAGGCACGTAACTTAACACTCCTAAGCCTCCCTGGTGTCCGTATAGGCCCACCAGTTGTTCCTTCTCTCCTCGTCCTCTCCGTATGACTAGAAAAATCAACAACATAGAGTAGATCAGTTCCCGGGCTTTTATTTGATGTGAGGGACTTACTTCCCCCCCAATGGAAACCTTCCCTGACTATCGGGCTTCCCATTGGTTGATTATGCCATGTCCCGCCTCCTTTAAAGGCTGCCGTCTCCTTCCATAGCACCTGGTTCTCCTGCTTGTCAGGAGAGACCTGTTCCCAGTCCTGTCCGTCCCGTGAGGCCCCCCCTCCTGGAAGACCCCGGCAACTCTCCTCCCTCCTGCCATGTGGGCCAACACATGCCGGCTGCTGCAGAGCGGGCCGCCTCGCCGAGCAAGCCGTCTCTCCCTCTGTGCCTTTCCCGGCGGTGAGAGAAGCTCGGCGGGCTGCGTGGGTCTGCTCTCCGCGGCTACCCGCGTCTCCCGAGGGTTCGCCGCCACCAGCCAGGACCCCGGGCTGCAAACCTCAACGCCGGCCTCAGCGAACCCAGGTAAGGACAGGCGGGATGGGGCTGCACCTTCCGCCTCGCGGCCCACTGCTGCGACCCCGTGGAGTCCCGCTACCCCTTCAACTCCGGGTCCCACCTCACACCCATGAACCTCTGTCATCTGATACTTTTATAAAAAATTAGACAGAGTAAGGTCATACACTTGGTCGAAAGGGCTTTCCTTGACACAGCTCATTGTCTGGCCAATTTGTAAACCGCATCAGGACTTCACTAAACGCCCCACAAATGAGAATATTATTATTATTATTTATTTCAACACTGGAGGTCGCAAGAGCTTCACTCCACTGAGCAGTTTGCACACTAAGGGATGCTCTGTCATTGGGAGACCCTCCCCGCATTTGTGTCCTGCTGAAATCACTGAACAAAAGGTATTAATCGTTCTGTACACCTTACCCTGTGTCGCCAAAGCGGCCAGGAAGTTGACCATGTTAATTACATGTGTTCTAGCGGGATGCACGTCACTAACCAGGCAACAACTATGCCACTTTATCCAAGTAGCTCTATATGCTTTCCTCGTCCCTGGCACACAGGACTCTCCAATGAGGCATTCAGCTTCTCCCGAATGGGCTGGCATGCACCAGCTTCCCCGTAATTCACCCAAGGTATCGGGTTTAGGTTCCCTAGTTGAACTAGGGGGTGTAGCTCAGATGCTGGTCCTCGGATAATCGCTTTGTCCTGCGGTAGCAGAATAGGGATCTCACAGAACATTTGTAAGAGGCATGGGACGCAAGCTTACCCTTTCCAGTCTGGCGTCACTATCAATTTTGCTTTCTGCCTCCTTGCTTGCGTCCTCAGCATCATGGCGAATGGTGGAAAGGCGTATTCCGTGAAGGGACCCCATGCCTGCTGAAAAGCATCTGTCGCTGCTGCTTCTGGAACTCGTCTCCAGCTGTAGAACTGCAGAAGCTGTCTGTTCCGTCTCGACGCAAAGATGTCCGTCCAGCAGGAGCCTGCTAACAACTCCAGAGAATTGAGGTGTAATCTGCCCCGAGTCATCATCTCCTCGCTTTGGGCTCCCCAGCCCCACCGTCTGTTGTCCGATTCGATCACTAGATCTGGGGAGGATCCAAAAATTGCACTCCCGTTCCTGACTTCCATAGGGTAGGACCACCAAGACAACTCTGTCTTTGCCACTGGGGATAGAGGAACCCTCTGCTCATACGAGAGACTCTTCCTAAGATGCTGTATCTTTTGCCGCTGCAGAGCCCAGTAGTAAAGTGGTCCTGGGAAGATAGCCTGAATTGAGGAGGCGAGCCGACCCATCAGTGTGGCTAGCTCCCTCAGTGTTATCACATCCCTCAGTGTTATCACATCCCTTGCCATGACAGCCTCTATCTTTTTCTTGAGATTCACGTTCGGTAGTAGCAGACTGCATCTCCCCTGGGCAGAGTCCACAATGAAGCCTAGAAGTTCCATCGACTGCGATGGGGCTATGTCAGATTTCTTGCAGTTGTCAAAGAATCCCAGCTCCTGTAGCAGTGTGGTAGCGAGCATCACTTGCTCTTATAGCACCTGCCTGGCCTGACACATCAAGAAAATGTGTTTAATTAAAAAAGAAAAAAACTTTTTATTGAAATTTCCACAATACACTGAACAGACTGCTTCAGAACGGCAAGAAGAAAGGTTGTCCCGCTTACATATCATAAAGTTTCGGCCCATTTGTTCTGATGATCAGTTCAAGTCCTCTTGCTTGCCAAATACTTCCCTGTGGCAGTCCTTTTCCCCTGAACCACCCGCTCCCTGCGTTCCCACTACCCCCGCAAACCCCACAAATGAATGAACTTCCAACTGTTCATGCTACCCCCGCTACCCACCCATCTACCCTCTATATTCCACCCACATCCATTCCACCTCCGCCCAATTGTTCCCACTGGCCTGTATGCTTCGCCTGCAGCGACCGAAGCTTCATGGGGGAAGGTCATCTGATCGCGCAAACATCTGTAGGACAAGTCCGTTCCACCCAGAAATGTCATTGCTGACTTTTTCCTGTCCCCTAGGCACCGCCCTGTACTACACCACAGTCTCTGCTGCTGCCCATTTTTTCAGATCCTCCCACCATGCTTCCACCTAGGGCCCTTTCGCTGGTTTCCATGTCATGGCGATCCGACGTTTGGCCACAACGCAAATAAGGTCTTTCATTCTGGCTATAGGAGTCTCTGTACACCTTTTTTTTTAACAGCCTCAATAGGCTCAATTCCGGTGGCCACTCGTGCATGTCTATCTCCGCTGTTTGGGCTTTTTCTGCTATGCTCTGCCAGAACATGACAGCCACTGGGCACGACCAAAACATGTGCAGTATGTCTGCCTTATCATTTGCTCACTGCAGGCAGTTCTGCTCCCTGGAATAGTGAAATAGTGTATGGTGTCATATATGCCCTATGCATGACCAGCAACTGCGTTAGCTTACATCTGGCATTTCTCAACACTTTCCTAGTGTACAACAGCACTCTAGCCCATTCCACGTCGGTAAAGGCGCTTGTAACGTCCCTTTCCCATTTGGCCCTTGGCCAGAGCTCTGGTTTACTCAGTGCATCTCATCAATTCATAGAGCCTGGAAATGACGTGGCCGCCTTCCGGCTAGGTCATATATCGTGTCCAGCATGGCATCCCTACCTGCTACCACCCTGATCCCCCTGTGATATGCTAGGAACTGCACATCTGGGATACCATGCTGCTCAGCCAAGCTCCTCAGCCCACCTTTATGGGTCAGATCTCCCAACGTGATTATCCCATGTGGTTCCCAGTGTTGTCTGATAGAGTGGCCTTCTTACTGCATCCTGCCACAGACCGCAGCCAAGGGTATGTTGTCCAAGTACGGGTCCTGTTGCCCCACTAGCTTCTTTATTCTGCGCCACAGTGCTCACCTCAGTGTCACCAACCCAGCCGTCTCTCAGCTCTCCTGCCTCCACCCAGAGCTCTTCCTTTAAGTAGCATGGTTTGACCCCATCCCCTAGCAATCTTGTGTCTAATGACTCATCATGCGCAAGCAAGTCTACAATAAACTGCAGCTGCCCGGCTAGATAGTACGCCTCGAGGTGCAGTGCCCTGACCCCCTCGTCTTTATAGTCTCTGTGCAGCACATTGAGTGAAAAATGGCACCTTTTACCACCCCAAATAATCCCCTGCACTATGGAGTCTAGTTTGCGAAAGAACTCTGGGTATCTTGTAGGGGACGTTTACAAAATGATATAATAGACGTGGTAACACCACCATTTTAAGGAGCGCCACCCGGGCCATTACGGACAGGGGTATTTTCTGCCAGAATGCTACTGATTTTTTGACTCCATGAAGTGCTTTCAATGTGTTTGCCTCGTGTTCCTGATAAATGTTTACCCCCAAGGTATCTGAAGGTGTCCACCGCAGCCCCAAGTTCGGCAACTGCCTGGGCTCAAACCCGGCCAGGCCTGCCAGTGGAAACAAACTAGTTTTTTCCCTGCTAATAGTGATTCCCGATAGCCGTGAAGTTATCCAGCACTGCCAGTATAAGCAGCAGGTTCTCCTCAGGGTTCTGCACATACAGCAGCATATCATCCACATATAGAGAGACTACATGCATATCTTTGCAGACTGGGATGCCCGCCTCCCTGTAGTTCTTCCTTAGATACACTGCCAGTGGCTCCAGTGCCAGGATAAACAGCATAGAGGAAAGCGGGCACCCCTGTCTGGTGCCCCTTCCCAGTTCCCATGCTTCCAAGACTTAACTCTGGCTAACGGTCAGGTAAATAGCAGTTGTACCCACGGGGCAAAGCGCTGGCTCACTCCAAAGCGCTGTAGTGCTGTATGTAGCCAATCCCATTTAACAGAGTCAAACGCTTTTATTGCGTCTAGGGAGGCAACCACGTACTCTGCGTCTACACCTTTCGTTCTATGACATCCTGGCAGGATGTGCTCCTGCCAGGAACATAACCCGCCTGATCCGGGTGTACCAGTGTGCCGATCACTCTCTTCAATATGGCCGCCAGTAGTGCCGCTATTATTTTACAGTCCTGATTGATCGAGAGTTGTTTCCCAGGCTTCAATATAGGTATTATCACTGACTCCCGTAAACTGTCTGGAAGTAAACACCCCCTCGTAGGCCTCCTCCATCATCTGTAGGGTGTGGGGTGCAAGTTCTGCTGCATATTCCCTATAAAATTCTGCTGAGAACCCGTCCAGTGTTTTGCCCACGGGTAGCACGCTTATGGTCTCCCATAGTTCCTCTTCTGTGAGCAGTGCCTCTAACATATCCGCCTGCTCCTGTTCCAAAATGGGCAGCTCTATCTCCCCCACGCCTCCTCAATGTACTCGGTTCTGTCCTCCCCATCCCAGTCATACAGGCTCTGGTAGAACCTTCTACAGATAGAGTTAATCTCCCCTTGGGCTCACCATTCCTCGCTGCATTCGTCTCTAATCATTTCCCTGCTCCCTTCTGCCCTGCATAACCAGGCCAACAGTTTCCCAGGTTTATCTCCTCCCTCGTGGAGTCTTTCTACACATTTGCTATAATCGTGCTTGCCCAGCTTCTCCCAGGCAGCTATGCGCCTCTGGCGCAGCTCTGTGTTCCCGTTCCCCGTCCTTCTGTAGCCTTTCTTCCTCCATCCCTGCTTCCATCTGCCTCTCCACTCTAGATATGGTACTCAGTAGATCCTTCCATATCCCACCTGCCTTCCCTATCGCCTCAGCTCTGATTACCACTTTGAAACATTCCCACAGGGTGCACGCACTGCCCTTGTTGATCTCAAAGAATTCACCTATTTCCCTCCCAAATGGTCCCTAAAGTGCTTGTCAAGCAGAGCCTCTGCCCTTAGTCACCACGTCGGGATGGGGGCTCTGTTTGCTGTGTTCTGCCATTTCACAAGCATGAGTGCATGGTTCGAGAGTGCCCTAGCTTTGTATTCCGCTGCTACAAATTCACCCAGCATCTCTGTGCCAGTGAGCATGTAGTTTATGCACAAGTGTACTCCATGTGGGCTTGAGTAGTAGGAGTACCCTCTCTTATCTCCATGCAGCTGTCTCCACACCTCCTGCAATTTCAGCTCCCTCATCATATCCACCTGTACCCTAGCAGCCGGTGCCTTCTTCCTATTTTTCCCCTCTGATCTATCTAGTGTTGGGTTCAGGGTGCAATTGAAGTCCCCCCACCACCGCAGCAAGGTAGCTCCTCTATATGGTGCTAGTCAGGGGCCCAGCGACTTAAAGAAGATGGGTTTGTCATGGTTGGGTGCATATGTGTTGATTATGCAGATTTCGAGTGGATTGTGTCCTCCAACGTATTCCTCATCTTAGATGTATTCCATCCAGCTTTGCTGCTCTTCAGAATTTTTTTCGGCAGAGGGCGCCGTGCATCAATGTCGTCGAGTCGATGGTCCCTCAAAGGCCTCCGTCGAGGGTGACGTCATCGGATATATAAGTAGCACGCGCGGCGCCGAATGGCCTCAGTTCCGTTTTTCCGCAGTATACATTGGTTCAGAGGTTCGGCGCGCCTCGAGTTCTGTGAAGAATAATAAATATAACGAAATATGCCCCCGTCATCGACGCCGACCACGACCCCGAAATCGGGTTTCAAAAAGTGCAAGTCGTGCGGTTCAAAAATGTCGATCACGGTCCCGCACCGAGGGTGTTTGTGGTGCCTCGGAGAAGGCCACGACATGGAGGCCTTTACGAAGTGTCAAGCGATGACGGGGAAGGCCTTGCGAGAAAGGAGAGGAAAACTACAGGTAGGTCGCAAAACCGATCGTAAAGCCTCTAGCGTCGAGTCGAGGTCCCGTGAGGAGAAATCTCCTCAACGGGAAAGGCATCGATCCAGGTCCCGAAGCGATTCCCATCGCTCGTCGTCTTCGACAAAAAAATCGAAGAAACGAAGCTACAGGTCTCCCTCCACCTCGTCGTCAGACGAGTCTCCGAAAAGGATGAAATGCCCACGAAACAGTCTCCCGAAGAGTGGGAAGCATTCAGGGTCAAAATGATGGAGGTGTTTCAGAAAGCGAAGCCTCGGTCCGCGCCTTCTTCGGAAGCCGGCCGGCAGCGCCATCGCTCTGACATTCACGCGCCCTCGAGCCCGGGTGATCGAAAAAGGAAGGATAGGGAACCTTCCAGGACGGCGAGCGAAAAACGCTCGAGTCGACCGTTCGAGGTCACTGACGCCGTCTGAGATCCATCACACCTCGAAGGGAAAATCTTCAAAGAGCGCCTCGACGCCCTCAAAGCAAACCCTGTCGACGACCACTATGTCGTCGACACCCATATCGACGCCAAAGCCCTCGGCGCCAAAGGCTCCAGCCAAGCCAGGGCAGCCAGAAAAAGGGAAAGATAAGGTTACAAGACCTGTAATAACCTCAGAGCCCTGTAATACACCTCTTTCTCCTCCTCTCCCAGAGAAGGTTTTCAAGCCTCTCCCCAGGAAGGAGTTTTCAAGTCCCTGACCTCAATTTTTGAGGAACAGGAGAGATCTGATGAGGAGAATGTACCTTTTGGGCTAGAATATGGCACCGCAAATGTCCCATAATGTTTGATTTCAGAAGAAAGCAGAATGAGGGACTTGGTGGATTCATTACACAATGCAAGTGGCATTGACACATCTGAAAATGACTTTGGCAGACCAGAACCAGCAGAGCATGCCAGTCCATCATACCGTCAATTAATGATGAAGGTAGTAGATTACTTATGATGGGCTAGACCATCAGCCCAATTTATCCAGGATGATTTAACATATATTGGACCATGGTCCCACCGAAGACCCAGTACTACCCTTTCATGTAGCCCTGCATAATAGGGTGGCCAAGAATTGGGAAACTCTGGATTCTATTCCTCCGGTAAATAAATCCCTCACCTCAAAATACCGCCCGGCCAGTAGCGACCCCGGCTATCTGTCCAAACATCCAACTCCCGAGAGTCTGGTCATACAGGCAGCCACAGCTTCTAACAAACTTACGTACCCTTCTATCCCACCAACAGGGACGATAAGTGTGTGGATGGCTGTGCATGGAATGTATTTTCAGCTGGGAGTATGGCTTTAAAATCTGCCAACTCCACATGTGCCTTGGCAAAATGTTCGTACACTCTGTGGGAGTGTATCGCAATGGTGGCGGAGCACATACCAGAAGGGGAAGAAAGGGAAGGTTTCCTAGCCATCGTTGGAGATGGAAAGGAAGCCATGCAGGAATCCCTTCTATCTGGACTGGACACTGCGGATAGTGTAAGCAGGTCCATGGGCACTAGCACGGTAATGCACAGATTTGCGTGGTTACGGAAGTCGGGTTTTGCACCGGACGTACAGAACCGCCTTCTGAACATGCCTTTCGACGGATCTCACCGTTTTGGAAACAAGAATGACGAGAGCCTTGAGATGTTGCAGACCTCAAAAGCAGCTGCCAAATCTTTAGGAGCTGCTATTAGGCAACCTCAGCCTTTTTGTGCGCAAGGACAATCGTGGAGTGGACGATCCTATCGTTACTACTCCTCATATGGAAAGGCGAGAGGAATGGCCAGTCAAAGGGGCCAGAGAAAGGCCACTCTAGGTGGACGATGAAAACGTGCAAAGCCAGCTTCAGCTGCAGCCTCTTTGCCATCAGTGGCTGCAACAACTGCCACAAATCCACTTTGAGGACTTGCATCACAAAACACCTGTCGGAGGCAGGCTGTCACAGCATCTGCAAGAATGGCGAGTCATTACTTCAGATGTTTGGGCTCTAGAAATAATAGCCCAAGGCTACTGCCTTCCTTTTCTAACGCAACCTCAAAGCAATCCGCCTACAGCAGGAAGTTCTAACCCTGCTGGAGAAAGGTGCTATAGAACCAGTACCTGCAGCGGAGAAGAACAAGGGATGGTACTCCCCGTATTTTTTGATCCCCAAAAAGGACAGAGGACTGAGACGCATCTTGGACTTAAGAAACTTGAACAAGTTCCTCAGGAAGGACAAGTTCAAGATGGTTACCCTTTCTCAGATCCTTCAGGCCCTTCAACTCCAGGACTGGTTGGTGTCATTGGACCTCCAGGATGCTTATTTTCATGTGCCGATTCATCTCAAGCACAGAAAATACCTGAGGTTCGTAGTTGTTCACTCACACTATCAGTTTCAAGTCCTGCCATTCGGATTGACCTCTGCCCCAAAGGTCTTCACCAAGTTAATGGTAGAGGTGGCAGCGCAACTCAGGAGATGGGGGATTCATGTCTACCCCTACCTGGACGATTGGTTGATCAGGGGACGTTCTGCCGAGCAAGCACTGGATAATCTGAAAGTCACCTGCCACTTCCTCCACAGACTGGGCTTCTCCCTAACTGTCAAGAAGTCGCAAATGACACCTTCCCAACAGCTTCAGTACATAGGAGGTGTATTAGACACATCCTTGGGAAAGAGCTCGCCTGCCAAGTCGAGGGCTCAAGACATTCTTCAGATGGTTTCCACATTCCAAAATTCCCAAAATCTCCAAGCTTACGACTTTTTAAGGTTGCTCGGCCTCATGGCATCCTGCATCTTCCTGGTGCCAGAGGCACGCTTGAGGATGAGATCCCTTCAATGGGCTCTAAAGACTCAGTGGTCCCAGTTCTCGGGTCAAATGACGGATCTTCTCCAGATTCCGAACAAGTTTGTTTGTTTGTTTGTTTTATTATTTATAATGCGCGAGCGTACCCTAGAGTATCAGGGCGCAGCCTTTACAAGAATTTGCGAAGCTTGGTTACAGGTCATAGGGTATACATTGAGAGAGAGAAAGTACACCGAAGTTATATACATATCAACAATGAAGGAAAGGGGTACATAGATGTTATATACAGATGAGGTACAAATGAGGTACATAGAAGTTATATACAAATGAGCAATAGGGCACACGTGGTTACATTGTGTGTGGGTAGCATAGACAGGGACGGCCTGACAGTGGGATATCCTTGAAGGCCTACGTTTTCAGCCATGAGACTACCTTGGATCGGAAGTTCTGGTAGGGCAGGTCCATTCTGAGATTAGGCGGTAGGGAGTTTCACAGTTTGGCCGCTTTTACTGGGAAGCTATTGCCGCCTATGGTGGCACGTTTAAAGTTGGGTATAGAGAGGCAGTCTTTGTATACAGTTCTGGTAGGTCTTAGGGAGGTCTGTCTATGGAATCTGTTGATCAGGTAAGTAGGGGCAGCGTTATTTAGGGATTTGTGAGTGAGCAATGCAGTTTTTAAGATAATTTTGTCGTTGATGGAGAGCCAGTTGTTCTGTTGACTAAGTCCTGAGATGTGCTCTCTTCTGGCATAGCCCAAAGCCGCTCTAAGAGCATTATTTTGCAGAATTTGTAATTTGCTAGTGGTAGCCTTAGAGGATCCCAGATAGAGGGTGTTGCAGTAGTCTAGGCGGGATAGTATAAGGGCTCTAGCTAGTGTAAGGCAACTAGTGTCAGATAGAAATGGTTTAGCTGTGCGGATTAATTTACATGTGTAGGCCGTGGAGAAAGCCAGGGAGCTCACTTGTCTTTTGAAGGAGAAATTAGAGTCCAGGTAGGAACCCAAAGTTTTGACCTCTTGTCCAACAATGATGTTGTTGCCATCGATCATGAAAGAGTTGTAGGCAGAGCTGAGTTTCTTTTTACTGGTCGTAGTGCCTAGGATGATGAGTTCTGTTTTATCATCATTCAGGCATAGTCCATGTGTGGCCATCCATGCCTGGATGATGATGTACACCCTATTTGCAAGGCCAAATCCTTTCCATAATCTCCGGAAAGCGGGAGGAGGATCTGGGTGTCATCTGCATAGTTAGTGTAGGTGATACCGAGAGGATCCAGATCATCGAAAAGGGGCTTGGTAAATATGTTGTACAAGGTGGGGGAGACACAGGAGCCCTGTGGGACGCCACAAGTGATTGGTATAGGGTCTGCCGCAGCATTGGGTGAGAAGACCCTCATAGTTCTGCCATTAAGAAAAGAGGTAATCCAGGTGATGGTCTCAGTAGAGAAATGAGCTGATGTGTGGAGGTGTGTGCAAAGGACAGAGTGATCGACCAGGTTCAAGGCTGCAGACAGATCTAGGAGGAGGAGTAGGGCAGCTTGGCCTTTGTCTCTAAGCGCATCAATCTGAGCTTTCAAGTCAATGAGGGCAGTTTCAGTTCTGTGTTGAGGGCGGAACCCTGATTGCCTGGAGCCTAATAGATGGTGTTCTTCCAGGTACTTCTGAATTTGTACATAGGCCACCTTGTCTAGGATTTTTAGTAAAAAGGGAACAGTCGTAATGGGTCTGTAGTTTGTGGGCGTGGCTGGGTCAGGTGTGGGTTTTTTTAATAGTGGGAGTACCCAGGATTGTTTCAGATTGGTGGGGATAGAGCCAGTGGTGAAGAAGGCATTGATTAGTTTCGTGATAAAAGGGGAGAGGTCGCGGGCGGCGTCTTTGATAAGCTGTGCTGGGCATTGGTCTCCCTGACAGTTAGAGGGTTTCAGGAACAGGATGATTTTTTCTACTTCAAGGATCGTGACTTTAGAGAAGTTGAAATGAGTAAGATCTGTAAGCGTGGGTTTATCCAATGTTTTAGAGGGGACGGTGTCATTAAGGGATACTTTTTTACGGGCGATTTTACTTTGGAGGGTCGCAATTTTGTTTGCTAGGGCACTTTGGATTTCTGAGCACCAGTTTTTGTCTTTGATACAGGTGTCAGGAGGTACTATGGGGGTTTCTACTTCTTTAAGGATGGAGAATAATTCCTTCGTGTTTGATTTCGCGTGGGATATGCGAGAGTCATAGGAGGTTTGTTAAGCCAGGTAAATTTCTTTTTTATAAAGTGTGGCTAGTTTGGACAGTTTTAGTTTATTTGCGGCTGAGGGGGATTTTTTCCAAGTGGCCTCACAGTTCCTTTTTTGCTGCCTTAAATTTTTAAGGACCGGTGTATACCATTTGTTTAGGTGCGTATTCGGTTTACTTGGTCTTAGTTTAAGTTGGGCAATTAGGTCCAGTGAGGTGGCCATGATCTTGTTGTATTCTTCAACTAAGGTCTCTGGGTCGAGGTTATCTGGGAGTGTATTGAGTGTAGGGAGTAAGTTCGGGATGAGTCTTTCAGCTGTCATATTCTTTTTATTTCTTGTGAGGGTGGGCGGGGCCCTGATGATGGGTGGGGGTGGACAGCATGAATGAGACCAGGTGGTGGTTGGTCCAGGCTAATGGTGAGATGTTTGTAATGTGCGCTATACAGTTATAATCGGCCACCCAATCGAGAGTTCTGCCTTTGGAATGTGTAGGTGACATATTTCTTTGGGTGAAACCTAGTTCCGAAAGAGTATTAACTATAGTGCTGGTGGAATGGTCTTCGGGGTCATTGTAGCCCAAGTTGAAATCACCCAGGGTGAGAACTTGGGTAGAGCTTGTGAGGGTGCTAGATAGGATGGTGTTAATAACTTCATCAAAGGTACCAATGGGGCCTGGTGGGCGGTAGATCAAATGGATGTTGAGAGTTTGGGTGTTTGTGAGTGGGATTTTGACTGAGTGTTTCACATGATGGGACATTAGAGGGATTTGCTAGTCTCATGGTGAGACTACATTTGTGAATGATGGCAACACCTCCTGCTCTGGAATTGGGACGGTCTTGTCTCAGGATAGAGTAATTGTTTGGGATAGCCAGCATGAGCATGGGGCCTGCTGCTGGGTGTAGCCAGGTCTCTGTGATGGCAAGAAGATCAAGGTCTTCTTTGAGTATCAAATCAGCGATTTCAGTAGCGTGAGCTACTAATGATCGGGCATTGATCAAAGCTCCCTTTATTTTGGGGCTTAGTTGTATTTTTTGCGATAGTGGTGTGGCATTTGTTCCGTGTTGAATCCGGGATACATGAGAAGGGGGGCTAGGTGCAGGTCTACGGTTGGAGTTTTGGGGCAAGTTAGAATTTTTAGTAGAAGAGCTCGGTGGAGTTTTAGCGTTCTGTGAGGTTGGTAGTGAGCGAGCGAGGGGCTCATAAATTTTAGCTAGTCTAGCTCTGAGTCCTAGGTTCCGATTGATAGTAGAACGAGGGAGACTGGTAAATTACAGTGTTTGAGGGTCATTTATATTTTGGTATGAGGACTTGGTATTAGGCATAGCTGGGTATAGCATGTTGGGCAGCTGAGGTAGCTGAGGAGCCATGCTAGGCTGTGGTGCAGTGTTGAGTAGGATCAAGATGCAGGCAAGCAGATTGGTAATTAATGGACACATACTCAGTAGTGGCAGTCGTGTTGGGTGATCAAGGAGTAGGTTTGGTTAACACTAGTTTGACCGATGTACATTGGTATGGTAACTTCTCCAGCATTGGATCTTTCATGGATTCACATGCTTAGAATATTCCCCGTCGTCAGACTGGGACCCCTCGGTACACATATATAGCCTTTTCCTATAGGAAAACTTTCGACACTTTTGTGTCCTATCTACGTCCTTTTAGGACCCGCCTACGCATGCTCCGTATTCTGTCCCAGTATAAGAGGCCCGCCCCCGCGGTTCCCCTTCAGATTTCAACCGTCTCCAAAGTAGTGGGATCTCCTCGTGTCGTCTTACTATTTTGTACTAGGTTGCCTTATTGGATTTCGAGTACGATATTTCCTCTGTATCAGGAAAAGCGCTGTTCCGTCCATGCGCGGGACGTGCGGCTTGAAAAAGGTTTACGAGGGGGACGGACATATGGATTGTATATATTGCCTCCACCCTCACCATTCGGCGGATGCCTGCGACATATGCAAGGGGTTTTCTCAAAAAACCCTCAAAGACCGGAACCGACGCCTGGTGGCTTGGCTGAATGAGGGTGCGGGGGCATACCCCCCCTCGGAGGTAGGCTCCACACAGTCGGCGAAAACATCACGCCGCGCGGCCTCGTTGGAACCACCGGCGAAGAAATCTAGATCGTCGGAAAAAGATTCGTCTGGAACTCACTCCACTACAGACTCCTCGTCAAAGAAATCATCCTCATCAAAAAAGCATGAGAAGGAAAAGAAATCCTCCTCGGGCGATCATCACAGATCGACCACGAGTCGAGAGTCGAGTAAAAGCGGGCACAGTGTGGAGAAGGCGGGACCGCCAAAACCACCTGCGAAGCCTGCGTCGTCGACGGCGATCCAGTCACCGGCCGCCTTCCGGCCACTAGCGCAAGGGGCATCCTCCGTCCCGTTGACAATGGCATCGACGAGAGCCTCGTCGACGGGGGTCCTACAGGAGGCCTGGAGGCCTGAAGTCCTCGACCCTACCCCCCCAGAGGCTTTGCTACAAGAGCAAGCTATGCTGCTGTCCTCGGAGGACGAGAGCGAGAGAGTGGCTGGCCCAGCAGACCTAGGGCTACGAGCGGCTGCCAAGTCGTCGACGAGGGCATCCGTTACACCGGTACCTGCCCCTCTCCTCAATCCTCAATCGGTTTTGTCGTTGGATATTCTGTCCTCGCTTCAGTCCTTGCTACGGTCGTTGGACCAGCGACTTCCCCAGGTCAGCCTGCCACAGTCACCCGTCGACGAGCCGGGCCTGTCCCGTCAACCACCGCACCCACGCACGCCAGTCTCAACACTGGCGCAGGAGGAAGGTGAGCTGCCAGATTCGGAGTCGGACAGGGGAGCCATGTCAGAGGTCTCTTTATCCCCCTCCAGGGATCCTACCTGGGAGTCAGAGGCGGAGTTAGAAAACCCCAGAAGCCCAGCTCACCCGTCCCCTCCGGACGACATTGCGTCATTCCATTCGATGATGGAGAAGGCTTGCAAAGAATTTGGTCTGTCCCAGGAAGAACAGAAAAAGGACTGTTTTTTGTTCGACCACATGGGCAAGAGAAGGAGGTCGGTGTTCTCGATACCGATACTTGACCATGTATGGAAAGAGGGGTTGCAGACAATGAGACACCCATTCTCAGAATCAGCAGTGAAAGGACGCCTAGAAAAAAAGTTTCAGGCTCCAGAGTCTACACCCAAGTGTTTATCCTCTCAACCAACACCAGACTCGGTGGTGTCGGCGGCGGCAGCGAGGAAGGCAAAGGCACAGCACAAGTGCACGACTCCACCCGAGAATGAAGCGAGACGCCAAGAAAGTGCTCTCCGTGGGAGTGACCACAGTAAAGGCCGCAAACTCTCTGGCAATTGTGGCCAGATACGATAGGGAGATGTGGCACAGGCTGGCTCCGCTGCTGGATCATCTTCCAGAAGAACAGAGGAAGGCGGCGATGCTACTGGTCCGAGAGGGTGAGGAAGCCTCAAATCACGCAATAAACATTGCGGTGGATCTTGCTGAGTCTGGCTTCAAGCAAGTCAATAATGGGGTCGTATTACGTCGACAGTCATGGCTGAAGTGTACCTACTTCAGGCCAGAGGTACAATACAAGGTCTTAGATATGCCCTTTGAGGGAGACCTTCTCTTCGGTGAGAAGGTGGACGAGGCCCTAAAAGGGATGAAAGAAGATTTGGACACGGCACGTTCTTTGGGTGCCCTCCAGAGTGGCAGGAGCTACAAGTCCTTTCGCCCCTTTAGAGGGGCTTCAGGAAATTCAAGATTCTCTTCTGGAGACAGATCCTTTGCCAGATCGGTTTACCCCTCCCAGGGGTTCCGACGTGCCTCACAATCGGCTAACCGTCGACGAAACTTCCAGTCTTCCAGAAAAGGACCATCATACCCATCGTCGGCGAGAGACAAGCAAACTAAAGATCAGCAGTGACGTTCCACAACCCGTTCTGGGGGGAAGAGTTTCAGCATATGTCGACGAATGGGAAAGGATAACGACGGACCAATGGATGTTAGACACTATAAGACACGGACACTCTCTTCAATTCAAACACAGCCCTCCGCAAATTCCACCTGCGTTCACCGCTCAGCCCCATATGAAGACACTGCAACAAGAGGTTACACTCATGTTAGCTAAGGGAGTGATAGAATTAGTTCCAACATCACAGAGAGGCCAAGGAGTCTACTCAAGATACTTTGTCGTAAAAAAGCCGAACGGCAAATGGCGTCCCATTCTAGACTTACGCGATCTCAACAAGTCCTTAAAGAGCCTGAAATTCAAGATGCTCACTCTGCAGGAAGTGATCCGCGCAGTTCAAAAGGGAGATTTCCTGGCGTCCCTGGATTTACAGGACGCGTATTTCCATATTCCAATGTGTCGGAAACACAGGAAATTCCTACGTTTTGTAATAGGGCGAACCCACTACCAATTCACGGTTCTTCCTTTCGGGCTCAAAACCTCCCCCAGAACGTTCACAAAATGCCTGGCTCCAGTGGCTGCCTGGCTAAGGAAGCAAAGCCACCATGTATACCCATACCTCGACGACTGGCTGGTAAGGGGATCCTCCCCAGCGTCGACCAACACAAGTCTGCAAGCCACCATGCAGCTTCTACAACGGCTAGGATTTGCCATAAACTTCGAGAAATCCTCTCTGCGGCCATCAAGAACGCTGGTATTCTTGGGGGCACAGTTCGAGACTCAGCTAGGGCTGGTGAAACCTTCTCTCGACAGGACCGCGAGACTCATTCAACAGGCGGCCCGGCTACGGCGAAACACCAGGATCTCAGTGAGAAAGTATGTTTCGGTCCTAGGGGCCATGGCATCCTGCATCCATCTGGTGAGAAACTGTCGACTTTTCATGAGGCCAGTCCAAGAATTCCTCGCAGACCAATGGACACAGGCTCAGGGATCGTGGTCGGACAGGATAACCGTCGACGACGACAAGCTACTTCGGACCCTTCAGTGGTGGCAGAGTTCCCACAATCTGAACAAAGGTGTGCCCCTACAGGAGCCGGAGTTCCAGAGCACCATAGTTACGGATGCGTCCCTAACCGGATGGGGAGCGCACATGGGTGCTCTCCAAACGCAAGGTCGTTGGTCTCCAACGGAGTCACTCCTACACATAAACGTACTGGAACTCAGAGCGGTACGATGGGCCTTGAAGGCGTTCCTACCACACATCAAGAGGTCGCGAGTGCGAATACTGACCGACAATACAACAGCCATGTTTTATCTGAGGAAACAAGGTGGGGCACGATCAAGGACTCTCTCCATAGAAGCCCAGAAAACATGGCATTGGGCATCGAAGCACGAAATCTCCCCGTGGCTCATCACCTTCCAGGAGTGAGGAACTGCCAAGCCGACTCCCTCAGCAGAAACATGGCCCAGATACACGAGTGGGAAATGGACACGGGTCACTTGAAGAAAGTGTTCGAGAAATGGGGCCTCCCCCCTCTGGACGCCTTCGCGACCAAAGAGAACAAGAAATGCGAGAAATTTGCAAGCAGGTGGCCCCAAGAGGGTTCGGTGGGGGAGGCGTTCTCCTTCCCATGGACGGACATGTTCCTCTATGCTTTTCCCCCGTTTCCCCTCATACGGAAAACAATACAGTGGATACGCAGATACAATTGCCGGGTGATTCTAGTGACACCATACTGGCCGAGGCAACCGTGGTTCTCAGACCTCCGCCATCTATCGCTGGAACATCCCATAGCGTTTCCGAAAGTCCTGTACCTTCTATCCCGGGACAGAGGCACGGTGTGGCATCACGACCCGGACAGTCTCAACCTTACGTCCTGGCTCCTGACTTCTCGGAATTCGGGGCTTTAGACATTTCAGTGGAGTGCCAAGAAATTCTGCAGGCGGCTAGAGCCCCTTCCACTAACAAATCCTACTCCTATAAGTGGCGGAGATTCTGTGAATGGTGTAGAAAACAGCGGGACCTACAACCATTGTTGGTGACGCCGGAACAAGTTCTACCTTACCTGCTCCTCTTAGCAAAAAAGGGACTGTCCCCCTCATCGATAAAGGTACACCTGGCAGCCATCTCGAGGTTCACAAGGAAGAGGCAGTTGCCTCCTCTATTCAGTGACAGACTGGTGAAACACTTCATGCAGGGTTTATTTCGAGCTTTTCCCCCGGTGCAACGTTTTCCCCCGGCGTGGAGCCTCAACACAGTGTTGGCAGGCTTGATGAAACCGCCTTTCGAGCCTATGGCCACGTCCGACATGAAATTCATTTTGTGGAAGTTGGCATTCCTGATAGCTATCACATCAGCCAGACGTATCTCGGAACTACAAGCGCTGGTCGTGGACCCACCCTACCTAAGATTCTTTAAGCACAAGGTAGTCCTGGCGACTAACCCTACGTTCGTCCCTAAGGTTCCGACGGTATATCACAAACACTCATCGGTGGTTCTGCCTACATTCTTCGCCACTCCATCGTCGGCAGCAGAAAAAACTCTTCATACCCTGGACGTTAAGAGGGCTCTGAAATTCTACCTACATTGCACACAAGACATCAGGGCTACTCGGCAACTGTTCGTCGCATATGGTCCGTCGACGAGAGGTAAAGCAATCTCGAAACAGGGATTGGCCAGATGGGTCTCGTCGACGATTGCTTTTTGTCACTCTAAGGCCGGAAGGCCACTGCAAAGACATCCTAGAGCCCATTCTACAAGGTTGATGTCCTCCTCAACAGCTTTATGGCCAGGAATTCCGCTGTGCCCCACACGTTTACCCGCCACTACTGCCTTGCCAGGCAGCATGCGGACGAGGTGCAGATGGGAAGAGCTGTCCTGCGCCATCTGTTTCAGTAAGGTAAGCTCCACGCTGTGGAGAATCTGTCTTCTGCCTTTTGATGACAGTATACTTTATGTAGATAAGGTTATATGAGTTAACTTATTCCTACTGTACATATGCATTGTGTAGTATGGTGAGGGTATATTACATTACATTCTCACCGCCGTCTCAAGTGTTACTGCTATACAATCTATTCTAAGCATGTGAATCCATGAAAGATCCAATGCTGGAGAAGGGAATAGTTTCCTACCTGTAACTCCATTTCTCCAGCATTGGTATCTTTCATGAATTCACATGCGCCCGCCGAACCGCCCCGGAATGCAATGTATTTGATTGATAAGTTTAACCCTTCCTACTTTGGAGGGGCCGAAATCTGAAGGGGAACCGCGGGGCGGGCCTCTTATACTGGGACGGCCTAAGGAGCATGCGTAGGCGGGTCCTAAAAGGACGTAGATAGGACACAAAAGTGTCGAAAGTTTTCCTATAGGAAAAGGCTATATATGTGTACCGAGGGGTCCCAGTCTGACGACGGGGAATATTCTAAGCATGTGAATCCATGAAAGATACCAATGCTGGAGAAATGTAGTTACAGGTAAGAAACTATTCCCTAGGTTGGCATACCACAGTACGGCTGAGATACAGTACGGTAGCACCTGAGTAGGGATGAGCTAGTTGGCCGCGGAGCTTTGAGTAGCACCTCAGGTTGGGATTGGATAGAGTAGCTACTAGCAGGTAGGCAACAGCTAAATTTGAAATAGGCACGAATGACTAAAATGCAGGTAGGCAACAGCTAAATTTGAAATAGGCACGAATGACTAAAATGCAGGTAGGCAACAGCTAAATTTGAAACAAGGTTCGAAGGGATCTTCTATGGTGGACTTGTACAGAGAACATCCTAAAAGGAGAACCTTTTTGGCAACCATGGCCGGAGATCACAGTACTGACGGACGCCTCACTCATGAGGTGGGAGCTCATGCCAACGATTTGACAATCAACGGTCGTTGGTCTCCATCAGAGTCCAAACTACACATCAACCTTTTAGAGCTGAGGGCAATCAGACTAGCGCTGAAGGCTTTCCTGCCATCTGTCAGGGGAAAGAATGTCCTGATAATGACAGACAACACAGTGGCCATGCATTATCTAAACAAAAGCGGAGGTGTGGGGTCACTACCTCTGTGCAGAGAGGCAATGCAGCTCTGGTATTGGGCAATTCAGGAAGGAATCTCTTTAACGGCAATTCATCTAGCCGGGGAGGAGACTATGACGGCAGATGCTCTGAGCAGGCAGAGCACGGTGTCCCACGAATGGGAACTAGCTCAGGAAGTCATTCAAGAGATCTTCGCCCTTTGGGGAACCCCTCAAGTAGACCTATTTGCAACCGGTGTCAACCGAAAGTGCGAAAGGTCTTGCTCAAGGGAATTTCCCCCGAGAGGAGCCCTGGGGGACGCGTTCGTGGTTGAGTGGAATTTCCCACTATTGTATGTGTTCTCTCTGATTCCCGTCATTCCTCAAGTCATCAGGAGGCTGAGACGCTTCGGGAGCCGCATGATCCTAATTGCCCCAGATTGGGCCAGGAGAACGTGGTACCCGGACCTTCTAGACATGTCCGTCTGTCCTCCAGTATGTCTTCCTCAGAGAGAGAACCTTCTCTCTCAAATGGAGGGTCAGGTTCTCCATCCAGAGGTCAAAACACTCAACCTTCACGCTTGGTAACTGAAAGGCTGAGATACAGGGATTGAAACATTCCAGATAATGTTATGGAGGTGTTGCTTTCGGCAAGAAGGCCAGCAACAAAGTCTCTATACCGTTGCCGTTGGAAAAAGTTTTGCAACTGGTGCAGAGAAAAGAATGTCGATCCTTTCCTATGTTCTATTCCAAAGTACTATCTTTTCTTCTGACCCTAGCACATAGAGGTCTGAATGTTGGAACAATAAAAGGTTACCTTGCGTCGCTTTCTATTTTCAAGCGCTCGTCGGAAAAATGCTCCTACTTCAAAATTCCTTTGATAATACAATTCTTAAAAGGACTCACTAATGTGTTTCCTCCTCACCCATTTCAAGTACCGATTTGGGATCTCAATTTAGTCCTAAAATTCTTAATGTGTGCTCCTTTTGAGCCTATGCACACGTGTCTATTAATATTACTAACATGGAAAACTGCCTTCTTAGTTGCTTTAACATCTTCAAGAAGAGGGAGCGAATTGCAGGCACTGTCTTCTGGGCCACCCTATATTAAGGAGGAGGAAAGATTACACAGGTTGGATCCAAAAAGAGCTTTAAGCTTTTACATCTCTAGACTTTCCAGACTTACAGTGGACAACCAGCTGTTTATAGGTTACACAGGAAGGAAACTGGGTCAATCGGTGACAAAACAGACAATTTCACGCTGGATTGTGCTTTGCATTTCAGAATGCTACAGATTAGCACAAAAAGACCCATCAGAAGGGTTAAGGGCTCATTCCACCAGAGGCATCGCCTCTTCGACAGCCCTTCAAAGAGGTGTTCCAATAAGGTCCATTTGTGAAGCAGCAACTTGGTCTTCACTACACAACTTTTCAAAATTCTATAGCCTGGATGCTTCCCAGTCTAAGGAACTGAGTTTTGAAAAAGCATTGCTTTATTCAGCCATTTTAAGGGCATTGAAAAATCTAACCCCTCCTCCAGAGAAATTATACATACTGCTTTGGGAGTCTATCTAAGATGAGGAATACGTTGGAGGACACAATCCACTCGAAGAACAAGTTACTTACCAACTGGTAACGTTCTTTCGATTGGATGTTCCTCCAACGTATTCCTCATCGCCCTCCCAGCATACCCCTCTGTAGATTTTTTCCGGGTTATTGCCAACTCAAATCTCGCAAGGCTGATAACTGTCTGCCGGCACAATCTACACAGTACAAAATCAAAGATAAAAAGGGGGAAAAACAGAACTGAGGCCAACGGGCGCCGCGCATGCTACTTATATACCCGATGACGTCACCCTCGACGGAGGCCTTCGAGGGACCATCGACTCGACGCACGGCGCCCTCTGCCGAAAAAATTTCCGAAGAGCAGCAAAGCTGGATGGAATACATCTAAGATGAGGAATACGTTGGAGGAACATCCAATCGAAAGAACGTTACCAGTTGGTAAGTAACTTGTTCTTCTCTGTGCTCCAAAGGCCTGTGCATAACCGTCAACCGACCCTTGTTGTTGCACTTACATTCCAGCAGCTTAAAGGGAATTGTGGGAGCTACCCAGATGAGGGGGCCCCTTGCATATGCTGAGTATGTTACGCCCCTAACTGCTCCCCACCCCACTTCTTCGCGATCACGGATTGCCTGGCGGCAGTTAAGTGTGTCTCCTGCAGGAGTGCAATTTGTACCCCTTTGTTTACCAAAAACATATGCACTCTGTTCCTCTTGATGTAGCTGTTAAGCCCCTCACGTTCCAATAAGCAATCTTAATACCGCTAATTTTCCCATTTTGGCGTCTGTTAGCAGAGGCGTCCCACTCGCCCTTCTCTCCACCCCTACGGTCCCTCCATCCACCGTGTGTTTGCTCCCCAACAGTTTGCACTTCTTGTCCTTCTGCCACCGCCTGGCTAGCCGGTCTATTACCTCCCTCTCTTCCCCGGTTTCCCCCAAGGTGGGGCAGCCGAGCATGCAACTCAACTTAACATAAAACTCAAAACAACTTCCCAACATGTCAAACTGGTGCCCAACGGTTTACAGTCTGTTCGGGCTCAGCCGCTTCTCCCGGTGACCCACACCCATCTCAACAGTTCTGCGCGAAGCAGCGGAGTGCTTCTTGGCTGCACTCTAACAGGGACCTACCATGGTCGGAAGGACCTGCGAAGCTGAAAATGTCACCTGCTTACTTTGCAACCCTACCAGCCACCAGTCTCTGTTGCCCAATTTCTTACAGTTTGCATCAGTCTCCTCTCGCCACTTCTCAGTGTCTCATGTTCCTGCTTCGGTTGTTCTTGGAGCCAAGTCCATCTTCTCCTCTGGCCTGGCTCAAGGGTCAGCTTCTTGTCACCCCCGTAGCATTGGCACTACGATCAAGTCCATCCACGCCTGTGCCCCGCCAGTATTGTCAAAGTGTGATGTGCCATTGTGTTGAGCTTGGCTGGGAATATCGGCATATATTTCATGCCTGCCTGTCGCAGCCGTTCTTTAGTGGGACCAAAGGCTGCTCTTTGCTTCTGTACTTTTATACTGTAGTCCGGGTACACCACAATGAAGGCCGAGCCCCTGAGAACACCAGGATCACCTCTCTGTCCTTGTAGTTCAGAAGCTTTTCAATCCCGCCCAGGAGGAAGGGGGGGGTCTCCTGGCCAAGACACGATGGGCATTTTCCTGCCCCAACCTCCTATAGCAGCATGTTCTCCACGTATGTCGTGGGGTATCTCCCTTCTGTCCCCTCAGGTAGGCCCAATATTCTAATGTTATGCTGGGCTCTCCCCTCTGCGTCCTCGGCCCCGCTCTCCAATGTGCCACCCCCATCTTCAATTCTCAGACCTCCGACTGGGTTGCTTCTATGCCGTTTATTTTCTTCCACTTGCGCTTCCACCGATTGCACTCCCTCTGTCAACCCTCTTACATCCTGTCTCAGGAGGCCCACATCTATTCTGATTTTGTCAATCCCCCTCTTTAGGGTTGTTTGAAGTGTGCCTATAGCCTTGATGATTTGGTTTTCGTCCGTTTTCTCCTCCGGCTGCACTGGCGTGCTGTTGTGTTGAGGCTTGCCGCTACCTTCCCCTTTACGCGTAAATGTTTCCATCTTAGTTTGTTTGGAGTTGCCCTTGTGCTACAAATCGGTAATGTGCATGGTCCGCTCTCTCTGTGTGACCACCTAGGTGCTTCTGTTTCCGCAGCGGGTGCTAGCAGTCTATGATGATAATGTACCTGTCGTTCAGTCAGCCTGCATTTGAAGGCATCAAGAGGGGCTCTGCCGCCGGTGCTGCACCGTCCTGCAGTCCCTCCCCTCTGTACACGCCCCAGCCGTCCCCAGCTTTGTGTCCGGGCTGGAGGTGTCTGTACCTTCCAGACTCAAGTGTCCTATCGACGTCCCATGGTTACTTCCCGCTGCAGCTCCTCACACAGGTTGCAGTGTCATCCTGGTACAGTCCCTGGTCCTTGTTGCGGTAGCATTCAGTCCACTCCTTCACCCACAGGTCCACAGCACAGCCTGCCGTGACAGCTCTCGGTTCGTTGTCTTCACTGCGGGGTTGACTCCCCTCCTATCTGCTCAAGTCAATTTAGTGTGCACTAGGTGGAGGGGGCATCCCCAGCTCCGGGTCCCCTGCGTGTGCTGAAGCAGCTCCACAGGTCCACTCTGGAGGGTGCGGTCCGCCAGCTGTCCCTGCTCCTCAGGTGATCACCAGTGGCAGAGCTTCCATCCAGGGGTCCAACACCAGTCAAGGTGCTAGCTCTCCCTCCGAAACCCCCCACACTCAGTTCCTGCAGTGGGCTCACCCTATGCAGTGCCCCTAACCTGGTTGGGGCTCACCTCTGCCTAAGTTGTGCTTCACTCGTGGGACACTGCAGTATTATCTCCTTGTGTGCCCTTTAAGGTTTGGGTGTGCCAGTAGGGTGGTCTCTGCTCCTCTCTGAGGCCATGCAGGGTCCATAGAGCTTTTCCTCCTCCCTCGCCGCTGCTCTAGGGTGGGCGCAGCAGCTGGACCTCCTATGCGCTCTCTGCTTTGCTGCCCCCGCCGGGCGTGCACTGTGCATGGGTATACAGGGACCACTCACTGATGTGACCCAGGTGCTTCCGTGCCTCTGTAAAATTCTTTATGGCTCGCTACTTTTCCAGCTGTTCCGTCCCTGTTTCTGGACCTCAACCACTTCAGTGACTCCCGGCTGCCTTCCAACACCGGTACGTAGAATTTTCCAGCTTAAGCATGCGTTTTTTTCCCTTCTAATCAGGCTAATCAGTGTCGGGTCCGGCGAGCGCTACTGAGACCTGCTGTTCACTCCATGATCTGCGAGCCACACCGACATATGAAGATGTCGTTCAGATAAACTATGAGCCGGATGCCTTGCTCTCTCAGACTGCTGGCCACTGGCTTCAGCAGATTGGTGGAATACCATGCTGCCGAAGACTTGGCTAAATAGGAGACAGGTAAACTCCCAACTCCATCCTTGTCAAACAAACTGCAGGAAGTGACAATGGCTCTGCCGCTAGGTGTTCCTGAGGTCTGTCCGGGCCACCCAGTCCCCCTTCTACAGGATGTCCCATGGTAGGTGAATCCCCTCCATTTATAAATGGTGGTATACCAGGAAACCATGTAGCGTTATGGTTGATTACTGGCCTCAGCTTGCGTTTCCTTTTCACTAAGAACATGTTGCTCATGAAGCACCCTGGGTCGACCGCTGCTGGCTCAATGGCATGCTTTCACCATAGCACTGTGATCTCTATTCCTAGCAGTTGTCGTCCCCCGAAAGAGCGGTTTTGGAAGCTGTGCTTGTGTACTGTCCCCAGCACCCAAGCATCCCTGCTGAGTTTCCTCCATCTTTTTACGCACTGCGCTAGCCTTATCCCAACTGCAGGAACCTTTGGGTCTGTTTGCATGCTGAGCGGTGTTGGAATTACTCTCATCTGAGGTGTTTTTCTGCTTTTTTCAAGCATATCGTGAGCCTCTGCCTCTACCTCTCCCTCGGGACAGGAACAAGGGTTTGGACTTACGGTCCTCCTGGTCTCTCCAGGTCGGCTCTACTGGTGGTGGACCAGTAGAACAAATAACGGTTGGCCGAGTAGCCCCTGCCTCTGCCAGCCCTTCCGGAAAGTTTGTTGCCGAACACTCACTTGAGTTGCTGAGTACGTGCTGGCAAACTTGGCTATGTCCTTGATAAATGATTCAACAAAGATGTATCCCCTTGCAGCGGCTGCTGCCTTTGATGAGGCGAGCTCTCCAAGTTTGGGGTTTATTTTGACTAATATGGATCTTCTGCATTCCGCAGCTATGGCTCAGTTTCCGTTGCTTATAAGGCAAATAGCTTGCTGTGCCCAGCCTGCTAATATATTTGGGTATACAGCTTCTGACTCCTACGTCCCATCCCCTTTCCTCCATACTTATGGGACATTCCTCCGTCCTGTGGGACGGGACCGGAGCGCTTTGTAAAAGCATCCAAAAATGTTTAAATTTCTTTTTGTGTCTTTCCTCTCTTTCTACGT
The DNA here is from genome assembly GCF_040938575.1 of Ambystoma mexicanum. Lineage (NCBI taxonomy): Eukaryota > Metazoa > Chordata > Amphibia > Caudata > Ambystomatidae > Ambystoma > Ambystoma mexicanum. The sequence continues at coordinate 70,463,817 of NC_090941.1, read as the reverse complement.
GGGGCCCGTCATGCGGCCGTAACCCCGCCCATCTCAGCTCCGCATTGCCCATCAGTCCTTTTCTCCGCTCGTTCGGGACTGGACACGCTTGCATCCGTGGAAGTTCTTCTTCCCTTTTTTCCTCCTCTCTGGCTCTTGCTCGCGATCGTATTCTAGTCTGTCTATGTCGTTCAAACTAGACTTTCCAGATTGTTCATCGTGTCACCGACGCTTCGCGAGGGCGGATCCCCATCCTCTTTGTCTAGAGTGTTTGGGTCTGGATCACCGTTGGGACTCCTGTTTTTATTGCGATTCCCTTTCGGTCTGGGCACTTCAGCGTCGGTTGGAGCGGTGGGAGGAGGTGTTTCGACGCACTCCTCCTTTGCATTTTCAAGCGTTTATAGACGAAAAGAAGAAACGCCCAGTAAGTTCTTTACTTTTCAGAGCACCCTGGCCAGGAGATACCTTTCCGGGCTCTTCCCGAGCCGGGAGGAGCGTTGACCGCTCTGTCACCGGATATTGCCCCGAGGTGCCTTCTGGGCCTAATAATTGTACCAGAGTTTTCTCCGAGGGTCTCCGTAAGGGGCCTGTGGATACCGGAGCACGCTCCGAGGCCCCTCCTGTGGGGGCTGCTTGTAGACCCAGTTCTACTGAGTCGGGGGGTACCGGGGTGCGCCACAAGGCCTTGGCTGGGCTTGGTCCTACCGAACAGATGTTCGAGGCCCGCGCTAGTAAGGCTATAACCGTACCTGTGTCCGAGGTCCCTCATACAGAGGCTAAAGTAACCAACATTTCTGAGAGGCCTGGCAAGGCCTTATCGGTGAAAATTGTTCCTCATGGTTCCCGCTCTTGTGGCGACGCCATTACTGTTGAGGGGGCAAGGAGTGAAAGTTCTTCCTTTATCGGCAGCGCCGAGGTCCTTCCTGTGAAGGCTGGTTTGGCTATTAGTATGTCGCAAAAACATTCCAGGCCTCATAGTACCGGCTCAGCCGAGGGTCCTTATGTTAAGGCTAAAATTAAGAACCCTGATCCATCGACGGGGACCCCTGCCTCACTTCCTCACGTGCCGCAGTTCCCCTCAGATGATGGCAAAATGGCAGACGTTCCCGCCATGACCAAGGCAGCCATTTTGGGTGCTACCCCTACAACTGCGCCATCGGCCTCAGGTGTAGGAGTTGGTTCTGCGGGTGAACATAAAATTCCTTGTGCGCATCTGTTTTGCCTGGTTTACGACTGGAACGCTCGGATGCCCCTTCCGCACAACATCTCGCTGCCTGTGGGTTCTGCACCCTTGATTTATGTGGATACATCGGGAGATGGGCCTGTTTGGCAACCCTCCTCGTTGTGTCCCTGGAATTATCCTCCTCATGAGAGGCCTCCTCCGGTAGCTCCAAAACCGTCTCCTCAGGACGCCTTTTTCTGCAAATTTCAGACGCTCATGCGTACCGACCCCATGAGAGAGTATTTCAAGGGTCTTTTTAGGGAGATATGCTCGCCTGTGCCTCCGGCTCCACCCGCTCCTCTGGTGGCTCTGCCGGCGCCGCACCTTGCCTGCGGTGCCTCCCCTGACCCTTCCACCCTTGCCTCCATTGTCCCCTGTGGACAAGGCAGTGCCTGACACGGTTCAGCAGGATCCGGACCTGTCAGATGACGCGCAGGGCGATCAGGACAGCGAAGACCATCCCCGCTCTATTAGAGCTTTTCATGACCGGGTACTGGACATGATGTGCCTATTGGATGTTCTGGTGTCTGAGGCACCCGCCCCGCAGGAGGGTGTGCTTTCGGAGCGTACTGGCCTGTTCTTGCAGAAGGACGTTTTGGCCGAGGTCTGTAGGGTCTGGGAAAAGCCACACTCTGGACTTTTTGTCAATAAGAAAATTGACGCGCGATACAGGCTGCATTCTTTGAAAGAGGTGGCCCTGTCATCTTTTCCGCCCCCCTCCTCCACAGTGGTGGCTGCGGCCACTTTACAGTCCAGGCCAGCAGCATCTTCTTTTACGACGGCTACTCAGGTTCTGGGGAAAGAGGACAAGCTCCTCGACTCCCTTGGGAGGAAGATTTCCGCTAACTCAGCCTTGCAGCTCCGGCAGGCTAATGCGGAACTGGTGTTAGCGGGGGCGAATACGAAGATGTGGAAAGGTCTGTCGGAGTTCGAGGAGTTCATTCCGGTCGAGAAGCTGGAAGACTTTAATGGGGGTTTATCCGATGCCAGAGTCTTGGCCCAGGATCTGCTTGAGGCCGCGGCTCATCACGTCGACACGTCGGCTCGGGGCCTTATGCTGGGTGTTGACACCTCTCGACAGGCGTGGTTGCATGCCATTAAGTTCTCGAAGGAGGTGCAGAACAAGGTGTTGGACCTGCCGTTTGACAGTAAGGAGCTTTTCCATTCCACAACGGATGTGGAGCTCACCAAAACGAAGGACAGTACCCAGACAGCTAAGTCCTTGTCTGTCCTGGTTAAAACCCCTTTTAGGACCCAGAGACCATTGTCGCAAAGCCAGCCCTCCTCTGGTTTTAGGGGCTTTCTAGACCGGAAATCCCGCAGAGTGGATACTCCTTCGGGTAATAACCGCCAGAGGCAGCAACGGACTCGGTTTTTCTCCCGCTCCTCAGCCTCCTCCTCAGGTTCAGGTGGCAACACCACTGAAAAGCCTGCCAAATGAGGGTTCTCCTCGCTCGCACAAGACCCCGGTGGGAGGACGCATTGCGTCTCATTGGGAGGCGTGGCAGACCATCACTGAGGACCGGTGGGTCTTGTCAGTCGCTCGGTCGGGCTTCCGCTTACTACTACCCCACCCTTCAACCCTCCTTTCCAGCAGTCGGGATCACCTTCCCTAAAAGCCGAGGTGCAGAAACTGCTGGACCTCAGAGCTGTGGAACCTGTTCCCCTTGGGGAACGAGGGGAGTGCTTCTACTCCCGGCTGTTTACAGTGCCCAAACCCAACCAGGCTGGCCTGCGCACCATCCTAGACCTTTGCCAGTTCAATCTTTTCCTACCCCAAGAGAAATTCAAGATGATCACGCCCGGCCAGATACGGTCCTCCTTGCAGATGGGCGATTGGCTCAGCGTGGTGGACCTTCAGGATGCGTATATGCATATTCTGATCTGGAGTCCGCACATTAGACATCTCCATTTCTCTGTGGGAGTGCTTCCTTTTGGCCTCAGCTCGGCACCGCGTGTCTGTAAGAAGATGTCAGTGATCGCGGCCTATCTTCGTCTGCTGGGTATCCATGTGTATCCGTATTTGGATGACTGGCTCTTACGCAGCTCTTGCCCGTTGAAAGTCGCCTGCAATCTTCAGTCTCTCCTCCAGCTCCTGTTCCACCTAGGTATGTCAGTGAACTGGCGGAAATCTTCCATGACGGTCTCTCAGGACTTGATTTTCCTGGGTTTTCCTGGAACACGATCGACTGCAGAGTGTACCTGACCGGGGACAGAATGGCGGATCTGTTGGCCACGTGTCAGATGTTTGCGCAGTCAGAGAGCATGTCGGCCTGGTGGTTCTAGAGGCTGCTGGGCCTCATAGCCTTGTGCGTTTTGGCTCTTCCTCTTGCTCGTCTCAAGATGAGGCGGACTCAGATGGCTCTTCAGAGTTCTTGGCTTCAGGCTGCGGATCCGGACTCCAAGTTGATAACGATTCCGGCTTCCATGAGAGCGGACCTGGATTGGTGGTCGTCTCTCAGCAACCTGTCAGTGGGGGCGGGTTTTCACTACTCAGCCTCGACGGTAACGGTCACAACGGACTCCTCCCTTCTGGGGTGGGGTGCGACGCTGGATCTTCTTCAGGTCTTGGATCTTTGGTCGCCTAAGGACAAGCTCCTGCACATAAATCATCTGGAGTTTATGGTGATTTTTCTAGTGCTCAAGGCGTTCAGACCGATCATAGCCAACAAGGTGGTCCGTATTCGCATGGACAATGTGGTGTCGATGTATTACATCAACAAGCAAGGGGGCACCAAGTCTCCCCCTCTCGTGGACCTGTCCATCCAGATTTGGGAATGGCCGGTTCATCATGGTGTCTGCCGACTTGCAATACACATTCCGGGCCAGCTGAATGTCACGGCAGATGCCCTCAGTCGGCGGACGATGGTCAGCTACGAGTGGGAGCTGAAGGCGGAGGTCCTCTCATGGATTTTCCTGTGCTGGGGCACTCCGGAAATGGACCTCTTCGCTACGGCAGCAAACAAGAAGCTTCCTCTGTATGCCTCCAGAAACGGACTGGGATCCTCCTTTCTGGGGGATGCTCTCGAGATTCCATGGCACAACATGAGGGCTAATGCCTTCCCGCCTCTAGTTCATCGGACGATTTGCAAATTGAAGAACTCTGTGAACTGCTCTCTTCTACTCATAGCCCTGTGGTGGCCGGCCAGGTTTTGGTTCTCAGAAGTTCAACACCTGTCGGTGTATCCACCGATCAGGTTACCGGTGACCCCCGATCTTCACCAGGGAGAACAACTGTGGCACCCTCCCCACAATCACTCAGCTTGGCGGCATGGTGCCTGAGTTCAGGTCTTTAGAACATCTTGGCCTGTCTGCGGATAACATGCGCATTATCCAGGCAGCCAGAAAACCCTCGACTAGGTCCCAGTACAGAAGCAAATGGCTCAGCTTCTGTCATTGGTGTTTAAACAAGCAACTGGACCCAAGGGGGGGGGCTACAATTGACACAGTACTGTCCTTTGTAACCCACTTAGCAGAGTCGGGTGTTCACGTTCTTTCATGTAGGACTTATCTTTCGGCGGTTTTCGCCTAGCTATCTACGGACCAATGCTCTTATTCTCTGTCTAATCCAGTGGTTAAGAGACATTTTGCAGGCTTGACGTGCCTTTATCCTCCGATTCGTAGTCCGCACCCAGCGTGGGATCTAAATGTGGTCCTGACGGCGTTGTGCCATAAACCTTTCGAACCAATGGGCACGGTCAACCTCAAGCACCTGTCATGGAAGGTGTCCTTTTTGGTTGCCGTCACTTCAGCAAGGCGCACGAGGGCTTCGCCGTCGACGACTGAGGCTTTTCCGTCGACGAGGGCTTTTTCGCCGTCGACGAGAGCTTCGTTGACGACTGTGGAATGCGTTTCGTGGACGACTGCGTCATGGATGAATGCTTCGTGGACGAGTGGTGTTTGCTCGTCGACGATTGCTTCGCGGTCGACGTGTCCGATGACGATCTTATTGTCGACGATGTCTTAAGCGTGGTCGTTGTCGTTGCTGGTTTCGTCGACGGTATGGCCGATGACGGGCCCTTACCTTTCCCTTCATTCGTGGGCGGTTTCCCCGCCGACGACTGCCCCCCGTTTTTTGCAAACTCCTCCTTACCTCTGGAGGCAGATTTTGCTGACTTTTTCTGGCTTGGTAAGTCAACTGGAGGCAGAAAGGGTATCAATTCCAGCTTCCTCTTTTTGGACTTGGGAGAGGAACTCCTTTCCACTGAAGAGGCCCTTCTCTTTGAAGTTTGTCTCTCAGATGGAGTGCTGGATTGGACAGGAGCTGTTCTGACAGACTCTTCGTCCGAAGGTTGATCCCTGGATTCCAGGTAAGAAAGGAGTCTTCTATGCCTGTCATGAAGGGTCTTGGTGGAAAAAGTTCTACAAATCTCGCATTTTTTAATGTCATGTGGGTACAGACAATAAATGCAATGCTCGTGGGGGTCTTTGTTGTAAACCAGTTTCTTTTTGCACCTCGTGCAGTCCCTGAACAGGGAAGGCTTCCTGACAGCCTGAGGTGCCTCCATTTCTGAAGAGAAGTTCAGTCGACGATTTTGAGAGGAAAACAACAAGTTTTGTCTCCCAGGTTAATTGGAAACAAAGCCCCTGAGAAGGGGAACAAAATGGAATATATTTACCAAATATATTCCACACAAAAGTAGAAAGAATTTGAAAAAGCTCAGAGAGCTTAAGGATTCCCTGCGTCTGTTAGACTGCGGTGAAAAAATCTAAAGATGGTTGCCGGGGGCGGAGCTTAAGCCCTGCCACCTCATTGGCTGGGGCCATAAAGGACCAAAGTGAGGTGGAGGGACTACACAATGAAATGGCTCATAGGCCATAATGGGCTATGTACATGCACTGCTAGGTAGCAATGTGTGTATATTTAAAAAAAAAAAAAAAATTATTATTAAATTTATCACCGAGGATTCCCAGTCTGACGACGGGGAATATTCAAGCATGTGAATCTATGAAAGATACCAATGCTGGAGAAATACAGTTACAGGTAAGTAACTAAGACTTAACAAGAACAATCATTGCCAAGAGAGGGAAAAAACTGAAACGAGCAAATTATAACCTTTATTGCCAGAGTGAGGAAGAGGCAATGGCTGAAAAGAACCTCAACAAGCATTGCCTAAACCAAAGAAGAGCAAGTGTGACAGAGAGAGATTGACAGAATTTGTTTGATGTAAAAGTGGGAAAACAAGAGTGGCAGGAAAGAAACCCTCCTGATAAAAAGCAGTCAGGAGGAGAGGATCAAAACCTGCAGTGCATGTGCCAATCACAAGAGTGGAACAAACAGCAACAATGTGTATCATGTCTTCCTAGAAAAACTAGTAAATAGTGATATTGTTGAAAGTCTAGAGACTTGATCAAACTGTTTCACGTAAACTTTACAACACAAGTACTTGTAGTGTAAGGAGCTTTTTTTTCCTTGCAGGCGAGTATACCAGGATAGGGAATATGTATTAGTAGTCCTAGCAGGATAATGGAGGAGTATATAAAGGGCGCCTGGCGGAGTCCTGATTTGCCCAGGAGGGTACCTGTATACAAAATGCTAGAAATCAGGGTGGGAGATCCGTGGACAGCTGTCAGATTTGGATGCTTTTTTATTTTGCCTCCAAAACAGTTTAGCACAGATTATAAAATCAAATATTTACATGACTTTCGATAAGCACGAAAGTGAACGGACAGATGTAGTTTAACATAGGAAATAGTACCGGACTGTGAATACCCATGTCATAAGGTTATATGGGATGACACGGAAAAATCAGGTCATGGAGGCCGGAAATTTGGGCCTGGAGCATCTAGTAGCGGTGCGTGAAGAGGAGTGCAGCTGCAATCTTCACATGGGTATTCACAGTCCGGTGCTCCTTTAAGGACTTCCAAGCACAGCGCCCCCACTGCAACTACAGCAGACGATTACGCACACGGACAGCATCACGATCAGCGATCATCCTGATGAAGAGACAGAGACTTTACGTTTATTTGAACTGTTGGTAAAAATCCGAACTTGGTTACAACCTGGAATTTTACTATTTGAATTGCTGATTGAAAATCCTGCTTTGAATATGGGGAAGGGGATCCAACCAGGTTACAAGTATCACAGTTATTAAGTTTATGTTGAACATAACTGTTATTTCTGTTGTATTAGAATTGCCATATATTATCTTTGAGTTTGATTTATGCTTACGTGTGAGGGACATATTCCTTTTGTTAGAGTATTTCCTTTAGTTTATTTTGATAGCCAGTCAGATAGCACAGCGAGTAAGAGTGCTCGCTTTAACATCCATTGAGAGCCTGCTGTTGCAGGTTTGAATACCGGCAGAGCCAAACTCAGCCTTTCATCCTTCCAAGGTCGATAAATGAGCACCACACACCATGGGTTAAGCAGCGTTCAGATACCTGAGGGGTTGTAGCGCTATATAAATTAATATTATTATTATTATTATTATAGGCAGGGAAATCCTTGTTAGGTTAGGGATAGTGAGGTATTTGTCAAACCCTTTTGAGTTAATAAAATGGCATCTTGTGAAAAACCTTTACCAAGTTGTCCGCTTCACACTTCTGACTCCTCACATGCCACATAAAGGTGAGAATACTCTTGTTGATTTGTGGGGTGTCCGCCACTTTATCGGGTACTTGACGACTGGGGCATGTCTCCCTCAGCTTATTTCTGGCCTTCTTATCTAATGGAGCCCACAACCGTTTCTAGTATGTTGCTATTCTCGCTGGCCCCCATTCGGCCGACTTGGGGTGCACCAGGGTATCTGAATCTAACTCATCCCCCTAGGCCTCTTCCTTTTCTTTAATGCTTTTGGCGCTGTTGCCACTCTAGACGAGGATGCTTCCCCGCTTGGATGTAAGGATTTGGACCAGCTTCGCTCCTTGTGCTCGTCTGAGCTGGATGGCACGTAAGTGTAGGATCTGCCACCTCTCTCCCACGGCCTTGCTCTCTTGGCGCAAATGTGCTTGCAGTGTGGTGAGCACAGGTAGGTATGGACACTGTGGGCCCGGCGGGCTTGCTTTCTTCCCCCTTTTCCAGACCTAATATTAGTAGGCTCCCTCAGAGTTGTGCCCCTCAATTCTTGGATCCCTTGTGAGAAGGCTAACTAGTACTCCACTACGCTCAGCTGTTTGCTGAATGTTTCCAGGCCAGCGCTAATGGCTTTCTGCACTACGTACCCCATACTGTGTTCCAGCCTGCTGTGACTTGTACATGGCTTATGTGACTCCATACTGGAGCTGACTTCTATCCTACTCACAGTGGAGGCCCTGCTGGTGACCAAACCAAACAATTCGGTCTATGTGGGTAGCTGCATGTAGCTTGGGCCTGCCCCTATCAAAATTCTAGAACGGGTCTAGGAACACTGCCTATACAGTTTTGCTTGGGACTCGGCGCGTTCAGTTTCCCTTGGGACTAAGCATGTTCACTGCCAGCTGATCTGCTGACGCTAGCTGGCGCTGTATGAGCACCCTGCAGGTGGCGCTATCTCTAAATGAGAGCCCTGGCTCCACTCCTTATTAGCCTCGCCTACATGGCCTGCCCGTGATCTGTGCGCTTGTCTGGTCTTTACTGCGTCAGACTGTGCACCTTCTAAAATGGGCATGATTAACAATCAGGTAGGAGATAGTTAACAATTTATCATTCGGCCTAAAGAGTTAGATAAAAGAACACCTTTTATCACACATAAAACACTTCTGGAGGCCCACTGTATTGACGTGGGATTACTTGTTAGTTTTCAATTAATGTATTACCTCAGAGAATTCCTAAAAAAAAGGCAGGAATACCCACACCTAATGTGGGGTGTCTATCCCTACGGAGGAGGAGGCATACAGTGCTGGGGGTGATAAGAACCTATTGGTGAAGGCGAAGCAGTGTCACAATCACTAGGGCCACATTTCTGTGAGGAACTATTTTAGCGTGGGCCGTGAGCCCCTCTGTCTTTATTCGACCTTCTAAGAAGTGTGTGGGCCCTAAGTTGTATACTTCTTGCTGTTTAAAAGACATGCATATAAAACAGTTGAGAAGAAAACATTGCAGGTCATAAAATGCCAGGGACTAAGGTGGCTAGATGTGCCCAGTTGTCCAGTCTTGGAGTGGTGATGTTACCTATGGGCCAATGATTATTTCAGAGTTCTAGTACAATTGTCCACATTAGTGAAAAAGTTTTTTGAGAACCTGTTCTCCATTCCAGGGGCATCACTTCTTATTGCTATCCCTGCATGCTCTTCGGCATATCCTGTTAAAAAAGGGTCGACTGGTTTCGATGAGCTCCTAGTTTGTTATCTTTCATCAGGACCAGCTTGTTTTTATCTGTCTTGTGTGAGATCAGTGTTTCCGGTGGATAAGGGGATACGTCAGCAAATCTACCTTATACCCCAGACCAGATGGTTACGGTCTGCATGCTTTTGTTGGTTGCACAGTCATTCACAGTTCTTTTGGATCTGGACCAACCCCGTCAGGGTAGTGGGACTCTTTATTATTCGAAGAGCGCCCAGCCTGCAGGTAGCGCGGAACGTTGTGAATCAAGCTCTGTGGCCTTTTTTAGGAATTAATTGAAAACTAACAAGTAATCCCACGTCAATACAGTGGGCCTTCTGGGCACTGGGCGCCAAAGAAGTATGTCGTGTGAGTGCCCGAATGCAGGGTGTCCCATTGCGCTTCATCCACAACCTCCGCGGCTCTCTGCCCCCTGTTTTTGCTAGAGGAAATTGATAACAGTGGGCTCTGGAGCCTTTTGGCCTGTCGCGCTCCGTCAGTGTTCCCTCTAAAAGCGGAGATGCTCTGCCTCACGCACCAGCCACGATCACCCCATTGCACCTTAGACGCATTAAGAAAATTAGGTGATTGCATAAACTATGAATTAAAATGCTTATAAATCAATCACTAGGCCACAAAGGCTCATCTACATAACCATAAGAAGAAAGACTACTTATCTGCTGCCCGAGCAGCAAAGATAGAGAAGGAAGTCGGTACCACTGGGTAGGTTAAAGTGGTATGAGGAGCATGATTGGCTGGAGGAATCATGGCGGGAAAAAAAAGCCTAGAAAGTTCAAACTACGAGAAAGACTTTGTCTCAGGGGAATTGTCGATTTTTCTTGCTGTTTGTACTTGAGTTATGTTTTGTTTACATATGCTGCTCGAGAAGTAAAAAGAAGAGTTGAGCAGAATCCGAGACTCTGGTCTTGACATGAATTTAGTAAACCTATGCGATCTTAAATGATGCTGGGGCCTGATTATAAACAAAAGTGTGTCTGGAGCATGATTAATGCAATTCAATGATGCTTGGACATGTCTGCTATATTATTTTTTGTAAGGCACACATATTCAAGGAACCTTTGGTGCTGGTAGACAAGCTAAACAGACAAGGGGAGCAGTAGTAAATCACTGACAGTGAAAGATAGTCAATTTCTTGCAGAGATCAAGTGAGAGTGTATATGATAAACTTAAAGCGGGCAGAGAGTTCCAAAGAGTAGCTGCTGCCACTAATAATGCAGATCTACCTGTAGGCTATATATATATATATATATATACATATTTTTATTTTTTATTTTTTTATTTTTAAATGTTTTATTGGTTTAAAAAAGAAAAACACAGAAACCTTTAACATTATTACATCATCATAAAAAACATAAAATACTTCTTCCAGAATTTCCTGAACAAGAATTATGAGGTACATTTTCCTTATTCCTTTTCATTCAAATCCATCTTCATCTTTAAAACTCTTTCAATCATTTTCAATACCGCAATTACTAGACTGGTCTTTTCTCCCATAATAACCCAAGCCCACCAATCGTTTGGACTCTGAGTACTTTCATCCATAGCATACTCAGCTAGATAGACTTGTCTAATTTCTTTTAGGGAATCACAGGCAGTTACCCAGTGGCACAATGTCTCCACAATGACGTTATCCTTACAGAAACTACATTGGTCATTTTTTTATCCCAGGCATTTTCTGAGCCCACATGACTTCTCCTTTGGCTAGACTATTTAGTCTTCACCTAAGGAGCATGTCACAATAATACTGAGAAGGAAATTGCTGTAAATATCTTGGAAGTGAATTTAAACCTTTCCTTTCGATAGTTCTTGAGCAACTTGGTTTTACTTGTTCACATTGTTCCAGCATGCCTATCCAATCCCTATCCTGCAATTTTCGCTTGACCTTGGTTGGATTCGCAGCTAAATCACTTGTGCTGGTATCATTCTGCTGTAAGATCTTTTCAATCTTCAATTTCCACAGAGTTAAATATTTATCCTGAGCTCCTTTAATTGGATCAAAGATCGCAAGAGGGGCTAGATCTGTTTTGTATCTGCACTTCCTATATAAAGCCACTGATTTCCATAGAACCATAGATTCAAGGGATTGTAGCTTCAGTTCTTGTCTAATAGTTCACATTGGTACCGCATTAGGAAGTTGCAACAATGACCGCCAGAACTGACCCTCTAATTTCTCCCATATCTCCCAATGCAGATGTAAAGTAGCCCCGGATCCATAGGTTAGCACTTGTACAATTTTCTGTTTATAAAAAGACAGAATGGGGATCATCGTGAATCTCCCAAATTTCCTATGGAAGACTCTTCCCTTGTTTGTGAGGGTGGTCAATCTGGATCTCGGATGTATATAATGACCCTGATCATTTGCACTTCTTTTTTTTTATTTTTTTTTTAATTTGATTTGGCTGAATTCAATCAACCTTTCAAAATAGATACAAAACATGTCATAAAACAAATAATCCCAAAAACATTTCTTAAAATTAGTTATATGAATCTATATTACAAAATAAATTCAACTAACAATTCATTTAACTCTCAACGTAACTCTCAAGAACATTACTACAGTACAATGATTGTCAAAATTCATAAAAAAGAAAAGAAACAACAACGTCTCAAACAGATGCTGTGCAAAATGCAAGTTATAAGATAATAAAATGGTTGGTTAAATTATTGCCGGACATTGACACTATACTTGTTACATCCAGTCATTGCTAGTCATAAACAATTATGATGTTACTTCCACATTTTCTTCCATATTTCGGCTGCAATTTGTATTGCCATGTTGTTAAACCCCAACAATACTGCCCAGCATTCAGACTGAGATATATTTCCCAAATATTCACAATGTCTTGTGAAGGCAATTTCTCTTTCAGATCTTAACAGTGTACACTCCGTGATCAGTTGGACAAAGGTCTCAGAAATAGTATCATATTTGCAAAAACAACATACATTTTGTTCTGAACTCACAATGCAACGCCTTGCCTTTGTCATGTGTGACCCACAAGTTAAAGCGGAGACGAAGTATACCATGACGGTATTTGGGTGAGGGAGATCGTATCAAACATGGTGGCAAAATGCCTACCCGTTTCGGTGGAAAACGCACAGTGTCACCATCACGAAAGGTTAGACAAAGATCACAGGTGTTGATCAGTCAGTCTGGTGTATTTTTAATTTTGCTTTATCAGGATTGATCAGCAACAGGTCAATAGTTATGTCAGCTTTAACCAGTATACAATAGACTTTGTTTAACCAATTGTTAGTGAACCTATGTTTAGCTGCAAACAAGTACTGCAAGAGTGTTTTTAGCAGTACATTTTCTCTTGTGCACAACAGACATTTCCTAAAAAGAGAACACAGGCGCCAGCTGTAGTGTGCCTGGAGAGCGAGCAATCCCAGCTCATATCTCATCAATGGAATCGGTGTACATTGGGGCAGCTGAAGCACTGAGCGCCAGAATTTTGCTTCCCACTGATTGAATTTGAATAAGGAGTCAGTGGGGATGGTTTCCAAGCCATATAACAATATGGGAACAATTTTGTTGGTCCACAAATGCCACGCAGGCAAGATGGAAAACTTGCCATATATATACATGATAATGCGGGCTTGAGATATGGCTGAGATTAACTTGGTCTCCACCCACTCCAATTGGCCCTGTGCTCTCAACCTCCTTTCAAAAATCATTCCCAAATAGCAATAATTAGGTACGACACCAATCGGTGTAAATCCAATGGTCCAGACAAATGACAGCGGCCCTGTACGTTTAGGTGAATATTGTACAATGTGAGTTTTGGTTGAGTTAATTGATAGTTCATTAAGGTGTACATATTCTTGAAACGCATCAAGTAAACGCTGGAGCCCAACCTGGGTCCTGGAAATTAAGACCAAATCATCAGCGTACATAAGCGACTGAATTTGCTGATTATTCAATTTAAGGGAGTCTGAAATGACCTTTGACAGGGGATCTTTGACATTGTGTATGTAGTAATTGAAAACTGCCGAGGCTAATGAGCATCCTTGCTTTAATCCCCGAAAAGTGGGCATTTTTTCTGACAGAAGGCCATCCATGGTAATTCGAATTTGGACAGATGTTGCATGATGTAAGAAGTGAATTATGTCATATAGCGCAGTTGGACAGTTGTCTCTTTGCAACTTTTTCATTAGTAAGAGGCGAATGACTGAATCGAAGGCTGCGTTTAAATCGATAAATGCGAAAAAAACCTGCTGCTTAATCTCCTGACATTGAGCTTTTATTGGGTTAAGGGTCAATTGGTTGATGTTGGTACCCATTCCCGCCATAAACCCTGTCTGATTAGAATCACGATGGTTGTGGGTCCCTGTCCAGATATTAAATTCACAAAGTACCAGCCTGGTAAAGATCTTACCCGGAGATTCTAGGAGCGATATAGGACGATAATTCGCAGGGACAGTCCTATCACCTTTTTTAAAGATTGGAATAATTATGGAGGACTTCCATGACGGGTATAATGCGTGTGTGTAATATGCTTTGGAAGATTGTGGAAAGTATATGAGCCCATATCTGTGGATATGTTTTAAACATCTGATTAGATAGCCCGTCTGGACCTTCAGCTCTCGAAGAACTAATCTTCTGGATAATTGTGTAGCTGGTTTCATAGGCGGCTTCCAACTGCCAGGTCGATGTTGAGACCGGCTCATAGGGGCAAACAGCGTACTAGGGGTCAGCATATAAGGTTGAAAAATGAGTCACCCAGGTTTGCTCCGGCACTCCATTTAATTGAGCATCTGCTTGCTGACAGCAGATATGGTTGTTAAAAAGGAACCACATTCCAGAGGAGTTTTTATTGCGCATTGCGTGAGCCATCGCTTCGCTGTCTTGCTGAAACAAAGTTGACTTCCGACCACGTAGCCAATTTTTGTCTTTTGCATTTGGCAGACTTTAATTCTTGCCATTTAGTTGCTGACTTTGAGGTTAAAATTTGCCTTTTGTTCATCCTAAATTCAGCCCTTTTTTGTGAGACTGTAGAATCAAAAGCATGTAGGTATCTCATGATGTTAGACTGAGGGATTATGACCGTCTGAGCAAAAGAGTATAGCAAATCTGTATACTGATTTCCATATGGTGCTGTCGACTTGTCAACAATCAAGTGCTCAAAATGGTTCAATGTTCTCAGGTCCTGTGCGTGAGCTATTGACTCCTAAATTGCCATGATAATAATCCTCCCTTCGTGTTGGCAACAAGTTCAGATGAAACTGGAGGATCAGCAGACTATGGTTGCTTTTTTGGGTGTTCTTTAACGATGAATAGTTCAATCTTTGGAAGTAGTTTAAATTCAACGTAAATATAGTCGATTATGCTGGTCGATTGACCACGATACCAGGTATAGTGAGCTGGAACATCTCCCTGAATTGAACCATTCACCATATGGTAGTTTCGCTCATTTACACTTCTGTTTATGACAATCCCCAAATAGGTCATGGTTTCAACCACTTCAAGGGACTCAGTTTACACTCTCCTCATAACTTTCTCTACTTTCTTTTTGTGGGCCAATTTCTTTGTAAGGACCTTGGATTTTACAACGTTCTTCCTCATGCCATTCTCCCTCAAATAGGAATTAAAGGCATGAATCCTATGCTGAAGGTCGATTGGCGTTACGTCTAAAAAGACTAAGTCATCAGCAAATAGTATCCAAGGCACTACTGAACCATTAACCTTTGGGGGGAAGGCAATAACATCTCTCTGTGAGTCAGCCAAATCTGCAATATACAAACAGAATAGAAGCGGGGCCAAGGCACACCCTTGCTTCAAGCCTCGGTAGGTGCATATTTTTTGTGAGAGATGGACTTTACCCGAAAGTCGAATCCTAACCAAGATATTTGTATAAAGGGCCTCAATGGCTTCTACCAAGTCCTTAGGGCAATTCCATGCTCTCAGCTCGGCCCAGAGCTTCTCCCTTATGACTCCATCGAACGCCTGTTCAAGATCTATAAATGCTAAGTACAAGCATGTTTCTGTTTCTAGTGCCCTTTCTTTCAAGATGTTAATAATAAAGAGATTTAGAGTGGTACTCGGTCTCTTGACAAATTAAGTTTTTCTCGGGTCGGGATACTACACTTCTCGGCCCATTGTCTAAGATCTTTCAACAGGACAGTTGTAAAAAGTTTCCCAATCGAGTCTAGGAGGGCAATGGGGTGGTAGTTTTTCGGCATAATGCAGATCTACCTGTTGGCTATGTAGAGGAGGTCCCAGATATGGCCTGCACTCCAGCCACCCATTTTGAAGTACTAGGAACATACACGCCGAAATATGTGACATATGATGAGCAAATAAACCAGCAGAGAGCCGCACTAGGGCTCTGCCCAGTGCCCATCAGAACATCAATACCTATTAAAGTGCCAATAACCAGACATGGACAGTAAGATGTCCATTGAGACAACCTTACTAGCAAATGACACAAAATGAAGACTGCTTAAACACTGTCCCAGAAGAAACTCAAAAAGCCTTAATGGAAGATGAATGATGATGTCATAAGGGCCCGGACAAACCATTGAGTTGTCCTTATTGATTGGTGTTGGAGTAAGAGAATCCTGCACCCCATCCACCTCGAGGTGCAGCTATCTCGTCTTAAAGTACTCGAGGGTGAGCTCTGATTCTATGGGCCAGTCAGAGGTCACTCCCCCTCATGTACAGCTATATGCACTTTGTTACATTTTGGGGCCACCGCCAGCAGTATAGATTCGGTAGATCTCTGTTTGCAATTGAATGTAATGCTTAAACTAGGAAATGAGAAGCCCTGTATCATTTCCATGCCATGAACGTTGTACCATGCAGAGTGCTTTAATTTTGATGTGATTAATTATCTGCCAGTGGAGTTGTCTCAACTCCTGCATGATGTGAGCTTTCTGAGGAACTCCTGAAACCAGTTGAGTAGCCACACTCGACCCACTGCAATCTCTACAGCAGTACTTTGTTCATGAACCAAGTAGGGATTATTGATTATTGGCATATATAGGGGATGGTAGCCACTGAAGAA
The DNA here is from genome assembly GCF_040938575.1 of Ambystoma mexicanum. Lineage (NCBI taxonomy): Eukaryota > Metazoa > Chordata > Amphibia > Caudata > Ambystomatidae > Ambystoma > Ambystoma mexicanum. The sequence goes on along the minus strand of NC_090941.1, from coordinate 70,447,349 downwards.
GCTCAGACTACGGGCTGTGTTTACTAGTGGCAAGCCTATGTTGAGAGCAACTTCAGTGTTGCACACACTACCCCTCTCAGATTGTCCTTGGCCTGCCCCTTGTAAGGAACTCATGTTGGCAACAGTAAAGACAGACACAAGTTATCATAGTTCAAGGGCTTTTATTGAACTTTATAATGGGTGAGATAAACGTCTAATCTAAACCTAAATCTAAGATGGGAGCATGCTACGACCATCAAATAATCAAAAGGCAGTCCTAGTGGGGTCTTAACAAATAGAAAAGGGCCTATACTAAAAAATACTATTGCCAATCCTTACTACTATTTTCAAAAAAAGGGTGTGGGATAATGTTCACCAGAAAAGAAAGATGTGTTCACAAGTATGTTAAGTCAGGATGGTATGGCTGGGTCTCCCTTCCCCCCCAATTGAGGCACGGGGTAAGGTGGGATTCTTGAGCACAGCACACCCTTGGGCCTCAACAGCACACAGTTCAGTTCCACAATATCAAAAACCCCTTCAGAGGCAAAGTCTCTATCCTGCAAAAGTGTCTTGCCTTAGAAGGTTTACTTATTCAAAGTAACAAACAGACAAAAGTTCCTTCTGTGATTTTGCACATTTCACAATTGCTCTTCGCCCCTTGGATCTCCCTCTGCCGGGCTTGGATCCTCCTTACAAACACGGGCCTCCCTCCTTCGGGTCACTACGGCCTTTCTTCAATACAGTTCATGTATTCCTAATACGGTTCATGTATTGCTCAGTTTTATCCGAAAGTTGGGTTTCTTTCTCATCAGCTTTCTTTCGGCATCACTCTGTTGGGTTCACACTTCACAATTATCACATTTCACAATCGTAGCGGAAAGCGGGGTTCCCTTTCCCCTCTGGCATCAGGGCAGAGACTTTCGATTGCATAAGGGATTTGGTGTAACCTTCATAGGACCACTCTGACGGCTCACGCTACCCTTTGCTAGTGCTTTCTGGTTGCTGTAGTTTTCAAACGGAACAGGTCCTGGTCAGAATGAGCCCACCTGTGCCGCCGGACCCCTCTGCACCTGGACCTCAACTGGGGTTTCTTTAATGTTCAAACATACACACAAGTTCCTTCTTGCATTCCACAGTTCGCTTTGATATCAGCTTCCTCCGATTCACTGGCTGTGCCGAACCCGTTGGCTTCTTTGTCCTCGGTAGTCGGCTTGCCTCTCCGCCTGCGTTATCAAAGCAGGAGGCCCCCATCTACCTTTAACCTCTGTTGCTCCGCACGCCAGCTGTAACTCCCGGCCTTATGTTTTCCCTTGTGGAAGCTTTGCGGGTCTGATTTGAAAAGGGCAAGGGCAATTCCCCCTGTGTTGTCCTTTCTGGTCTCACCGCTTTTCTTCTTCCTTTGTACTGCCGGTTCGGTGTAGCAGTCTCCTCGTGCATTCGGCCTTGCTCGAAGTGTGCTTTTGTGCTCCACCTTTTATCATTGTGGTTTTATCCTTGTGGGGAAGGTAAAGGGCTGTCAGGTGTGCGTGGTTATTGTCAATTGCCTGACTTTGCCTGACCCGGGTGTTAGGACATATCAAGTAAATGGCTCTGGTGTTATTCTGTTGTCTGTTACTGTGTATGCAAGTGTTCGTGTGGGAAAAGTGGGGGTAAAGCTCCTAAATATCCGAAAGGTAGGAAAGGGAAAGGTTATTATAGATAAGGGGATACCGTGTCCCAACCCTCTGTGTCCCACTTCCAATCCCCGAAGACCACTCGCCCAGGTGATCCTCCCCGACTGGTCAACCCCCAGGAACTGGATCCAATAGCAATGGCTGCGTCCTGGCCACCTGAATGACAGATCTCCGGACACCAGCGGTTGAGGCACCTTTGGGTTTCTCACACCCTACACACAGTGACCCACATAATCTTTAGCACTCATGATCCCCTATCCGGGTGTTGAAGCCTTTTGTTGTAATAATCAAAACAACAAAAAGGTAAACTTGCCAAAAATCTGTTGCAAAGCAGTTTAGATCTACTGAAGTCCCATTTCTGTGTTGAGGACGTCACGGTCATCAACACAGAAAATGGAACTCGGGAGTCGAAGCAGCTTTGAAGTCTTCAGGTAAGTTTAACTTTAAATGGTTAAAAGTATTTTTTTTTCATAACATTTTATTTGGTTTTACATATAAGCAATATATATATCACAACAGCAATCGCAGAACAGCAAGCATTCAATATGAGTTAGCAAAAGTGACTCATGGGAGGGCCGGAGTGCAGGGAGCAAAAATGTTAGAATGGCCGTTACTGATCATGGACTGTCCTGTCCTTTTCCGCCAAGCGGATTGTGGGGCGCTGGATAGTTATGGTGTGAGGCCGTGGTTCAATACAGCGGGCTGCTTTGGAGCCATCTTGTTAACGGAGGCCTCCTGGTGAGGGCCGGGAACCTGGCGGCGTAGTCCATGAATGGGTCCCATATGTTTAGAGCTCTATTCATGGAGCCTGCCCGGATCGCAGTGATTCTTTCGGCCACCACTATATCCCAGCATTTCGCCCACCCAAGTGCCACAGAGGGGCCCTCTTTATTTTTCCACACACGGGCCATTGCTATTTTTGCTGCTAGGAGTAGATGCGTGCATAGTCTGGGGATTTGGCCTGACATTGGGAATGCTCCATCACTCGTGCCTCAAAGAAGGACGATTCCAGGGTCCCATGGGATGGCTAGGCCCGATATTTCCTTGATTTGCTTGGGTATCTCTTTCCAATAGATTTCCGCTTTCAGCCATGACCACACCATGTGTAGCAGAGATCCGGTAGTCGGGCACCCACGCCAACAAGTTCCGGGAATGGTTGGGTTGGCCTTGTTGATTTGGGCAGGGGTTATATAGTACCTGTAGCAGAGTTTATAGCCCCCTTCTCTATTTGTAATGATTGAGAGCTTTTGTGTAGCCTGGCCCAGATTTTCCCCCATTCCTCGACTTCAATTTCTTTTCCCAGGTCCTTTTCCCATTCGATCATGTATCTTTCCTTTTTCAAGGGGTCTGCCCTGTCTAGGAGTCGATACAGGGTCGAGATTCTGCCTTTGCTTGTAGGGGTTGTTAATGATAGTTCCAAGGCTGTTAATTCTATGAAGCATTTCTGCCTGGTTACTCTGTGGGACATCAAGTGTTGGATTTGGGCGTAGTGGAATCTCTCCTCTTCACCCACTCCGAATTTTTCTTTGCATCTTTCAAATGAGATAGGTGCTCCTGTTTCCAGGAAGTCGCTGGTCTTATGTAAGCCACCTGCTATCCAGGGTTGGAAGCCATGAGCCGATAGACCTGGGGAGAAATCAGGGTTGTTCCAGATGGGAGTTAGGGGGCCTAGCGAGCTGCGGATGTGCCATTTCCGGGCAGCTTCCTTCCAGCAGCGGGCTGTCGATATTGTTGGCAGCAGCGGGCCGCTATTTGCATGTGGTTTTACGGGTGGAAGGTGTGGGAGGGATGAATGTGCCACCGGACACCAAGATTCTTCGATGTGTGTCCACTTCGGTCTATCTGTTTCTTGGGCCCATGTGAAGGCGTGAGAGAGTTGCGCTGCTAGGGTATATCTAGCAAGATCCGGTACTCCCAGACCACCCTATGGAATTCCTCTCATCATTATTCGTTTGGCTATACGAGGTCCCCCCCCCCCCTCATACGAATGCTTGGATTTGCTTTTGCAGGGCTGCGAGGGCTGGACCCGGGATGTTGATCGGGAGTGCTGTGCAATGGTATAGCCATCTGGGGATCAGATTCATTTTGATGGCTGTGATTCTGCCAAACCATGATATTTCCTGTGGCTTCCACCTTTTGAGATCTTTTTGAAGATCTTTGATCAGTTGCGGGAAGTTGCTCGATCGAGTATAGGAGCAGTGGGTCATTGGGAATGCGAACCCCGAGATAGTCGATTGGGCCTGATGACCATGGGATTGGCATTAGGGGGCTGAGAGTGTCTTTTTCCTGTTAGAGAGATTCACCGGTAATGCTACGGATTTGGATAGGTTTACCCTGAACCCTGATAGAGTCCCGAATTCTGAAATTTCATCCCATATAGCACCCAGGGACGATGCCAGGTTTTTTGCCGTTATTAGAACATCGTCAGCGTACAGGGCAATTTTATATTCATGGCCTCCCACTGACAACCCACTTATGTTCATATTTTGCCTGATTCTTGCTGCAAAGGGCTCCATGGAGAGAGCAAAGATTAGGGGGGAGAGAATGGGCAACCCTGTCTAGTGCCCCTGGATATGTGGGTTTTGCTAGACCTTGTGCCGTTGACCCGCAGCGGTGTGGTGGGAGAATGATAGTTAGCCATTACCCATGTGGTAAAGTTCGGCCCAAAGCCCGTGTGTTTCAGGACTGGCCGGATGTAACCCCAGTCAACCAGGTCAAAGGCCTTATGTGCGTCTAAGGATATGGCGGCCATTCCTACCTTTTAGTTTGTGGGCACTCTCGATGTTGATCGTCCTTCTAATATTGTCATGGGTACTTCTCCCAGGGATGAATCCCGTTTGGTCTTGATCAATTAGGGTTGGTAGGGCTGGAGCCAGTCTGTTGGCCAGTACTTTGGCAAAAATCTTCCCGTCGATATTCAGGAATGAGATGGGCTGGTACGAGGCAGCTAGTTCGGGGTCTTTCCAGGTTTGTGTAGCAGGATTGTGATGGATTCAGCTATTGAGTCGGTTGTTGATTTCGAGGTAAGGAAAGAGTTAAATAGGGCCGACATCTGAGGTGCTAGAATTCTGGTGTATTTTTTGTAGAAATTTGCAGATAATCCATCGGGCCCGGGGCGGCTGATTTGAGAGATTTGATGGCGTCTATGATTTCTTCAGTAGAGATGGGTAGTTCTAGGGAGTCCAACAGGGTAGTGTCTCGGGAGGGCATGGTGCTTAGTCTGCTAGATGATCTAGTGCTGTGGGTTCTCCGGACATGATTGATTTGTGGTGCTTCAATAGTTCTTTGATTTTCTCTGAATCAGAGTAGAGCATTTGTCCATCTTCCCTTCTTAGTTTCAAAATGTTGTTTCGGGTGCAGACTTTTTTCAGTTTTTGTACTAGGACCTTGTTTGTCTTTGTTACCTTTGCTTTAGTAGAATTGATTTGTAAATGCTAATGCTTTAGCTGTGCGGTCGGCACAATGCATCTCCAGCGCTGTTTTCGCTTTCCTCAGGGCTCTCTCCGTTTTCCTGGAGTTGCGTGATTTCAGTCCGTTCTCTAATTGCTTTACTTTTCCCTCCAGCTTGGCAGCCATGATATTCGAGACTCTTCTCTGTTCTGCCCCGGCACTAATCAGAGTGCATCTGACGACCGCTCTCAAGGCATCCCAGATAATGTTGATGGAAGCATGCTCCGTTGTGTTTTCTTTGAAATAATTAGAGATAGTTTCTTCGGTTTCCGTTCCGATGCATTCGTCTAATAGCAATGATTCGCTGATACTGGGGCGTGGTCCAATATCATGCAGGTGTGGATTTCTGCGTTAAGACGAGGGAACAGGACCCCTGATAGGAGTATGAGATCAATTCTTGAGAAGCCTTTATGCACACATGAGTAGTGAGTGTAGTCCTTTGCGGTGCCATTGAATAGCCTCCATGCATCGACGGATTCGGTTTCTCTTAGCAATTTGGCTATTGCTAGTGCTTGCACGATTTCTGTGTTAGTAGGGGGCAGAGTTTTATCTAATTGTGGGTTTGGCATGCAGTTGAAATCACCACTTATGATCAGATGGCGGTTAAAAGTATTTTAAAAAAGCCCTCAACACCCATGTGGTGGGGTTGACTGGTGCTAATGGCATAGTTATCCGGAGGTTTGGATTTACCCTGCCAGTAATGGCACTGCTGCCCGCATTAAGGGACCTTTGCTTTGGTTAGGCCCTTAACTAAAAGGGTCGGCCTGCTGCTGCAGCTTTATAATGCCTCAATAACATCTAAATAGAATAATGGACAAGATTATTGTAGCCTGTTAAGCGATAAGTAAGGATGGACTTTACATACATCTTTTAGACAATAAAAAAGTCACAATCATTTCTGGATATGTTGGCATTTAACTGATAAAACACCTGGTAGTGGTGTGAATCTGTAGAGCTGATTTTCCATCAAATTACATTTTTGACAGAGCTTTATTTTTGCCTCATTATCTTAATGATGGCATCTAAGCCTTCCCAGAGGTGTGTGTCAGGGGCATCGGTAGATTGTTTCCTTACAAAACAGATCAAGATTCCTTTTGTATTGCCCCCATCATTCCTACTAATGCAAATCAATATCTGGAAAGCAGACTGCACCACCTTCTAAAAATACCTCTGGATCTGGATATAAGACATGGTTCATTCCACAATTCTTTCATTTGGCCAACAGCTTATATTCATTATATTCATTATTGTCATCCCTACAAGCTTTAGGTTTTCAGTTGTTAATACCTCTCCATTGGCATACAGAAGGTTCTATGTAACATTGCATCTTAATAAATGTATTCATTAGAAGTATTAGCTCAATGATGCCATCAAAACTGTCACTGAAGTAATGTCTCCAAGACAGCTTGTGGTCTAATTTATTAGTGTAACTCTAGTCATTTCATATTCTGAGATAAGTACTGCATGGTGTTTTTTTCCAAACTTCATGTATGGCTGTGGTTCTTTCTAACTACATTATTACAATGACAATATTTTTACTGGCAGTATTGTGTAGGCTGGAACCATGTGGAACCAATGCATTCCTCAGACCTAGGATTTCAGGGTTCAGATGGTAAAGACAGGGAAGGTGTAGAGCAGGGGTGCTGGAGCCAGGTAGACCCACCAAGGATGAGTTTAGTCACTTATTATGTATCTGACATCATCCTACATCTGCACTGACTCCAGGGCCAACAAACAGTGCTGGTGAGTTTGGTGGAGGATACCACCCTCTGACATTGGAAACATACTTGGGAAAATCGCTAAGCCTGGCGTAGACACAACTTGAAGCGGCATCAAGTGGAAAAAGAGGATCACCTCCTGTTTAGAATATCTTTAGATGTGACCAGCATGGATTAGCTCACTTTTCTAGTGTCTCATATGCAACTGAAGGGGCCCCATATTAAAACAAAGTCTTAGTTTGCATAGCAGGGTCTAGATATCATGTAATTAATGCATTGCAAACAGTCATTAGCAAGGAAAATTGATAAATGTCCAACGCTTTCGAAGGAACAAACCTATCTTCTAAATCATGACTGGCTGAATATTTGAACATAGAAACCAAGGGAGAGACGCTTGCTACTGTGGTACCGTTGTTGACTCCAGAGACTAGAAAGGCCAAGCGGTTCATCACAGGCGGTGTGTCGAAGGGAGGACCGATAAGAAACCAAACTGTGTCGAACGAAAGTTGTGAATGGCAAATTAAAGGGAAAACCAGCTGTATAGGGGTCCAGCGCCACGTGGGTGCTCACTTGATAGACTGGTTGATTCCCCTATTGTTGAAACTATCGATACCAGAGGGCCCTAGAAGAGCTGCAACGAAGAGATCAAGATGATCATACAGGGGTCTTACCATCGAAAGTCTTTGACCGGCACGTAATTGGAAAGCTAAGGGAGACGAATCCTGCATAGTGAGAAAGGAGAAGGAACTGTGTGGTTGCAGAGAATGAACTCTACAGAGGGATGTCCACAGTGGATGGTTTAAAAACGCATTAAGACTGCTGAATGCAAAAGGAGAAATCTTTTTGAATAAAAGCCATCGTGAGCCCGACGGAGGGAGGCTAACATTCAATGAGGTCCTGAGCCCGGAAGAGGGAGATACAAGGGTGAAAAGCCATCACCCAACGACTTGTGACTGCAGCAGGTGAACTCTTGTGAAGAAAAGCTATAGTGAACCCGACTGAGAGAGGCTGACATTCGAGAGGGGTCTGAACCCAGAAGAGGGGGACCCGGAGGGGAAAACCATCAGCCAACGTAACGAAGTAGATGAAATCTTATGAAAAAAAGCTATAGTGAACCCGACTGAGGGAGGCTGCTATTCGAGAGGGGTCTGTGCCCGGAAGAGGGGGATCCAGGGGTGAAAAGCCATTGCCCAACGTACAGGCGGAAAGGAATTTTTTGTTTTATTATTTTGAACACATCAGGTTCTCAGAGGCATGAGACTTTTTTGGGTCGAAAAGATACTTAACCACGGAAGATCCTGATACTTGAGAACAGAACTCTAGTCTTGCTTGAGTGTGCTATGCTCAGGAGTGTCCCGTGCTCACAACATGGGCAAGGGAGACCCCTGGCTATAACATCCTGAATTATCATTTGTGGACTCGTCTTTCTTGTTAACACTATCTCACACTTTTTGTATTTAGTTATAAGGATTGGCAATATTTTTCTTTTTTAGCATAGGCCCTTTTATTTGACAAGACTAGGACAGCCTTATTATTATTTGATGGTCGTAGCTTGCTCCCATTTTAGATTTAGGTTTAGATGAGGTGTTTTTACAAACTACTTATACAGTTTAATAAACACCCTTGAACTGTGATCACTTTACTGTTGCCACCATGAGTTCCTTACAGTGGTCTGGGACTGACTCGTACCTTAGAATGCTGGAGTTCTTGGGGCTGGGACTTTCGGGTGCTATTACTTAGAGCTGGGACAGGAAGGGTCAGAGGCTCGTGCCCTTCTTCTCGTTGGATCGCTTTTCAGTTAGCTCTCAACCCCCTAGTGGCCTTTCAGGGCGCATTCCTTCTGAGATACAAAAATGTTGCCAACATGAGACAATGAAGGGTCAATGAATCTCTGCAGCTCTGGCCTTCCTAAATGGTGCCCAAGCTACAATCCATTACTGCCCGCGTATTCTTTATTTAGAGTGGATTGTGTCCTCCAACGTATTCCTCATCTTAGATGTATTCCATCCAGCTTTGCTGCTCTTCGGAAATTTTTTCGGCAGAGGGCGCCGTGCGTCGATGTCGTCGAGTCAATGGTCCCTCGAAGGCCTCCGTCGAGGGTGACGTCATCGGGTGTATAAGTAGCACGCGCTGCGCCCGTTGGCCTCAGTTCCGTTTTTCCGCAGTTACGTTGCTTCGGACATTCGGCGCGCCACGAGTTCTGTGAAGAATATATATATAAACAAGAAGGAATATGTCCTCGTCGTCGACACCGACCACGAACCCGAGATCGGGTTTCAAGAAATGCAAATCGTGCGGCTCAAAAATGTCGATCATGGACCCGCACCAGGAGTGTTTGTGGTGCCTCGGAGAAGGCCACGACATGGAGACCTGTTCGAAGTGTCAGGTGATGACGGGGAAGGCCTTGCGAGAAAGGAGAGGAAAGCGGAAAGCTACAGTTAGGTCGGAAGGATCGAAAAGCCTCTAGCGTCGAGTTGAGACCCCATGAGGAGAAATCGCCTAGACGCGAAAGGCATCGATCTAGATCCCGAAGTGATTCTCGTCGTCTTCGTCAAAAAGATCGAAGAAACGACGCCACAGGTCTCCCTCCACCTCGTCGTCAGACGAGTCTCCGAAAAAAATGAAATGCCCCACGAAACATTCGTCTTCCGAAGAGTGGGAAGCATTCAGGGTCAAAATGATGGAGCTGTTTGAGAAGTCGAAGCCTCGGTCTGCGCCTTCTTCGGAAGCCGGCCCGGAGCGTCATCACTCCGACACTTGTGCGCCGTCGAGCCCGGGTGATTGTAAAAGGAAGGATAGGGAACCTTCCTGGACACAGAGCGAAAAACGCTCGAGTCGAGTCGACCGCTCGAGGTTACCGACGCCGTCCGAGACCTGTCACACCTCGAAGGGAAAATCGTCGAAGAATGCCTCGACGACCTCGAAGCAGACCCTGTCGATGACCACTATGTCGTCGACGCCGAAACTCTCGGCGCCAAAGGCTCCAACCAAGCCAGGGCAGCCAGAAAAAGAGGAGAAAGTTACAAAACATGTAATTTCTTCAGAGCCTGGAACTACACCTCTTCCTCCTCCTCTCCCAGAGAAGGTTTTCAAGCCTCTCCCTAGGAAGGAGTTTTCAAATTCTTGACCTCAATTTTTGAGGAACAGGAGAGATCCAAGGAGGAAAATGTACCTTTTGGATTGGAATATGGCACCCCAAATGTCCCAGAATGCTTGATCCCAGAGGAAAGCATAATGAGGGATTTGGTGGAGTCTTTACATAATGCAAGTGGCATTGACACTTCTCCTGAGAATGACTTTGGTAGACCAGATCCAGGAGAGCATGCCAGTCCATCTTACCTTCAGTTAATGACCAAGGTGGTAGATTACTTGGGATGGGCTAGACCACCAGCCCAATTCGTCCAAGACGATTTAACAGACATATTGGACCATGGTCCCACTGAAGACCCAGTACTACCTTTTCATGTAGCCTTACAAAACAGGGTGGACAAGAATTGGGAAACTCCGAATTGTATTCCTCCGGTAAATAAGTCCCTCGCATCAAAATACCGCCCAGCCAGTAGCGACCCCGGCTATCTGTCAAAACATCCAACTCCTGAGAGTCTGGTCATACAGGCAGCCACAGCTTCCAACAAACTTGCGTACCCGTCTATCCCTCCAGACAGGGACGATAAGCGTGTGGTTGGTTGGGCACGGAAGGTATTTTCGTACACTCTGTGGGAGTGCATCGCAATGGCGGCAGAGCACATACTAGAAGGGGAAGAAAGGGAAGGTTTCCTAGCCATCGTTAGAGATGGAAAGGAGGCCATGCAGGAATCCCTTCAATCTGGATTGGATACTGCGGATAGTGTAAGCAGGTCCATGGGCACAAGCACGGTAATGCGCAGGTTTGCGTGGTTACGGAAGTCGAGTTTTGCACCAGACGTACAGAACCGCCTTCTGAACATGCCTTTTGACGGGTCTCACCTTTTTGGCAACAAGGCTGACGAGAGCCTTGAGAGGTTGCAGACCTCAAAAGCAGCGGCCAAATCTTTAGGACCTGCTATTAGGCAACCTCAGCCTTTTTGTGCGCAAGGGCAATCATGGAGGGGACAATGCTATCATTATTACACCTCATATGGAAAGACGAGAGGAATGGCCAGTCAAAGAGGCCAAATAAAGACCACACGTGGTGGACGAGGAAAAGGTGCTAAGCCAGCTCCAGTGGCAGCCTCTTTGCCATCAGCGGCTGCAACATCCGCCACAAAACCACTTTGAGGACTTGCACCACAAAACACCTGTAGGAGGCAGGCTGTCGCAGCATCTGCAAGAATGACGAGCCATTACTTCAGATGTTTGGGCTCTAGAAATAATAGCCCAATGCTACTGCCTTCCTTTTCTAAAGCAACCTCAAAGCAATCCACCAGGGAGACACCCGTTGAAGTTTTCAAACCCGCTCCTACAGCCGGAAGTTCTAACCCTGCTGGTGAAAGGTGCCATAGAACCAGTACCTGCAGCAGAGAGGAACAAGGGATGGTACTCCCCGTATTTTTTGATCCCCAAAAAGGACGGAGGACTGAGACCCATCTTGGACTTAAGAAACTTGAACAAGTTCCTCAGGGAAGACAAATTCAAGATGGTTACCCCTTCTCAGATCCTTCAGGCCCTTCAACTGCAGGACTGGTTGGTGTCATTGGACCTCCAGGATGCTTATTTTCATGTGCCGATTCATCTCAAACACAGAAAATACCTGAGGTTCGTAGTTGGCGACTCACACTATCAGTTTCGAGTCCTGCCATTCAGTTTGACCTCCGCCCCAAGGGTCTTCACCAAGTTAATGGTAGTGGTGGCAGCGCACCTCAGGAGAGGGGGGATTCATGTCTACTCCTACCTGGACGATTGGTTCATCAGGGCACGCTCTGTCGAGCAAGCACTGGATCATCTGAAAGTCACCTGCCACTTCCTCCACAAACTGGGCTTCTCCCTCAATTTCAAGAAGTCTCAAATGACACCTTCCCAACAGCTTCAGTATATAGGAGCTGTACTAGACACATCCTTGGCAAAGAGCTTGCATCCCAAGACGAGGGCTCAAGACATTCTTCAGATGGTTTCCAAATTCCAAAATTCCCAAAATCTCCAGGTTTACGACTTAAGGTTGCTCGGCCTCATGGCATCCTTCATCTTTCTGGTGCCAGAAGCACGCTTGAGGATGAGATCCCTTCAATGGGCCCTAAAGACTCAGTGGTCCCAATTCTAGGGCCAAATGACGGATCTTCTTCAGATTCCGAACAAGGTCAGACAAGACCTTCTATGCTGGACCTGTACAGAGAACAGCTTAAAAGGAGAACCTTTTTGGCAACCATGGCCTGAGATCACAGTAGTGACAGACGCCTCACTCCTGGGGTGGGGAGCTCATGCCAACGATTTGACAATCAACGGTCGTTGGTCTCCATCGGAGTCCAAACTACATACCAACCTTTTAGAGCTGAGGGCAATCAGACTAGCACTGAAGGCCTTCCTGCCATCTGTCAGGGAAAAGAATGCCCTGATAATGACGGACAACACAGTGGCCATGCACTACCTATACAAAAGAGGAGGTGTGGGGTCACTACCCCTGTGCAGAGAGGCAATGTAGCTCTGGTATTGGGCGATTCAGGAGGGAATCTCTTTAACGGCAATTAATCTAGCCGGGGAAGAGACTATGACGGCAGATGCTCTGAGCAGGAAGAGCACGGTGTCCCACGAATGGGAAATGGCTTAGGAAGTCATTCAAGAGATCTTCGCCCTTTGGGAAACCCCTCACGTAGACCTATTCGCAACTAGCACCAACCGAAAATGCGAAAGGTATTGCTCAATGGAATTTCCCCCGAGAGGAGCCCTGGGGGACGCATTCGTGGTGGATTGGAATTTCCCACTATTGTACGTGTTCCCTCCGATTCTCGTCATTCCTCAGGTCATCAGGAGGCTGAGACGCTTCGGGAACCGCATGATCCTAATTGCCCCAGATTGGGCCAGGAGAACGTGGTATCCGGACCTTCTAGATATGTCCATCTGTCCTCCAGTACGTCTTCCTCAGAGAGAGAACCTTCTCTCTCAAATGGAAGGTCAGGTTCTCCACCCAGAGGTCAGAACACTCAACCTTCATGCTTGGTATCTGAAAGGCTGAGATATAGGGATTGGAACCTTCCAGATGATGTTATGGAGGTGTTGCTTTCGGCAAGAAGGCCAGCAACAAAGTCTCAATACCGTTGCCGTTGGAAAAAGTTTTGCAACTGGTGCAGGGAAAAGAATGTCGATCCTTTTCTATGTTCTATTCCGGAAGTACCATCTTTCCTTCTGACCCTAGCACATAGAGGTCTGAATATCGGAACAATAAATGGTTACCTTGCAGCGCTTTCCATTTTCAAGCGCTCATCGGAAGAATGCTCCTACTTCAAAATTCCTTTGATAACACAATTCTTAAAAGGTCTCACTAATGTGTTTCCTCCTCACCCATTTCAAGTACCGATTTGGGATGTAAATTTAGCCTTAAAATTCTTAATGTGTGCCCCTTTTGAGTCTATGTACACGTATCCATTAAGATTACTAACATGGAAAACGGCCTTTTTAGTTCTAATATCGGCAAGAAGAGTGAGCGAATTGCAAGCACTGTCTTCTGGGCCACCCTATACTGTGTTCCATAAGGACAGGGTTGTATTGAGGGTTAAACCATCATTTATACCAAAAGTAATATCTGATTTTCATTTAAGTCAGAAAATTGTTATACCCTCATTCTATCGTCCACCTCATCCTTCTAAGGAGGAAGAAAGATTAAACAGACTGGATCCAAAAAGAGCTTTAAGCTTTTACATCTCTAGACTTTCTAGGCTTAGAGTGGCCAACCAGTTGTTTATAGGCTACACAGGAAGGAAACTGGGTCAATCGGTAACAAAACAGACAATTTCACACTGGATTGTACTTTGCATTTCAGAATGCTACAGACTAGCACAAAAAGATCCACCAGAAGGGTTGAGGGCTCATTCCACCAGAGGCATCGCCTCTTCCACGGCCCTTCAAAGAGGTGTCCCAATAAGGTCCATTTGCGAAGCAGCAACTTGGTCTTCACTTCACACCTTCTCAAAATTCTATAGCCTGGATGCTTCCCAGTCTAGGGAGCTGACTTTTGGAAAAGCAGTGCTTTATTCCGCCATCTAAAGGCATTGATATAAAAAAAAAAAAAAATCTGACCCCTCCTCCAGAGAAAGTAACAAAATACTGCTTTGGGAGTCTATCTAAGATGAGGAATACGTTGGAGGACACAATCCACTCGAAGTACAAGTTACTTACCAACTTGTAACGTTCTTTCGATTGGATGTTCCTCCAACGTATTCCTCATCGCCCTCCCAACCTACCCCTCTGTAGATTTTTCCGGGTTATTGCCATCTCAAATCTCACAAGGCTGATACCTGTCTGCCGGCACAATCTACACAGTACAAGATCACAGGCAAAAAAAGGGGGAAAAACAGAACTGAGGCCAACGGGCACCGCGCGTGCTACTTATACACCCGATGACGTCACCCTCGATGGAGGCCTTCGGGGGACCATCGACTCGACGACATTGACGCACGGCCCCCTCTGCCAAAAAGATTTCCGGAGAGCAGCAAAGCTGGATGGAATACATCTAAGATGAGGAATACGTTGGAGGAACATCCAATCGAAAGAACGTTACCAGTTGGTAAGTAACTTGTTCTTCTATGTGTGTGACTCAGGCCTGCAGCCCTGGCTTGAGTGCAAAACTAGGCCTCGATTTCAATATGGCTGCTACTGTTCAAAATGGCGTTTGGTTCCCCATGCATACTAGAGAACAACGTGCACCCTGCTCCCTGCATTATGGCGCCTAATGACATTCACCTGCCCCCTATAACCTCCCCAATCCCTACTATACCTTCACGGGTCTCTGTTCATCTGAGCGCACTGGGGGGTATGGGACGGGGTCTGGGACGATCGCCCCTCCTTCCCAACAGGACTCTCCACAAATTCCAGACTTCAGTGGGCTGCAGCCTCATCCTGATTGCCTGTATTGCTCTCCCCCGAAAAGTGCACGGAACAACCATAAATCACCAATGCAATTATAGAGCAAATACTTTGAACCATAAAGACACAATAACTCACAGCCACACACCCTTAGAAGATAATCAGCTCTTTACGGCTATTTATTCAAAGCTTACAAGTACATAGAAATAACTCATAAAAATAATGACATAGATCACAGAAGAAGTAAAGAAGTCAAAAGGAAATACATCACCGTGAGCGTAACAGAATTCCTCATCTCGTCCAGAAGCGGCTGGAAGACCCCGGGAACAGCCAGGCCAAGAGCACCACAGCTCACAGGAAGGCTGGACGTAAGCGTCCTTCTCCGGCTGAAGTCTCACCTGACCACCTCCGGGCTTCCGCATATATACACACTCCACAAAGGGGAGTTAATTCTCAAACATTCTGGAAATTGCACTTGCGCAGTTGAGGAACAGCCGTTGGTTGCCAGCTGGGTCAATCGAGAGCTCCCCCCAAGAAGCGCAGTGCCTCCCTTCTCTAAAAACACGCTCCACAGAGAACAGTATAAGCCATAACAACGTTAGCTTTCCCAGCAGAAATGGCCTTGACCGCATACCAGGTTTGGAAAAGCATGTTTGTCTCAGCACTGTGAATGTAACACTCAGTAAAATGTGTGCAGCTTTTCACTGCGGTATGAAGTAAATATCCAACATGGCTCAGAGCGCTCCCAGAATGCATTGCGCACCCACGCCATTTTGGATCAAGCATAAATCAAGCATAACAATTCCACCCTTTGGATATTTATCTTCCATATCCCGATGGCACAGGAACCTGTCTCTGAAACCTACGAAAGGTTAATACTAAATTAGGAATACATTGAATGCAACAACAACAAGCAATTATAATAGACAATATAATAAAAATGCAAGCAAAAATGTAACGTAGTGTACCCCCAATATCAGGTACCCATGAAAATAACCAATCCCACCAATTTCTATTACGATCTTGAGACACTTGAGAAATGAGATCCCTCAAACCTTGAATATGACTTTCAATAGATCGTGAGTGGTCACTTAAATTGAAACAACACATAACTTCAAAGGCATTACACCCTAAATTATGTTCTAGCAATAGGTAATCAACAGCAGCTCCGTTCTGCAAAGTTGCTTTTCTAATAACTTGACTATCAAGGAGTAATTCTTCTAAAGCCTGCTAAGTATGATTAAGACTTTTAACTACTAAACACGCTAATTTCATCAAAGATTTGTAACCTCCAGGAGCTAAACCCCAAACACCCACTAATGAAAGGGTTAATGCTAGAACCTCAGCTTCTGATAACAAATGTACATGTGAATCACAGTCAGGAGATAGCCCTAAAGATTCAAAAGTTGACTTTTTACCTCGAATTATTGCTGAGTGTAAAGGAAACATCATTAGTCCTAATCGAGTTAAAGCATATGGACCTCCAGAAATGTTAGCTGGAATATAAGTATATGTAATGTTACCACATGAAAAGAGCCATCCTGTTGGAAGTTTCACATGATTCAAATGACTAGCAGTTATCGCTGTATGATTGCAGGACATAGTGTCATTTACACTTGTGCATTTGCGTGACATTCGCGAACATAGTCGCCTCTCAAACAGGGTATGATTGTACTGATTGGCCAACTCTATTTGTCGGCATTTGCCAATTTCTGGTGCTTTGCACATCATAATGTAACACACATCACCTTGAGTTATATTGTAAGTAATAACACGTGTCAAATTTCTCCATTTTCTGTCAGTCTCTTGGCAGAACCGACAGTATTCGTCAACTGAAAAAGATTGTCTAATATCTGAGTCTTGAACTAAAGAATCATTATGGGTGACGCTGAAGATATGCTTTAAAACCGGAACAGGCGTCGGCACCGCTACTAAACACGTAGTCAATAAAGCTTCAGCATTGGGCACATCAGTAAGACAAAAGTGTGATATGTTCAGTACTTGCTGTGCCAGATATATCCACATATTCTCTTCTTGGGTAATCATAGGAGAGTGTTTTCGTCTTCCTACAAACGACTCTTGCACGGCTGGCATCAAGGTTGTTTTCACTTGCTCCTGATGTGTTTGTCGCATTTCACGAATCCATGTCTTCGGTCTGGCGGGCTTGTCGGCACTGGCATAGGGCTGCTTGGGGACAACATTATTCATCACCATCAGTATCCCCTTGATCACTGGCACAGATGTGACATTTTGGGTTGGTAACAGCAGACTGTTTAATTCGCCCAAATGGAGTCCATTTAGTGCCACAGTTACACCAACCAGACCCAGGATCTACAAAGCAAACCCAGAAAAGAGATATCAGTGTTGCACATCACTCTCTCAGGTAACATTTGTCTGCGGGTACATATTGCCATTTCTTTCTACCAGGCTCCATAACTAAAACTACCTGATCTTTGCCTGATGCAATGACATCTGCGGGCACTGGTGGGCCACTTGGCTTTTCCACCCACACCTTTGCACCCTGTACCATACTGTCTAAAGAGCCAAAACCGCGATCCCCACGGGTAGTTAACACTGTAGGAGGCTCCCCTTTCTTAATCATGGATAACTTAATGGGAATGACTATCAATTGGGCCACTCGATCACCCTTGTGTATTGATAACAATTGATCCCCACTATTCATTAGGATGACTTTAATTTCGCCTTGGTAATCAGCATCAATTACCCCTCCCAACACTTCAACTCCCTTCAATGCTAGGCCAGATCTAGGGGCAATCCATCCCATATGCTCTGGGGGAATCTGTACTCCAATCACAACTATTCCTCTTGGATCTACTCTGATTTCTTCATGGGAATGCAAGTCTACCCCGGCTGACTCTGGAGTTGCTCGATAGGGAGCTAAAGAACCTGGAGTAATTTCCCAGTATAATAGTGTTTCTCTGACTGAATTGGGTTAAACCTGTAAAGTAGGAGTCATTAATCGCATCAAAGGAGTTTCATGATCATACACAGGCCTATTGTTTAACACTTGCACTGCATCAAACACACAATCACGCAAGCCTGCCAAACTGCCGTCTCCAGATTTGCGCAACTGTTCTTTCAGTAACCCATTCATTCGTTCAATTAGCCCTGCCGCAGCTGAATGGTAGGGCACGTGATAGATCCACTCAATGCTCTTTTCCTGACAAAATTATTATATTCATTTGCATTTGAAATGTGACCCATTGTCACTTTGAATCTGCAAAGGCACTCCATAATGTAATATGATCTGATCTAACAACCTGATGGTTTTCAATTGGGTTGCACGTTTGCACGGCAAAACCATCAAATATCCCGAATAGGTATCCACAATAGTGCATGCATACTGACAACCTCTGCTGATTGGCATAGGACCGATATAATCAATCTGCCAAATTTGACCTGGTCTTTTTCCTCTTCTCAATGTGCCTTGAACAATTTGAGTTATAGGTCTATGCAATTGGTGTTGGCACACAGGACATTGCAAAATGATTGTTTTCACTACTTCTAAAGGAAGACTGATGCCTCGAGCTTGTGCCCACCTGATAGTAGACTTTTCTCCAAGGTGCCCACATTTCTGATGGGCCCATTTGGCCAAACCCTCCATATAGTCTTCCCGAGCCTCTGCATCCACTGAGGAAATCTTGGTGTGTTCATCTGCAACAGAATTAAACCAACGTTCTAATGAATCTGTGGCACAATGCGCGTCCACATGATATACAGTGACTTCACTTTGTAAGAACATTTCTGCAATATCTTGCCACAGTTCCTTTCCCCACAACTCTTTTGAATTAATCTTCCACCCTTTCTTTTGCCAAGTTGGCAACCACACTGCCAATCCATTCGCCACTGACCATGAATCTGTGTACACATAACATTGACCAGGGGTCTCTTGTTTCAACGCTTGGTAAACTGCGTAAAGTTCTGCGAACTGACTGCTCTTCCCTTTCGCTGTCGTTGTCAACATCTTTTTGGTTTTGTGATTGTACGACACTGCTTTCCAGTACCGCTCAGTTCCCACGTATCGGGCTGAACCATCTGTGAACCAAGCATGCTCTGTTTGCTCCACTGTCAAATCGCTGTAAGGTACTCCCCATTTCACGGGAGACTCACGTTTTTCAGGCACTTCCAGTGGTATGTAATCTGAGGGCGGTATGTTGGCTACTTGCTCATGTAGTTTTGCTACTCCACCCTTTCCTGATTTGGCTCTGTCTTGAATATACCATTTCCACTTAATTATGCTTGCTTCTTGAGCATATCCTATACGATGCGTTTTAGGAGAGCTCAGTACCCACCACATGATTGGTATTTCAGGTCTCATGAATACATCATGACCCAACGTCATCTGCTCGGTATCAACAAGAGCCCAATAACATGCCAGCAATTGCTTCTCAAACGGAGTATATGAGTTACCAGCGTCGGGCAATTTACGACTCCAAAACCCTAATGGTACACATTTCCTGTCTTGTTTCTGCCACACACTCCAATTAGCATAATTGTCTTGCACAGACACATTCAATTCCACTTCGCTTTCCTTCAAGGGCCATAAATCAAGCACCTGCTGCACTGTGTCTTTCACCATCTCAAAGGCTTTCTGCTGCTCTTCCCCCCACTGAAACTCATATTTCTTTCGTGTCACCTTGTAGAGGGGGCCAATATCTGCCCTAAATGCGGAATGCGCTGTCTCCAAAATCCAAACAGTCCTATGAACTGCTGAGCTTGCTTTTTGTTCGTTGGAGTAGTGAATTCAAGTATTTTCTGTCGAGCTTTTGGCACCATTTCTCTATGCCCATGATGCCACTGAATCCCTAGGAATATCACTGTTTCAGCTGGACCTTGAGTTTTACTCGGATTAATCTCCCACCCTTTCTTTTTCAATCCTTCCATAAGGACATCTAGCTAACTTTGCACACTGTGCTCATCCTTGCCCTGGATCAAAATATCGTCAATGTAATGAGAGATTTGTATGTCAGGTTTACACTGTATCTTGTCTAAGTGCTCAGCCACCAGCCGGTGACAGTCGGGCTGTGCATGTACCCCATGGGTAGTCTCGTGAAAGTGTACTGACGTCCACCCCACGAAAATGCAAACTGTTCTTGACACTCGTCAGCAATTGGCACGGAGAAAAATGCATTAGCTAAATCGATCACTGCATACCAAGTCCCCTCGAACTTTTGGACATTTTCAATCAAAGTAATAGCATCTGGGACTGTGGGCACTAAGGGAGGAGTATGTTTATTCAACTCCCTGTAATCCACCGTCATCCTCCACGACCCATCTCCCTTTTTAATAGGCCAGAGCGGATTGTTCCATGAGGTGGTAATAGGGCGTAATACACCCGCCTCCACGTACTCTTTAATGGTATCTGAAATTTCCTTGTGCCCCCCAGGAATGCAGTATTGTTTCATGGCTACCCGCTTGGTTGCCACTGGCACTTGCACTGGGGGCATCTTAAATATGCCTACAGTAATAGGTGTGCAAATCAATGCACTCACCCCAAACTGGTGCGTTTTACCGCCAAGTCCCAAGGTTAGCCCTTCCAAAATGTCAAAGCCAATTATGTATTCAGGTATCGGGACAATCAACACTTGGTATTTCTGTCTCTTTAAATTGCCTATTTTCATTTCCACTCGCGTTTGTACTGCGGGGGTCTCCTTTCCCCCTAAACCTGTAATCGTAAACTGTTTGCCTTTAAATCGTGTTAGATTACCATGAATCAAAGAGGTCTCCGCCCCGGTGTCTATCAATGCTCGCACCCCTAGTGTATTTCCTGGCCCCCAAAAAATCTTCACATCAACATGAGGCCGCCTATCCACTTTTATGCGGGCAGACGCTGCCGGAGCTTGGCTGAAGCCCTAGTCAAGCTTTGAATGAGTGTGACTCGACTCCGCCTCTAACATCGCACTCACCACCTTTCTCAAATCAGCGTATGTCGGCTGGTACGGGGAAGGTGTCCCCATAGACCCTTCGTCTTGTTCTTCCGCAGGGGGAGCAGAAGGTGAAGTGGCCCCATGTGGCGTAGTGAGTACTTGTTTCTTAACCTGTTTATAGCGCTCTTTGGCTGCAAGTCCTCGTTTTTTGTATAATTCATACATTACTTTGGTCTCAATGCCATCAATTTCCTCGTGTGGCACGCCATCTTTTAACAAAGCTAAAAATATGTCTTTTCGGGACACTCGGGAGTCTCTGCTTTCTTGCCGCCTGCCTTCGGTTCTCCTCTCACTACGCCCCTCTCTCTCTCGTGGCTTGTTATCACTCTTATCCCACTCTCCCAAATCTGCAAGTTGCCGAATGGCATCTGCTACCTCATCAGTAGCCTTGCCCGTCATACCTACGAGCAAAGTCATAATAACACTTTTGTATGCGGGTGGCGCAGTTCTAATCACCAAGTTTCGAGTTGAAACTGAGAGCGGCACGGCTCCCATGTGATCAGGAGCATCTATGTGAATCGCCTCTTTCATTGCATGCTCTCTGACTTTTTTAATTGCTTCTCTCAATGTATACCACTTAGTTTCTTCACTGGGCCAATCTGTGGTAATAGGGTATTTACGGTTACATGCTTGGGCTACCAGGTGCAACAAAGACACCTACGTATCTTGACCATTTGCGTCAGGGGGCGGTCCTGTTCTTAAGACCTCCTGTACATTGGTGTCGATTGACAGGGGTAAAAAACGCGGTGAATCAGTAGAATCTACCAACAACCCTGCAGCACCCCCATCTAGCAATCTCGCCATCCATGTCAATAAAGCGTCCCCTGATTTTTGCCTCAAACAGGTGATCATTTCCCCAACCTCCTGTTGTGTGTAATCCTCAAAAGTTATTAAATCCACCATACCACCACCAGGATTCTGCAGGTGTGGTACGGCTCACCGTCTTCTAACAGGCTTCGCCGCCACTGTTTTCTGTTTCGCCTCTGGTTTGGGGTCAGACTCATCTGCGGAACTAGTTTCTAGACTGGTCGAATCAAAAATATCACCATCCCACTTGTCCGGATCCCAGTCTACGCCAGCGGTAGCGATTACAGTTGCCACCTTTCTTTTGTTGACCCCTCCCCATCTTTTCCTATACTTATACCGGGCTACTCTGACTGCTGCCCTCTCGGCCACCGCCTGATATGTATCGGCCTTATCTTTAAACAGTTTCATGTGAATCTGCTGCATTAACGCAGTCTGCCTTTCTGCAGCTAGCTCTCTCTCTAATCGCAAGACCTCATTTTTCATTTCCACCTTCATTTGATGTATTTTCCTATAAGCATGCAAAAGAACCCAACCTCGCCTACCTAATGCCGTACATTCTTTGCCTCGTTCTACTGGAACTTGTTGCAAGCATGCCATTACATCAGCCGGATCGGCATCTCCCAATCCTTGATCCCATGTTTCACTTAGACCTGCACCACATGCCCACGCCTGGGCCAACTTATCATATGGACTCTTAGTCCAACCTGGAATAACAACATCAGAACAGTCACCGCCAGCGGTAACTTTCTTCTTCTTAAACAAACTACTAATTATCGCAAACAAAGCGAAACCTCGTTGAACCTATATATTTTCTTCTCCACACTGCAATCACTCCCACATGCACTCAAACACTTACAAAAGAGAGAAAAAAAAAACTTCACTATTCAAAAATGTCACTTACACGACAACCAAATCCTATCTACGTTTCAACAGACTCTTGAATACTCGGAACAACTCATCACGAGCATCCTGTTCGTGACGCCAAAAATGTATTGCTCTCCCCCGAAAAGTGCACGGAACAACCATAAATCACCAATGCAATCATAGAGCAAATACTTTGAACCATAAACAGACAGACACAATAACTCACAGCCACGCACTCTTAGAAGATAATCAGCTCTTTACGTCTATTTATTCAAAGCTTACAAGTACATAGAAATAACTCATAAAAATAATAAGGACATAGATCACAGAAAAAGTAAAGAAGTCAAAAGGAAATACATCACCGTGAGCGTAACAGGATTCCTCATCTCGTCCAGAAGCGGCTGGAAGACCCTGGGAACAGCCAGGCTGAGAGAACCACAGCTCACAGGAAGGCCAGACATAAGCGTCCTTCTCCGGCTGAAGTCTCACCTGACCACCTCCGGGCTTCCACATATATACACACTCCACAAAGGGGAGTTAATTCTCGAACATTCTGGAATTTGCACTTGCGCAGTTGAGGAACAGCCGTCGGTTGCCAGCTGGTCAATCGAGAGCTCCCTCCAAGAAGCCCAGTGCCTCCCTTCTCTAAAAACACGCTCCACAGAGAACAGTAGTAAGCCATAACAACGTTATCTTTCCCAGCAGAAATGGCCTTGACCGCATACCAGGTTTGGAAAAGCATGTTTGTCTCACCACTGTGAATCTAACACTCAGCAAAATGTGTGCAGCGTTTCACTGCGGTATGAAGTAAATATCCAACATGGCTCCAAGCGCTCCCAGAATACATTGCGCACCCACGCCATTTTGGATCAAGCATAACATTGCCCCATACTGGTCGTCGAGGGGGTGGTTCTCGGACCATCTGCAGTTGCACTCCCAAGAACCCTGTCCTTCTACCGGTCCTCAGCGGGGGCTTCCTGACACAGCAGAGTGGTGCAGTGGAGCACCCTGGCACGCCAGGCTGGCCCTTGCGGCCTGGTTCCTGACAAGGTGAGCTTGCAGCATGCTCAGTTTACAAAGGACAACTGGGGCATCATACAGGAGGCCCTCTACTCGATCCCAGTATCATAGCATGGTCTATATTTTTACTCTGGGCTCGCGGCAAGGGACCGGACCCCTCACCTGCTCCCTGGATAACTTTCTGGCGCTTTCCGCTCATCTGGCTCGTTCTGGCATTGAGGTGGTCACCTGCTGCACCTACTTGGCCGCCATTGGGGCTTACAAGAATTCCCCCTGAGCCGCCAACCCACTGGTTAAGGCTCACCTCAAGGGGTTGTCCAGGCTCTTTGCTCCGGTGCATAGACATCATTGCGGTTTTCGCAGCCTTGCAGCACATGCCCTTTGAGCCGATGGCCTCGGTGGACATCAGCATGGTGACACTGAAGACAGCGCTATTGGTGGTGCTTACCTCTGCACGAACAGTCAGAATGCAGCAGGCGTTGTCATCATGCAAGCCCTTAACCACGTTTCATAATGACAACGTCATCTAGCGCACCCTTCCAAACTTCTTTCCCAAGGTGGTCTCTTCGTTCCATTTAAATCAGTAAATCTGCTTGCCGGTGTTCTTTCCGAACATGCATTCAGAGGCAGAAATGGCCCTGCAATCTTTGGACCTCAAGATGGTCCTCAAGTTCTACCTCTCTGACTAAATCCTTCAGGAAGTCTGAGGCATTATTTGTCACTTTCGGGGGCTCGTCTCCCGGCACCCATGCTTCCAAAGCTTCTATCGCCCTTTGGATGGTCCAGGCCATTTCAGAGGCATATGGGCAAACCAGTTCCAGAGGGGATTCATGCCGATGCGGTCAGAGGTAAGGCCACGACCGGCGCATTTCAGAGGCATGCTTCTAGGTATATCATGAGCAAGGCGGTTACTTGGGCCACTCTGTCCCCTTTCTGTAAGCATTATTCGCTAGACAACATAGCAGAGTTGGGTCAGGCGGTTCTGAAAAACCGTTTTGCTTCGTCCTAGATATGAGGCGGTTGTCACGGCTCCACCCTATGGTTTTGTTTGGTCGAATCGGCTACAAGGATGGAAGAAAGGGGATGGGACGTATGAGTAATTAAAGTTACTCACCGTAGTGACTACAGTACTTGTAGTCCTTAGTCCCCTTTCCTCCATACGTCACACCCACTTTCCCCCACTTGTATGCCAGGGGCTAATATGAAACAAAGTGTAGCCAGGTATCTAATCGTCCGATGTGTTCAAAGGGGACTCAGAGGAGGCGCTGGAGAGTGGGGCCCGGGGGGGGGGGGGGGCATTCCCATGCCCATGGCCGCGCCCCTGTGCACTATATTAAATGTAAAGGGGAAGGTAACATTTTCACTGCCAAAGGTTCCGGTACAGTCCCTATGTTGGGAGACGCCCACAAGGACTGAGTACTATAAGTACACCATTCACTACAGTGAGTAACTTTAATGGCTTGGCTGATATACACCACTACCTCACTTGGCCATTGTTTTTCATCAATAGATTTGTGTGGCTGCTCTTCACAAGCACATTTTCTAACGAATAGATGGCTAGGTCTGTGTTGGCCTGCTGTAATGGCCCCGAGATAAACCTAAATACGTATTCTGTGCAATTGCAGAGGGTTTTGAAAGGGTCTTGGCTTCAATTTACCTGCAAAACCGAAGCAAAATCATTCAAGGCAGAAGTATCCCACCACAGTCCAGTAATCCTCTAGAAGGGCCACCCACACAACAATTGGGATTAAAGAGAAAGCTCCATCCCCAGCGCAACCCTGATGTGTGCTTCAAGGGGTGTCCAATGCAGTTCCTTGAAGCTGGGGCTGATGCGGTTGAATTGTCAGTCGATATAGCTTACTGGTCATCTTTGAGGTACCAAGGTAGCATCTGGGAATTTCCAGTTACGGCATTGCCATCATCAAGTTGTTTGATCACCAGTGCATGGACGACTGTTCTTATACTTGGGGTGAGGATGAACGGCTTGATTTTGTGGAGGAGTATATGCTGGTCTAATGCTTATTGTTTCTTCTAGGCTATATGTATTTAAAATGAGAAATCACAATAAAAGGTAGAGGAACGATTTTGCACTGGATGAGTGTTGATTAATGAATCCATCAAGCTTCATGGCAGTCTGCCAACATCGGGCTTGGGCATGCTTGGGGGGGGGGGGAGTTTCCTATGACAATTCATTGTCTGTCAGGCAGAGATTGTTAGGCTCTTGATATCTAGGCTTTCATGGAAGACTGACAGTGCTTGAGTCAGTAGAGATCATATTTTATTTAAGAGAGCAGTTCATAAGCACGACAGTAATTTATACAGTTCCATTAACATACAGAGAAGGAGCATTCAGAAATAAGACACCACAGCATCCAAATTGTAAGTACAAAAACGTCACTTGCAAGATAAGCAGATATCACAGATCAAGGTGTATGTTCAGATGCTACATCCGAGTCTGAGTCCAGGTCACACAGATAGAAGCGCAACAATGGCCAGATGTCCTTGGGACGAGAGGGCGATGGCACTGACAGTATGAATAATTCCTCATCGTCATTTACCATACAAAGTTCCTTCAAGAAGGAGGCCCTGGTTGGGGCGGTGGGGGATTTCCAGCATTTAAGAATACAACATTTTGCGATGATGCATGATATATTGAATAACCTCCTCGTGGTTTCCTTTACCTTCCCTATGTCGCCCAAAAGATATTTCAGGGGCGAGAGATCTGCCGGAATGGCTGTGATGTCCTCAAGGAGTACTGCCACTTCCCTCCAGAATTCAGTAACCCTAGGACACGTCCAGTACATATGATAAGGCCCTGCGTCAGGGGAATCGCATTTAGGGCAGGCGCCCGTGCAAGTATTCACAAATTTAGCTACCTTGGAGGGGGAATAGTGGAGTTGGTTCAGTACTTCAAACTGGATTAGTCGTAACCCAGAGTTCATAGACACCGATCGGGTTAATTGACAGTACCGGGCCCAACGGACCTCATCTATCTGGGTGCCCGTGTCTCGTTCCCAGACCTCTCTCATCGTGTTGCGTGACGGGGAGTGGGCCTGAACCAGGGTGTATAGCATGGAGACCCCCTTGCAGCAACTATCCGTGGACACCATTGACCTAATACATTCATGGGATTGGGGTTCTTGTGGGAATGTTGGCCATCTCGCCAAAAAGGCTGCCCTCATTCTATAGTATTGAAGGTGTTTAAGTTGACCCCTGCCCACCACTGCAATGAAATCCGTGAGATCACAGAACTCCCCCTCAGGGAACATGTCGCCCAGTGTAAAAAGCTTATTAGGATCTCAGGATTGCTGAAGGGCCCGATCAAATGTGGGGGAAATGCCAGAGAAGTCCCATAAGGGAACCTCCGGGTCATAGGGGGGATTCCACGCCGATTCTTCCATATATCTTGGCCCATGCTTGAGTGGTTGTTTATACTGGGTCAAATGGGCATATGCCACCATAGCGCGGGTTAAGGAGGACGGAACGTATGTCGTTTGGGCGGACATAGTGTCTTTCAATTAGTATGTGTGGGGCTGTGTCCTCAGGATCAAACCAGTGTTTTACGAATTGTGCTTGTGCACATAAATAATATAACTCGAAGTCCGGTGCAGCAATGCCACCCTTAACTAAAGGTTCCACCATTTTATCCCAACCCATCCTAGCTGTTTTCCCATTCCAAATGAACGAGGAAGCAAGAGATTTAAGTTTAACGAAGAAAGGTTTACCAGGCCAGAGAGGGATATTATTGAAATAATAAAGGAGCTTGGGGAGAACCACCATCTTTAGTAACGCCACCCTCCCGTATAATGATAGTGGCAGGTTAGCCCACATCTGAAGCTTAGTCACCAGAGTTGACAGCAATTCCCCATGGTTGTGTACGTATAGCAGGTCCCTATTTCTAGCCACAAGTATCCCCAGGTAACTCACCCTGGAGGGGGCAAAACGAAATCCCTCTACACCAGCTAGGTCCTCTGTGCTATCCATAAGGGGGAATATTTCAGACTTGGGCACATTAATTCTGTATCCAGAATGTTCCGAGAATTCCTGTATGTCTGCCATGATGTGTTTTACGTTCTCAATGGGGTCTCGGACGTATAACAGGGTATCGTCCGCATAAAGCGAGATTATCTGAGGCCCAGACATCCTAAGCCCTCTATGTGCGTGGTGTTGGCGTATGTATTCCGCCATTGGTTCAATAGTTAGAGCAAAAAGTATGGGTGAAAAGGGGCATCCCTGCCTAGTCCCCCTGTATAGGCGGAAAGCGGGGGAGAGAGTGGTGTTAGTCAAAACCCTAGCTGTCGGCTGTGTGTACAATAAACGCACACAGTTGATGTAGTAGTGACCCAGGCCAAACCGCTCCAACACCAGAAAAAGATAGGTCCAGGACACTGAATCAAACGCCTTCTCGGCATCTAATGCGACCACAGCCGCCTTGGCATCCGGGTCTAAATGTGCCATAACATTAAAGAGGCGCCTCAGATTGAGAGCAGTAGATCGAGCTGGAATAAACCCCGCCTGGTCGGGGTGGACGAGGATCGACATGTACGGGAGAAGTCTAGTGGCCAGCACTTTTGCAAAAATGTTTGCATCGGTATTAATTAGGGATAAGGGTCTGTAAGACGCCATGTCTTGTGCCGGTCTGCGAGGTTTCAAAAGGACACTGATAATTGCCTCCCTCATTGACTCCGGAAGCACCTGCCGGTCCATCGCCTCCCCCCAGACCTTCAACAACAGCGGGGCCAATTCATCACTGAACTCTTTATATAGTTCCGCAGGCAGGCCATCAGAGCCATAAAGCTTTTATGGACTCAACAATCTCTTCCACAGTGATAGGTCTATCTAGCGCCCCCCGGGTCGCATTGGTCAGTGTGGGAAGGTCAAGGTTGTCCAGGTATCGGAACGTATCCTCTTTATTTTTCTGATCGTGATTAGAATAGAGAGAAGAGTAAAACTCCATGAATGCAGAGTTGATATCCCGTTCTCCATTCACCAGTGTACCATTAGGGGTGTGTATACTCGGGATCGGGTTGTGGTGCCTGTCAGTTCTAAGCATGTTGGCGAGGAATCTCCCAGCCTTACTACTCTCCCCGTATCGTCGCGCTCTGGCTGGTTCGGCCATGTACAGGACTTCTCTGTGAGCCAATTTATGGAATTCTCCCAGTGTTGTGTGCAGTTGTGAAAGGGTTTCCTTGTTCTGTGTAATACTGTATTCAGTCTGTAGTAGATCAAGCTTCACCTCAGTAGAGCCCAGTTCCTCCCGCACCGTCCTCAACATACCCGTCGACTTGCCCAGGATATTACCCCTGACCCAGACCTTAAATGCATCCCACAGAGTCGCATAAGTTGGAACTGAACCCTCGTTTATTTCTAAAAATTCTGCGATCTCAACATGTAGCGACTCACATACATTAGGGTCTCTTAGGATTGTGGATGGCATCCTCCATCTTCTCGCCGGGGGAGAGCGTCCCTCAAGTTTATGTCAAGTGTTATCGGTGAGTGATCAGAAAGGGTACGGGGGTGTATATCACACCTAGAGATAGCCCCAGCCAGGGATTGACTAATGATCCAGTAATCAATGCGCGAGTGAGAATCGTGCACCGACGAGTAGAAAGTATATTTCTTCTCCCTCGGGTGTAGTACCCGCCATTCGTCAAACATGCCCATCTGTTCCATCAATTGTTTAACCACTAGTGCCGCCCTGGTGGGAGTCCTGGGGACCGTGGACGAGCGGTCTAAGGATTGGTCTAGTATCATATTGAAATCCCCACCCCAGATGACCCGCACCTCCCCAAATGAGGTTAACATCTCCGCTAGGGCACAATAGAACTGTGGATCGTCTAAATTAGGGCCATATGTGTTTATCAGGACCGTCTGGTGCCCCGCCAACTCCCCCAATACCAACACGTATCTACCTTGTGGGTCTATTTTGCTGGACTGATATTTAAAACACAGTTTAGGGTGTATAAGAGTCAACACTCCCCTGGATTGTGTCGAATAGTCAGTGTAATACCTGTGGGATCCCCATCTAGGCAAAAATTTAACATTGACCTGTCCAAGCGCATGTGTTTCCTGCATAAACAGTATTTGGGGTTGTGTCGTACCACATACGCTGAGATCTTTCTTGCCTTAATTGGGTTATTTAACCCCCGGATGTTCCAAGAAAGGAGCTTGACATCTAGTCCTTTATTGCCCTGTGTCATGTTCATACCACAAATCAAGTGGAAGCCCACACTCTCGTCCCCCCCGCAAGAGAAACGGAGGCCCTGCTGTAGAACTGCTCTCAGGTTTAATCATAACAACTCTGAACGTACATTCCTCAAACAGGACCGGCATAAACGCCGGCCTAACCATACCAGTTTTCCACCCCCAACCCCCACCCGCATCATCAACCCCAACTGGACAATGTACCCTTAGAACCATAACCTAGGAACACTCCTGGGGGGGTATGAGCGGCACTCACACGGCCTCCAGCCCAAGAGATCTGCATAGCTTCGTTAAACCAAACATTAACATTCAGGGCCGCCCAATGGCCAACAAGCTGCAACATTATAGTGGTGCAACATCAGGGGAACCACATCAACCCTCGGGGACATTGGGTTCCGCTACACCCCGGGGCGGCAGTTTGCGACCCCCAGCCCGGTCCCGAGCCGGCAGCGGGATGGAGGCCTCAACATACAACATGGCTTCAGTTGGATTCTCAAAAAAGTGAGCCCGGCCACCATGCTGTATTCTCATTTTCGCCGGATAAACAAGTGAATACGGGACCTGGCGCAGCCTTAATTGCCTCTTGACGGGTTCATAAGATCTTCTTAGTGTTTGGACGTTCGTGGAAAAGTCCGGATATATGTGTATCCTGTTATTCTCATGTAGTAAGGTGCCCTTTTCCCTGGACATCCGCAGGATAGCTTCTCTGTCCCTGTAGTTTAGGAGGCGGGCGATTATTGTGCGAGGCGGTGCGCCCGGTTTGGGCGGAGGTGCCGATGTGCGGTGTGCTCGCTCAACCAGAAAGTGGTCCGAGAATGCATCCGGGCCCAGCAGATCTTTCAAAAGGGCTTCTACTTGGCGCTCCATAGCTCCTTTACCAAAGGTTTCGGCCACCCCGACCAACCGTATGTTATTCCTCCTTGAACGAGATTCCAAATCTTCACACTTATCAAGGGTTTTTCGGAGGTCCCCCTTCAGTTGGGCAATATCGCGGTCATGTTGCGCTATCGCGTCTTCGTTGGTAGCGATTCTACCCTCGGCCTCAGTAGTGCGAGCACTCTCCTTGTCCACCCTCGCCTTAAGGGAACTAATTGTTGCCCCAATGTCATCCAGTTTTGTGTTCACCACCAAGAAGCCACTCTGGACCATAGCCATCAGTCTATCCACCCTCTCCTCCATTGGTAGCTGGGTGAGCCAACTGCCCGCTGTGACGGTGGATCTGCGGACACACTGGGCTGAGCACTTGCAAAGGAGTCCATTGGGCCGGTTTTCTTGGAGCCTACTCCCTTCTGATCGTGGCGGCCCATATGTGAGAGGGAGTGGGCCAAAATCTCTACTACCTCCAGTGTCTCCTGTATCTGCGTGTTGTAGAGGCGCTCTATAGGGTAGGTAGTGTGTTAATCTCAGTCGCCGTGTGACAATTCAGGAGGGTGAGTCCAACAGGGCCGCAATGGGCACCAGCTAGGCAAGGTGCCAGTGGCCCCTATAGGGAGGAGTTGTGGGTAGGCGACCAGACCTTCAGGGTCAACAGTACAGTGTATGCCGTTGTGTGCAACCACCAAGTTCAGGCAAACGGATAATATTGTGGCGCGTAGTCTAGTGCCCCAGCTGCCTAAGGCCTCAAGCCCGCACCAAGGAAGCAATCTGGCCCCAAAGTGTCACGCTATGTACGTGGCGGCAGCCGGGCCCCGCGATTTCCAAAAGAATTATTGTCCGGGGGAGGCCTCCCCAAAAGTGATCACACCCTCCAGTGCCAGTTCCTTATTAAGGACGGTCTTCCCCCCACCAGCCACCACACCTGACCTTACTTGTGGCAGGATTCCTCTGGGGAGGGGGCCCCTCGCCCAACCAGAAACAGCAGATGTCGCCGCGGGTGTCTTCCACGGGTTCCGGGCCCCACGCAGTCTCAGGGAAGGCAGGGGAGGCAATCGTCCGGTGGGGCCAGCGGCCGGCACAGCCGCGGGCTCTCGTGCGGCGTCGCGGTCGCCTCCTTCCCGCGAAACCGCCAGCAGCGCCCGCCGCCGTCTCAGACCCCCCGTCCGCAGGGTGGAGACTCGGCTCTAGCAGGGAGCACCCGCGTCCGCCAGGCCCCGTCAGGCCCCGCCAGGTCCTCCTGTCGTGCCGGCGCCAGCGCTCCGTGCAAACAGGATGGGTAGCCGCGTGAGGCCCCTCCCCCCGCGGCTCCGAATGGATTATGTATGGAGCCCGCAGGCGGCCAGCGATGCGGCTCCAAGCCGCCGGATTTCCTGGGCGGTATATCTACCGCACGGTCCAGTGCCCAAGCCCCAGATTTGGATGAGTGGGGGCCACAACCGCCGCCACACAACGGTGTGCTGATTGTACTGCTAGGGCGGCCCTGAGCAAGGATGGTCGGCCTTCACGATTGATCCAAGCCGGAGCTCACGGGCTAGTCGGCCATCTTGTCGTGCGCAACAGCTCCCCCAAGTCAGTAGAGATCATTGATGCAATTGCTCTTCAGGCAAAGTTGCATGTCCTCTCCCTTCAGGTGTACCTTTATATTGGTGTTGACAAGGAATTCTCCTGAGGTTCCATGTAGAGGTTTTAAGTTGATGGGGGACAGAATAAAACCTTGTGAAAATCCACAGGTTACTGGAATTGCTAAGTATTTTTGGGGTCCCATCTGGATGAGTGTCTCAGTTGGAGAAGCAGAATGCAAAAAACTGCAGGATTGTTCCTCGGAATCCCATGCGCATGGTAAAGATGTTGATGAACTGAAAGGTGGCCTCTCTGTGCTGCATCGTGGTCAGAATGCAGATTAGAAATCCTATAAACTGGTGTCTGCAACCTGTGACTCTCCAGATTTTTTGGACTACGACTCCCCTGATCCTTCACCATTTACTATGCTGGCTAGGGCTGGTAGGAGTTGTAGTCCGAAACATCCGGAGAGCCAACGGTTGCAGACCCCTGCTTTAAGAGATTGTGTGAGCCTGTTGTGCAACTGCTGGATGATCACTCTCTTCCTGATCGCCTTTCTGGGGAAATGGAGATGCACAATATGGCAATATTGGGGAGACTCTGTCCCATTTTCATTGCATCTGTGAAGATGTCTTCTATGAGGGATACATTGGTGATGTTGAAGTGCTGTAAGTGCTTCACTTGCAATTATCTTCACAAAGGAGGAGGGAAGTGTATAGTCTTTGTATGTGGATAGCTTGAGAGCTGAAGATTTGTTGGTCAAGTCTTCTGGAGTAATTGTCCGGAATATGGTCCATCTTGACATGTTACTGGCTGATGGGGTTGGGACCTTTGTTATGTGCTTGGAGCTGTCAATGTGCCGCTTTATTAGTGTCTTTTTTGTGAAGAAATTGTTGATGGCTTTGTATTTCTCCAGGGATTGCAGAATTGTGGGTCTGGCAGGGGTTGATATAGTGCTTCATGGCTTGGCTGAGCGCTCTGCTCTTGTTGGATGCTTCCATGATGTGGCTGTAGCCATTTGCTTTGATTTTGGTGGTACATGTCTTCAACGCTGAATGGAGTGCTCTCATTATGAGTTTTTCTTGTTCTATTATTCTTCTGTTTTACTACACATTACAGTGTGATGTATTGTTCCCCTGCCTGGGGTACCCAGACCAGAGTCTGCAGAGGTTATGAAAAAGAAGAGGTGAAGTGGTGAGGGTTGGATACAAAAGCAAGGCGCGTTAAAAAAAAAAAAAGTGGTGCAGGTTAATGGAAGAAGGCTTGCGTTTTTAAGAGCTTGGGTGCATGTCACTTGAGCCAAATTATATCCTACATAAAGATTGCAGAAATTAGGAAGGTCATTTCTAATGTGTCTGAGGGAGAAGGGACGTTTCAAAGTGATAAATATTACTAAAAGTAGTTTTTGGGCTTGTGGGGATTTTCTCCAGTACATTTCATATCTACAGATGGTGTGCTGACTGTCTGAGCCCTTTTGTGTACAAAGAGGTGTCGGACATATGCTTGTCGAATGGTGAATGGGTGTTGATGGTCTCAGTTGTGGGGTAGTTTGCACAGTGGATTGTTGCCATTCTCTGAGGGGTATGAAATGAAGGTCAGGATGATATATCGCAAAGAAATGCTTGAAGGAGTGGTGGCATGTCTTGACTGGTTTTATCCGGCCATGGTGTGTCAGAAGTGTGTGGTCATGCAGGGTAGGTATGGCTGTGCTGTTTGTCCAGTTATGTTATGTTAGGAATTTATATTGCACATATCGATAGGAGCCAAGTAGCAAGCTGCATCTAGGCGCAGATCAAATCAAATCAGAATAGCAAAACCATATAGTGAGATCTTACAAATTTATATGAACAGATAAGTTTTCAATTTCTTCCTAAAATCAGCCATGGATTCATCTGTCGAAGAAAAATAAGAGTGAAGTGAATTCCAGGCCCGAGGGCCGGCCACTGAAAAAAGCATCTGTCACCCCAAACAGTTTTAGATGAGGGAATCATCAGCAAACCCTGATCCAAAGATCGCAGGCATCTTGTAGGTTTATAGATCTTAATGTTAGATGACAAATATACTGGTGCCACTTCATGAATGCACCTGAACACGAGACATAGTAGTTTGAATTGAATCCGCCGCTCAACCAGTAACCCGTGAAGTCTTCTATGGAAGTTAAAGACTGAAGATTTCCAGGGAAAGGAAAAGATCAAACGTACAGCTGAGTTTTGAGCCACTGCATTGCGCTTTAGCAGGTATTTTGGACTGCCTACCAAAAGCGCATTGCAGTAGTCCAGACTAGCATTAACAAGAGTGCCCACCACCACTGCCCGATCATGCTCAGCCACCAGAGGAAGAATTGGTTTCAAATTCCGGTGATGGGCAGGGAGACACATGATAGATGGAACATGCTGAATTCCAGGACTTGTGTATTGCCTTTGCTGTGGGTTGGTTCTGTGACAAGTTGCTCGAATATCACATAGAGCCTCTGTGTTACCTGGTGGGATGGCTTCTGGGCTGGTTGGCGTCTCAGATGAAGAGGTTAGTTGAGTTGTTGCTTTTGTGAAGAATCTGTGATTTATTTTCTTCCATGGACGAATTGTCGTATGCTCCAGTGCTCCAGTGAGGGTGCATGTCCATGAGATTTTGAGGCTGATTGCGAGCCTTCTTGCAGTGTTTTTGTTTTAGTCCTAGTGTTGGATAATGTAACCTGTGGGGGATAACAACATCAACTAGGTTTAGCAGAGGGGGGGTGGGGGTGAGAAGTGATAAAATGTGTCTAGGTTGAGAGTTGATGAGATCAGTAATGTCTGCTTCATATAGTCCTGCATAGAGAGCTTTGATGAGCATGCAGTTGCATGGCCAGTTTGTAGGTGTGTGAGTGATGAGTGGGATGGGAATGAGATCTTGTGTTGGATGTGCCTGGGAAAGGTGTGTGGTCTGTGTGTTTGTGTGCACGGATGGGAAGTAGGGGGCTAGGTGTGCTGCACTTGCTGGGATACATGGAACAATGCTTCTGGCCCTTTTGGGTCATAGGACAAAACAGGAATTACACTTGTCTTAGTTTGTCCTTGGCTCTGGACGCCTGTGTGAGTGAGGCAGGCATTGTCATATAAAAGTTGAAAATGGAAAGAAAGGGAGGCGCAACCAAAGAAAAGTGAAATATCATTAATCAGCAGGTGGCCAGGGCAGAGATCAGGTGACCTTAATCCACTTGCCCCTATTGGCCATCTGCAAAAAAACGTCGTGAGATCATTTGTGATGGTGTATGTACCATCATTAGTGATGTCATGGATGATGTGTTGAAATTTGAGCAGTGCATGTGGACAAGTAATGTTGCATAGGTATATTAGCTGGCAAATGTGAATGGTTTTGATGAATTGCATCTTAACCTTTGCTACCAAGTCCTCTCCTTGTAACAGCGCCTCGATGCCTGCGGGCTGTGTGCACACTTTATAAATTCAAATAAATAAAACAAATAAACCTTCACCTTTTTACAGTAAATTTGCATTCTAGGTACTGAGTTAAGCTGAAGGCATAATGTTAACGGGGCCTTAACTAAGGTTTTTTAAGTAAAATGTTCATACCCGTTTTTTGGATTGTGCCTCAGGTGACAATACAATATACTATGCCTAGACTGTTGTTCGGTTCACCCCGGAGGGGTTGGGGGGGGAGGGGTGTTGTGTTAATTCATCAATCTTATATTAAGGCCACTCTCATTCCCCTGACTCATAATGTCAAGTTGGAATTCTGTCTGGTCCACTTATCTATTTCTCCAATTGATACTGGTCATGTTTTAATCAGCTATTGTCCTCCGCGATGTGATGCCACTTTCTGCGATTCCTTTGTTGAAGCAGTAGCAGAACTACAACTTTTATATTCTAATATTTTTATAGTTGGTAATTTTAATTTAAAAATGAATGATACTGCTTCCCCTATGACAACACGGTTTTCTGCGGCTATGCTTGATTTAGGGCTTTCTCAGCTACTGGATCAGCCTGCTCACTATCATGGTAACATGCTAGACTTAAGGCTGATTCACTGAAGTGTTTTATAATGGTGCACTACCATTGAAAAATGCTCAGTAAATCAGGCCCTTAATCTTTTCCCCCAGAGATCTTGTTTCAGTGCTACCGGTTTTCACTAGTCTGATCACTTTGTTGTGCCTATCCACATTAATACTAAGATGCAATGCAGCGTGACTCCTTGTGTTAAGAATCTTAGATTCTGTTGGGACACTGTTTTAGACTTTACTATTATTGCTCAAATTAAGAATAGGTGTATGAAGACCCAGTCTGTTGACTTCTGTCTTCTTACTCGGATGCTCATGGCTGTAGCCGATAATCTGGCTCCCCTTAAACTCTCCACTCTTCTTCCAGTCCCTTCTGAGCCATTGTTTACTGGTGCTCTGAGGTCTCACTGGCACAAATCCGGTCTGGCTGATCGAAAATGGAAGAAGACATATTGCAAAGGCGAAAAGATGGATACTGCGACAGGAAACTCATTGTTATCATAAAACCATCTGTGAGGCTAAATGTTGTTTCTACATGCCTTAAGATCCAGACAGCAGTTAATTAGCCGAAGGAACTTTTTAGCTTGGTTCACTCACTCTCATTACCTCCTCCCCTAATCAGTCTGGGGTTATTCCCTCTGTTCTTCTTTTAGAAGATTATGGATATTAAAGGCAAAGTTGCCTCCTCTGTCCTAGGATAATCAGGGGGCAGGCCTCCTCCTACTGTACCTAATGGACCTATGCAGTTGGTGTTGGTCTTTCCCATCTTTGGCCCTGACAAGATAGTGGGGGCTACTTTAAACATGTAGTCTGCCTCCGCCCTTGATCCTATCCCTCTGAAAACCATGAAAAACATTATCTCCCAGAATGAATTATGGGTTACACAGGCAGTAAACCACTCCTGCAGTTCTGGATGTATTTCTACTCCTCTAAAACATGCTCTGGTGATCCCTCTTCTTTTTTCATAACATTTTATTAGGTTTTACAGGTATACACAACATCAACAGTGCAATGTTCAGTAGTGGTCTCAATACATTAATGCAGTTTACGCCAAGAGATAGTCTTGCTTAGATGGCTGGGGCACTGTTCATATTTGTCCATGCCTGTGCCTTTTCGCAGAGTCTTTGGCTTAATAAAGCACGCTACCTTAGAGCCATCTGGTTAGTGGAGGCCTTTTAGTAAGGGCTGGATACTTTGCTACGTAGTCCATGAATGGGGCCCAGATGTTTAGGGCTTTGTTCAGGAAGCCTGTCCGGATTGCCGTAACCTTTTCGGCGACGGCTATGTCCCAACATTTGGACCACCATAGTACTACTGAGGGGCCGTCTGCGTTTTTCCATAGCAGGGCCATTGCAACTTTTGCTGCCAGGAGGAGGTGCGTGCACAGACGAGGGATAGGGCCCGAAATCGGGAACGCCCCTCCCCCTGTTTCGCCCAAGAGGATTATGCCAGGGTCCCAGGGGATGGATAGTCCGGTGATTTCCTTGATATGGTTCGTTACCTCTTTCCAGTAAGCCTCTGCTTTTGGGCAGGCCAAGACCATATGGAACAGAGAGCCGAGGGTTGGGCAACCGCGCCAGCAGGACGCGGGTATGTCCGGGTTGGCCGTGTTTAGTTGAACTGGGGTGATCTAATATCTGTAGCAGAGTTTGTAGTCCCCATCCCTGTTCGTGATGCACTGAGTGCTCTTATGGAGTCTCGTCCAGATTTTCTCCCACTCCTCGACGTCTATCTCCCGGCCCAGGTCTTTCTCCCATTCAAGCATGTATCTTTCTTTTTTTGAGGGGTCTGACCTGTCCAGGAGTCGGTAGAGGGCTGCGGTTCGGCCTCTCGTGGTTGGGGATGTTAAAGAGAGTTCCAGGGCTGTCAGTTCTCTCGTGCTTCTCCTCTTAACTTCTCTGTGGGATAGACAGTGCCGAATTTGGGCATAGTCAAATCTTTCCCTCTCATCCACTCCGATCTTCACGTTACATCTCTCGAATGATATGGGGTTTCCCTCTTCCAGAAAGTACCTAGTTTTTGATAGTGCCCCCTCCCTCCAAGGTTCGAAGCCCAGCAGGGGGTTGCCAGGTGAGAAATCGGGGTTGTTCCAGATGGGGATAAGAGGGCCCAGTGTACCCCGGACGCCCCATTTCCGGGCTGCAGCTTTCCAACTGCGGACGGTTGTGTTTGTTGCGGATAGGGGACCGCTGTTCGATTGGAGTTTTATGTTTGGCAGGTGTGGGAGCTCCGAAGGGGCGACTGGGCACCAGGCCTCTTCTAGTCGGTTCCACATTGGCTGATCCGCCGTTTGGACCCAGGTGTATGCGTGCGATAATTGCGCTGTTAGGGCGTACCTAGCTATGTCAGGTACTCCCAGCCCCCCCGTGCCTTGCCCCGCATCATGATTCTCCTGCCGATTCGAGGCTTTCCCCCCATATGAATTCCTGTATCTTCTTTTGCAGAGAGGCCATAACTGGGCCCGGAATGTGAGTCGGCAGTGCTGTGCAGTAGTACAGCCACCTGGGGATTATATTCATTTTTATGACTGTGATCCGCTCAAACCAGGACATTTCTTGGGCCTTCCATTGCTTTAGGTTGCTATGGAATTCCTTAATTAGCTATGGGAAGTTGCTTAAATACAAGCAAAGTGATTTTTACCCCAAGGTAGTCAGTTGCCCCTTTCGCCCATGGGATTGGCATTAGTGGGTTAAGGCTGATTTTTTCCCGCTTGGGGAGGTTAATTGCTAGGGCTGAGGATTTGTCCAGATTCACCCTAAACCCAGATATCGTTCCGAATTCCTTAATGTCCTCCCAGAGGGACCCCAAGGATACCGCCAGGTCGGTTGCTGTTACTAGGACATCGTCTGCATGTAGAGCGATCTTGTATTCGTGGTTTCCCACCGTAATCCCCTTTATCTTCATATTCTGCCTAACTCTCGCTGCGAAGTGCTCCTAGGGCGAAAATCAGCGGCGAGAGTGGGCAGCCCTGCCTAGTGCCTCTCGTTATGCGTATTGCTTCAGACCTGGTGCCATTGACCCGTAATTGTGTGGTGGGCGTTTGATAATTGGCCATTACCCAAGTTATGAAATTAGGGCTGAAGCCGTAGTACTCTAATATGCTCGGGGTATACTCCCAGTCCACCAGATCAAAAGCTTTATGTGAGTCTAGGGATATGACTGCCATTCCCACGCCCAGCCTATGAGCACTTTCAATGAGGTCTATCGTTCGCCTTATATTATCGTGGGTCCCCCTCCCTGGGATGAAGCCTGTTTGGTCATGATCTATCAAGCTCGGGAGAGTCGCCCCCAGTCTGCGTGCTAGGATCTTGGCGAAGATTTCCCATTGTTGTTCAGTAATGTAATCGGCCGGTAGGATGCAGCTAACTCTGGGTCTTTCCCGGCTTTATGCAGCAGAACTGTGAGTGACTCTGCCCTGGATTTAGTGACCGATTTGGAAGACAGGAAGGAGTTGAACAGAGTAGACATGTGTGGCGCTAGTATGCTCGCCTATTTTTTATAGAAGTTTGGGGTTAATCCGTCTGGGCCCGGCGCAGTGTTCTTGAGGGACTCAATGGCGTCGATAGTTTATTCGGTGGTAATAGGGCATTCCAGGGATGCTAGCTGGTCTTTGAATTGGGGCCGGAATTTTGGCATATTGCCCAACAGTGTGGGCTGCACGGACATTATATCTTTGTGATGTCGCACCAGTTTGCTGATTTTGTCTGCTTCTGAGTAATGAATCTTGCCGTCGTCTCCCACCAATTTGAGAATATTGTTCCTACTGTGGACCTTTTTCAATTTCTGCACTAGCACTTTATTTCGCCTTATTCCCTCTGCTAAAATAGAACTGTCTAGTGTGGGCTAATGAGTTGGCTGTCCGATCGGCCCAGTGCATTTATAGTGCTATTTTGGCTTTTCTCAAGGCCCTCTGTTTTCCTAGAACTTTGGGATTTCATCTCTGCGTCCCAGTGCTTAACCTTTTCCTCCAATTTGTCTGCAGCAATGTTCGAGATCCATCTCTGTTCTGCCCCTAGACTGATCAGAGACCCTCTAACTACAGCTTTCATAGCGTCCCATATGATGTTGATGGGAGAATCGACTGTGGTGTTCTCCGTGAAGTAGTTGGATAACGTTTCGCCAATTTCCTGCCTGATGCACTCGTCTAAAAGTCAGGAGTCATTCAGTTTCCAGTGTCTCTGAGTGGGGTGCTTTCGGCCAGATATGCTGAGATTCGCAGTTACTGGGGCGTGGTCGGAGATCATGCATGTGTGAATCTGTTTTATTTAAGCATGGGTATAGGACCCTGGAGATTAGTAAGAGGTCTATTCTTGAGAACCCTTTGTGTGCTCAGGAGTAGTGGGTATAGTCCCTTGATGTTCCATTGAATAGCCTCCAGGCATCGACGGATTCAGTTTTCCTGAGCAGCTTTGCCAGGGATAGTGCTTGTGCAAAGTCAGCATTTGTGGGCGGCAGCGTTTTGTCTACTTGAGGGTTTGGCGTCATGTTGGAGTCCCCACCGATGATTAAGTGACCCTCCTGAAAGGCTAGGATGGTCGGGATTAGGTCGGAGATGAATTTGCTTTGGGACGTGTTGGGGCCGTAGATAGAGATAATAGTGATAGGCAGTTCCTCGAATAGCCCCTTGAGTAGGAGTAAACGCCCTCCTGGGTCTTTTCTCACTGTGATCTTTGAAAGGGGCACCCTATCACTCAGCAGTATTGCCACCCCTCTTTTCTTCTCTCAAGACGTGGCGAAGTAGGCTTTCTTGTACCTCTTGAATCTGACCTGGTGCTCATCTGCCTGCAGTAAGTGGGTTTCCTGGAGGAGGACGATGTCTCCAGATAATTGTCCCAACCTGTGTTCCACTGACCTACGCTTCACTGGGGAGTTCAGGCCCTGGACATTCCAGGAGAGGATTACAACTTCGTTTGTGTCCGCCATCTCCCAGATCTTCAGCGATGGCTATGATGTGCTTATGATGCTCCTTTGAGTGTGAGGCAAAACTGTTGTATTGGAATGATGCAGGCGATGATGTTGATGCAGCGTGTTGTGAAGTAGGCTGAGAAGGGGGGCCTTGTGTGCCCCGCCTCTCCGTGAGTTGAATTTGTCCCTCCATGTCCCTCTCCCACCCCCACCCCCTCCCCCTTCATGGCATAGTAGGGAGAACCTCATCCTACTGCCAATGGGAAACTGGTGGCGTGTATGCACCGAAAATGGGCAACTGGGCCGCCGGAACCAAATGAGCTCGAGCACGAACACTGCTCGCGTACTGCAACTTTGTGGATAAGCTCCTATTGTGAGGAATTGAATTTAGATTGCCTTCGAACATTGTCTCTGGGAGAGTTCTCGCCCTCCACTCCCGGCCCCCATACTGGAACCCATGGGTGTCGTGGAGCCCGCTGAGCTCAACAGGCCGTCGGTATCGCTCCTGATCAACCTGGGTTGGGCTCCTTCTGGGGAGGACCTCGGAGCCTGCGCCTTCTGCTGGCTTTTGTCCAGCTTGCTTCCGATTGTTTTCTGGGGGCTGCACGGCCTGCTCCCTCGGACTCCGATTCCTCCTCTCCCCCGCCGATCCCCATGAATTTGTTCACCTCCTGCAGTGATTGGATTTGTTTCTGAACCCCCTCCCAGGTGAATCTCATGGAGGTCGGCAAGCCTCAGTGGTATGGGATCTTTCTTTCACGCAGCCATTCCGTGAACACTCTCATGGCTTTTCGTTTTTGAAGAGTGGAGTTCACTAAATCCTGGTAGAGGGATATAGTGGAACCTTGGAAGGTGATTTGGTGCATCTGTCTTGCCTCCCGCATAATTTCCTCCTTAACTTGAAAGAAGTGGACCCTCACCAGGACGTCCAGAGGAAGAGCCGATGCCTGCCTTGGGGTCACTCTGTGGACGTGGTACAATTCCAGTGGTGAGTTGTTGAGAAGGCTGATTATGAATCTGAGCAAGTCCGACACATAGCTCTTTAGATCCGGGTCTGGGATTGAAGTTGGAATCCCCCGCAGGCGGATATTATTCC
This sequence comes from Ambystoma mexicanum, assembly GCF_040938575.1. Taxonomy (NCBI): domain Eukaryota; kingdom Metazoa; phylum Chordata; class Amphibia; order Caudata; family Ambystomatidae; genus Ambystoma; species Ambystoma mexicanum. The sequence goes on along the minus strand of NC_090941.1, from coordinate 70,405,263 downwards.
TTCGGGACCAGTTCTCTGCATCCTCCTGCTTTGCTTCTAAGAGGTCGCACCTCGCTTCTAGGGATGCGATCCTGTCCCGGCCTTGCTCCCATTCAAATCTTTGGTCACAGATCTTGGTCTCAATTTCAGCGGTGTGGTTTTCCACAGCTACTACTCTCTTGTCGAGGGAGTTGAGCTTTTTCGTTACCTCTTCCGTACTTTACTGGATTTCTTTCGTTAATGCGGAGAGCAACTCTTGGAGGTAAGCTTTTGTGACCATCTGTGATGAGCTGTGGTTTGCTGAGCTATGGCTAGTGCTAATGGCTGGGTCCTCCGGCGGGTCCCCCCTCTTGGACTTCTCCGCAGGGGTGCTGCTCATCAGGGTGGCGATATCCGTTTGATGTTTATTTTACTTATGCTTGGTGCTTTCTTGGCGAGGGATGTGCGATGCCCCTGGTGCTTCTCCCCAAACTGAGTCTGCCGGTGTCTGCTGAGGTCTGCCGATGCCTGTGTTGGCGTCCCACCTTCTGGGCCTTGGTTCACTCTGCAGGGGTGTAATGGGCTGAGCCTAGCAAGGGATTGTGCAGGAGGGTGAAATGGCAGGCTCAATGATTGTGGTCTTGAGGTTGAAGGCCGGTGTCGCCAGATCTTGCGCTTTCGCCTGGCTGCGACCACAGACGCCCCTCCAAGATGGGGGGGGGGGTCAATAAGCGAGGGAAGGTTCGGAGGCAAGAGGACCAGAGAGCAACAGGATCCGCGTTGGCTGTGGGCTGAGTTCCAGGGTAGATTGATGTGCTATGCGGGGTCCCTTGATGGATAGAGCTTTAGTAGCCCCTCTTGGGGAGGATAAAGTGGTTGCGGGGAAGAGCTTGTGTGAGGAGGGGGACCAGGCTCGCCGCCGTGGCTGTCCAGGTGGGTGGCTATGTCAGCTATTTTTATGAGGAAAAGGGGGTTGGGGAAGGACCAGGGCTGGTGCGGGAGGCTAGTCTGGATTTCCAGCAGGCCGCAGCGTAGCCCCCACCCCCGTGCCCTCACCTCACCTGGATCGGTGTCGCCGCTCCTCGGGTCCCCACACCTCCAAGTGGCCGCAGGCAGTTGACTGTGGGCGCAATGAGCCTGGATCTGTAGACGTGGGGCCAGTGGGTCCACGTGGCAGGAGATGATGGGGAGCGGCAGCGCTCCGGCACCAGTCTACAGGATGGGGTTCGCCGTTGTTTCCGAGGGCCCCGGAGTGCAGATTAAGCAGTTGTTGGACAAGGGGCAGGGTCCGCCTCTACGCTGGGTTCTATGCGGCGTGATCAGCTCCTCCGGGCCGCTCAGCTGGAGTGCTTGCAGCCGATTGCTCATTGCAGGCGGGTGATGGATGGTTCTGGGCACTCGGAGCGGGAGCCAGAGATGAAGAGGAGCGCAGGGGCACCCAGATGAGGCCCCGAATTGTCACCCAGTGCTGGAGCTCAGGACGGGGCAGGCCGCTCGATCAGTAGCGCTCAGGTCCCCAGACCTCCGTGATCACCGGGCCACGCTACGGACGGGAAAGAGCAAGGGCGGACACTGGAGCGTTGGAGGCAGTACGGGTGGGCGAGTGGGCCTGGTCCGGCGGCGAAGGCTGCTACATTACACCTGCACCTCCCCCTCAAGGCTGCTATGTGGGCTGGGGAATGGCGGCTGCCATCTTTTGGCAGCGTGTCACGGCTGGGAATTCGGTCCACGTCTCCGCAATCCAGCAGCAGAGAGGGACCAGGAATCAGTGACGCCAGCTGAGGGGGTTCCCCCACTGTATCCTTAGTTTGTAGCTGGGGTGAGGATGCAGCGATATTTCACGTGATGCACCGCGCCGAGCAGGAGCTCCTAGGGAGACATACCGATCGCGGCAGCTCTAAGCCACGCCTCCAGTGATCCCTCTTCTTAAAAAAACCCTCACTGGATCCTTCTGTTCTTTCCAATTTTTTACCTATCTCTCTGCTACCCTTTTTTGTGTAATTGCTTGAGTCACTTAGTCAGGGATGTCATTTCACCAAAATGCCACAGGAAGCGTAAGTGACATCACACGACCCTTGACCTCTGACATCAGAGGTAGAGATGTCATTTGACCCCACCTCCACATGACATCGCAGGAAGTGATGGCACACGACCTTTCACCCCTTGATAAAACAGGCAATGGCATCACATAGCATTGTTCCTCAGTACAGAAAAATATGGTTACTATATCACTGTAATAGGATAGAGATTTTATACAAGAATGATCGCCACATGTAGCGTTCAGATTACCAAATTTCTCTGAATGCAAGCATTTGCACTTACATTGGCTTGCCTGCAATTACGGTTATCTTGAGGTTCCGGACAAGGCAATACAAGCTGCTCCTGCTTGGTGGCTTGGTGTTAGTTTGTCCCGGCCGTCCTACTTCCAGTCCTGTGCCACAGGATGCAGACACCTGGCATAGAAGTAAATGGCAATTCGTGCTCAGGGTGCACAATTACACTTAAAAAATGCAACGTGCACCTAACAGAAAAAAGAGGAAGGTAGAACAGACAGTAGCATACGCTGGTTACTAGTCTGGTTTAGTTTAACATAAACGCCTTGTTCCAATCAGACCCATTTACATTCTGGGATTGTATTCATAATGTACCAGTTGACTGGTCAATAAAATAAGGGGGCATTGGGCATGTTGGAATGTATGTAAAGTGTACCAGAGGTTTTAACGCACAGGTGAAGGTGGTGTGAAATAAAGAGTTGATGTGTGAGTGCCATATAGGGGGGGCGGGGTTGAGGGGGTTCACACAGCGTTTACCGTTTGTGACAAGGTGTGCTTGCAATCTGTTTGGAGTAGACACAGTGTTCATCCTGGAACCTGAATTGTAACCCTCCAGTATATTGCGCCATGAATATTTTGCATCATAAAACAATGCATGTTTTTGGCGCAATACCTTTAAGTCTAGGGAAGGTACTAACTTTGTAGCTTTTGGTAGCATATAAACTTGCAGTCTAGAACAGAAGCTGTGGGTTAATTAGGTGTTTTAGCAGCATTGTAAAGCCATCCATAGGCCCAGCAACTTGGGAAAGGTGGCAGAACTTTCATGTGTGGCAAGGCTTCTGTATACACTCATTACATCCTCATCCAAAACATGAATTGTATACTCTGCCTCAGCAGGAGGACCCCCATGATCCCCATGAAGTGGCTTTGCCAATTATCACAGTCTAGCAAGTAGAATAGATTTGTCAGCCCCCACTTTGCAACCGGTTCTGTTGACAACCCATGTCCATGATCTGTGTGCGCGGGGTTGAGATTACGAATCTTGCTCTGTAAAGTCGACATCTCAATATTGCAAGCAGATCCAGCCATAAACACAAGACAGGAAAGATCCCAATTTGAAGAGTGCTTTGTACTTGGGGGCAATGGGGGCTCACTGTGTTATGCACTCCCATTTTCACTAGATAAGTAACCTGCTGCAGATCTAGGGTGATTCCAAGGATGTCCTCATTCTGGTCATGCGTTGCATCTAGAGGGAGAGGGAACGAATCTGAGACACCCCATACTCGGATACACACACTCTTTGCCAATTTGTCACATAAAGCTGAAAAGGACTTCAAAATGTGACCTTAACATTAAAAGTGGGTAAGCACATGCATAAAATACAAAAGAATTCCATAGAGATCCTTGCGGCTGGCAATAAGGTGGCCTCACTATGTTTGCTCAACTGATGTTGGGTGGAGGGGAAAGGCTGGCATCATGCACGGGGCTTAAGATGAGTGACTGTCTGGAAGCCACTGGCAGCCCGAGATCTCTACACCCAAAGGTAACGTTTTATTTACCTCTTGTGTTGTGCACTGTCTCCAGCACCCCCTACGCGGCACCCAACCCAAAGGCTGCAGGGGGAGGAGGGAATCAGAAATGCAATGTCTGAACTGATCAATGCTGTAGGTCGTTACACCTACGGACTGTGTGAAATTCGTTTTGAGGTTAAAATGAAAATTAACTCTCGAACCTCAGCTTCTGACTACACCAGTTCTGCATTCTTTCCAAACATGAGCTAACACATATTTAAGGACCAAGCCATAAACAGATATCCTGTGGGCATTAGGAGTTGCTGGGCAGAGGCCCATTTCACTAGCTAATAAAACGTGCATTGTTTTGTCCTTCCACTAAACACACACACATGATCAGAGACCTATCAGTACAGAACAGGTACCCTTCTCCGCGCACCTGTCTATTGATTAGTGTATTCTAAATTGGTGATATTACAGTGAATGCTTAATCTCTTTAAAACATTGAAAAAAAATGCAGCCCCAAATGTAGATCACTGGAGGGTGCATTGTACCAACAATGCTGCAGCAGATACAAATATCAGGTGCGTATTGGCAGCTCAAAGTGTGCTAACAATAAACTGACCAGATAAAGAGCACTCAGCACATGGGAATAAAATTTACCGTGCGGCTGCAAAATGAAGCAGCGTCGGGCATTAATTCGAACATTGGTACATTCCAACAGGAATGCTGCAAACATTCAAACAGGGCACACCTTCGAATACGTGCCATAACGTGCATTGGCGCACGTGCTGATGAAGGCCAAAAGGGGCCTAGCTGCTGAAGCTGAATGATGCGAACATTGCAGCCATTTTTAAGTGTTCAGGTCCCTGTAGAGGCTAGTGGGCTGGTCTTGTGTCAGCACCTTGGCGTGGGGCTGCAGGGGAGGCTGTGGGGGGTAGCTACGCCACTGCCCACAGCCTAAGAGCTTCCGTTTTATTTTTTATTTTTTTAAAACAAAAAGAATTGTTTTAAATAATTGGGGTAGCAGGGAGTCCCCAGGGGTTGCGAACTGTGACCCCGGCAACCCCCAAATCACATCCCTTCACATATTTCACCTTTGCTCAGCTCCTTTCTTGGGAGATCCGGTTTCTTTGTCCCTTTCCAGTCAGGATTTCGTCCTGGCCAGGGGAGCAGAAAGTTTGTTTCCATTGATGATCTCGCCCGGCTCTCCAATCAGGGTGGGGTGGGTGCACTGCTACTTTTAGATCTGTCAACTGTATTTTACACTGTCAATCACTCCATCCTGGTTGCTAGATTGATGGAGGCAGGGGTGTCTGGCCATGTATTGGCCTGGTTGGAATCCTTTCTTACTGGGCGCACTCTTCTCTCTTTCTTCTTTCCGTTCTGCCCATCTCTCTCTTTCCTGTGGGGTTCACCAGGGATCCGCCCCGTCCCCTATACCTTTTCATGTGTATATTCAGCCCTTAGTCAAGCTCATTCAAACCCACGGTGCCATTTTCGTATGCTGATGATACGCATATCTATTGTTTGTATTGATCTTCACCATCTGGAGGCTGTGTCTTTGGACAAGACATAGGTTTTGGTGGTGGGGATCTCCCCTTCTGCTGCCTCTCTTTGGACTTCTGATTTTCGAGCCATCTCTCTTGGCTCTCTTCCTCCCCCTGGTCTAGTTGTGAGGGACCTTGTTGTCAAATTTTGTGCTACACTCCCTCTGGATGCACATGTCAGCTGTCTGCCAGGCTGGGCACTACAAAATTAAGAATTCTACGGGAAGTCCTTGCTTTTATCACTTCCCATCTCCATGCACCGGTGGTCGCTTGCCTCATTCTGAGTGGAGCTGACTACTGCAACTCACTCTACCCAGCTCAGCCGATATATCTCCTGCGACGGGTTTAGGTACTCCAGAACTCAGGTCTCGTTTTCCTCTCACATTTCTCGTGTTCTGTGCCAGCTGCACTGGCTCCCCATCGAAAAACGAGTGCAGTTTAAATCCCTATGCTTCGTACACAGGGCATTTTATGGATTGATGACCAAGTATCTACAGCATAAGTTTCTGTCGTGTGTCCACAGCAGTGTACTTCTCTCCCAAGATAATGCCGTTATTGCCGTTCCCAGGATCCGGCTCTCTTGTGTTGGTGGTCGTGTCTTCTCTGTTGCGTCCGCCAAGCTCTGGAACTAGTTTCTTCGTGTGCTGCAGGTTACAGAGAATCACTTTCCTTTTCGTTGAGCCAGAAAAGGCCTTTCATTTTTAATTGGTGCCCTTGGGTGAAGATGCACTAGATAAGTACTAAATCAAGACCGTTCCATAACCAGAACACATACATTAAAAAGCTTTCAATTGTGTACCACTTGCAGTAGAAATGCTAAGCAACAAACCTGCCAATGCATAAGCAGCCAGGTTTTCAGTTTTATCCACTGTCCTTTTTCATCCAAACACAGTGCAGCCATTCAATACTGCTTGGAACTTTTTCACAATGTCATTAATGCGATTCTTTTGTTTTGTTTTATAAGAAAAATCTAAATGTGAGTCAGAATATCTTACAATTCACAGACTCATAAAATGACCGCAGATCGATGGATTAAAGTTTAATGATTCTAGCTGTTAAGAATGAAGAAAGAATGTATATTCGTTTAAAGTGATGGTCATGCATTTGTGTACCATTACTAATATGTGAGGCATGTGATCATTATAGCTGAAGCACTTGGTAATATGCTTGCCGGGCCATAATAACTAAATTGGTGGGTAACTGATAACAAAATTGGTGTGTTTGCGGTTTTATATTATGAATTGCAATTTTAACTTATCACTGATTTTATGTAATGTATCTTTGGCCCACTCATAGGAGATTGACATCTTCTGGCAGAGTACTACAGGTATTATAAAGAATGGCACACAGTGTGCTAAATTAAATACCAATTAGGTGCAATTCACTTTTGAAGTTGTGCTTAATGGCGTGATAAATACAGTTAGCCCTTTAGAAAGTAAAGTAAATGACACGGTTTTACAGTAAAAATTGGTTCAGTCAGATGCTTTTGATTTGTTTTGATGCATCTTCAAACAGTTTTAACCAATGAAACTGACTGTGGATGCCCTATCCTTGCAGGTCTTCAGACAGTGGGCATCTTTCGTGTTGGGAGTTCGAAAAAGCGAGTAAGGCAGGTAAGTTACATATTATAATCCATGTGGTAAAATTCCATGTGGTACAATTCTGCTAGAGTGAAATGTGACTTGTGAATCTTAACCATGTTTCACGAACATAATATTAGGTTGTATAGTGCTTCATGCCAGACTCCTCCTTTTTCTATGATCTTTATTAAAAACTCTTTTACCCATGTTAACGGTCCATTTATCGACTAGGTCTGCTCTTCCGTGGAACTTGAGAATTGCAGGCTGGGCCCTGGTCTGCCGCAGTGAGCGTTTAACCCCTTAGTAATCGTTCTTTAGACCCGAGCTAACCATCAACCAGAACATTGGGCAAAACAGACTGTTATCCCAGGCAATGTCTTTACTTCTGGTCAACCCTGTGATGATGCTGCTGTTCTAAAATTGACTAGCCTTTCCAGGGGGTGAAGGGGTCAAAGGAATGGTGGATTCGGAAGGTACGCGTACAGAAAATGCTTATAACCCAACAACAGAAACGGCAGAAAACATGGCTTTTCACACAGGGAACTATATTAACCTTAACCCGTGAACACTTGCTACCTGTTTTTGATCCTACTGTAACTAGCGCCTTGATGCGTAGGGTTTAGAGCTCTGCTATAAATGTAAAAAACAATAAACGTACAGGCACTATTGCCCATTTTTAAGAATGGCTTTTTAGATTTCAGTAAATGCATTATTCAACCTTTATGGTAAGTATGTGTTAATTGTTTAAGATATAATTCATGAAACAGTCTAATTGACATGGTCTTAAAATGATTATTTCAGAATATGCTTACAAGCCGAGGCAAAAACCTCTAACACAAATTTCATCACAAAATCACAGTGATAAAGTATCCTTCTTGGGTTCCTGTTCAAAAACAACACTTGATGAGACAGAGAAACCTTGCTTGAACAATCCTAATTGCTTTATAAGAATGTTCCTGTGCCACAATGAACCCTGGCATTGTAGTCTCCTTGGATGTTGTAGTCTTGAAACCTATCTTCTATCGTCAATCCTTTTTCTCTGTGGGTCTCTTGATGCTTTACCAAGTAATTTCCCCTCTAGTGCTAGGGGCTCTTCTGGATAGGATTTTCCCTATCTAAGTATTTGTCTGGCTGCACGCATTGTGATCTCTCCCAACCGAAAGTTTCTCTTCAATTTGCGCTGGCTGTTTTGCAGCTACCACCAGTTTCTGCGGTTGCGACAGCTCGATTTTCATCAGCTTCTTCTCTTAAGGCCTTGCTCCTGCCTGCCTATGACCTGTGGATCCTAACAGCTGCAATATTATCACCTTTCCTTTAAGCCTTGTCTGTTCCACAGTGTTGCTTAATTGACTGCAGCGCCTCCTACTTGGCACCTTACCCACCATATGGCTTATTTGGCTTCTGTTTTTCCAAATCTTCCTACTTGAGCTCTTCGCTCCTCCAACTCCTTGAGGGTCAAGCGCTTCTCCAAGCAACGAGTCAGGGTGGCAGATCTCTCTCTTTGGCTGGTGCCTCCCTCTGGAACAGCCTCCCTGCCTCTCTGAAACTTGAGCAGAACCATCTCTGGTTCCGGAAGCATCTCAAGACTTTCCACTTTGCTTCTGCCTTCTCACTTCCCCTTCCCTGCTGTTCTGTCTGATACTGCACTGATCCCCAGGCTACCCTCTGAAGTTTGGGCCCAGGTCCCTGCCTGCCCAGTTGCACTCCTGCACTGCCTCCCGTGGCAACCCTTGCACTTCGGTCTGTATCTGCAACCCTAAAGTCCCTTTACCTGCACTTATCAGACACTTTAAGTCTGTACTTAACCCTTGCACTGCCACCTGCTGGCCGCACTACTTGTTTTTGATCCTGTGTCCTGCACTTTCCCTTCTTCCCCTGGCACTTTTCCGATCCCCTCTCCCTTGCACGTACACAGTCTCAATGTACTAGGCCTAGTATGATCGGTATCCTTTTCCTTCCTTTGTTTCCCCTCCCTTGCCTCGTCGCGCCTTAAAACATTTGTGTATAGGCGCGTTATAAATGTCATGTCATATCATATCATATCAGGTCTCCTCCTCTCTCTGCGACACACCTAATAATCTGGAACACCATCCTAACTCCATCAAAGCCAGGAAGCTTCTGTCACTTTTCATAGATAGGCTTTGGTAGTAACTGTTCTAGCAAGTTCTCTTGTTGGCTGGTTGGGTTGTTGGTAGTTTTCCCCTTTAGTGTGCTCATTCCACCTCTTACCCAGATGTATGTTCGTTGGCATTACTTAGGCCTTGTAATTTTTTTAATGATTGAATTCTGCCATTCTCCTGTTCCCTGTGCTGCAATCTCTTACAAGGCCTTTCCGCCATATTAGGATCAGGCAAAAAGATAAATCATGAAGTATTATATTGTTGAGTCTGTCACATTGGTTGCCATTTTACATCGATGTTTGCAGACGTGTGGATGTTCTAAAACATTAGAAACATGCTGGCATTTAGAGTGTGACGGCTAAATCGCATTTGTATATAACATGTAATGCAAGAAAAGCAAAACAGTTAATCATTTCCTTCAAAATGTTTTTGAATGATTCTAACATCAGAAAACCTAAAACGAGTTCATGCACATGCAACAGTGTTCAAAATGTAGTAACGGGCTCATCTCCTTTTGTTGAGAGGCCAAAAGAATTAAGTGGAAGTGGAAACCACTCAGAACCGGACAAAGCCTGTTAACTCAGTTAATATAAAGAGGAAATATATGTTTCATTCAGACCTTAGGATATGTTTACTTGAAATGGGTAATCTATCAACTGGGATAAGATTTCTATACATTGTCAAACTTGTTCAGAATCGTATGCCTGCGATTATTCGTCTCTAACTGATCACACATTTTACCCCTAAAGATAATCATTGGTGGCGCTTCATGCTTTTTTCGGTGCACTGGCAAAACCCTAGCTCCAAATAAGATTTGACTTGCAAAGTTTTCCATGCGTGACTCCAATTGGCATGTGTTTTCAGCATTGACTCCACCTGAAAGTGCTACTTCTTGGTCCTGGGGTGATTCTATGTGGCATGACTTTGCCAGTTAGAATGAACACATCTCCCCAGAAGACTAAATTATAGGACAAATGCGCATAATTGGCCCTGGTTGACCACACTATCGCCAACAAATAATGCAAGGTTTTGGAATAGATCTTCTGCGATACCATCTCAGAAGGACCTTGGATTCCTTTTCACAAAGCATTATAGACTTTGATGACTTTGCTGCCCTCTTCCAAATGTGTGACCATGAGGCAGCTGGACTTCGGCCTCTATTTCCTCTTCCAATGTAACTGTGTATAAGAGCTAAAGTAATATCCACTTTTACTGTTTGCCATTTCCCAACAGGCCGCTTTATTCGACTTGGGGCCTGCTGGGAAGAGCATGTGTGCTTTTTGCGATTTACCAGGGAGAGGCAGGATTAAAATGTGCCGCCCGCAAAAGGTAAGCAATAGTACATGCGTAGCAGGAGTTGGGGTTTTGTGTAAGAGAAAGGCACAGGCAGAGGAGGTTGTATCCCAGGTGGCGCACAGAGCTGGGCCTAGCTGAAGATTGTGGAGTACAGGGGGTGTCACCCACATAAGAGAAAAGTGGGGGGTTGAGGAGTCTGTGGGTGTCCCCTGTAGAAGAGGAGGGTCTGGGAGCAGGTGGAAGAGTGTTTATTTTTGCCCACAGTGCCAAAACTGGATCTGGGAAACTGTATCTCGGCAAAAATGGCTTGCAGGGAATATACACAGAACAGTCACTAATACTATTTGGGTTGAAGGCTTCATACACCCATGAAACACTGTAGAGCTTTCCAAATGGATAGAACTGTCTTGAAAACCCTTTCTGATGTCCGTTTGAGTGATCCAATGCTGCAATTGGCTATTGAATGTATTGGCTTCCGGACCACCATGCCGCAAAGGCGAACTGCACCTTCTCCATAAATGTGCCCTAATATGTTTAGGCCCCTGCCTATCAACTTTCGAATAGGCACCCAAGACACTTGGTTGAACAGAACCTTTTTCTCATGCCGTACTCAAATGCGATACCGGAGAGGTGATTTTGAAATGCAAGATTTCAATCTTCATTAATGCAGTGGCATCAATATCTGGTTTAGCATGCTTAGAACTTGCTGACGCCAAGATCAGATGAGTGATTGTTTTGGCGTTGAACCACAAATCTAATGGAAATGTCTGTGACACATAGAAGGTAGTGGTGCATGACATGTGTTAAGCTTGTTATCCTCCCATCAATGAAGTCTCAAACTGGACCCACCTGGTTAGGTCATGGTAGGTCGTATCTAACAATGTGGGGACATTATGCTAATATAAATGGCCATATTCTGAGGTGATGCTTATGCTTACATAGTGAATTTATTTTAATTCTTATTATGCGCCACATGCCTGTGGGCCTCAGAGCGCACACAAAACAAAGACAAAACACACAACATGACCAGTAGAAGGGACATGAGGCCGTGGAGTGTTACTCCATATTGAAAAGGTTAGTCTTTATGGCTTGCTTAAACAGGGAATAGTTTTGAATCCGTCGTATCCCAGCTGGTAGGGCATTCCAGAGGAGGGGACCCTGGACATCAAGGTTGGTGCCCCCAAATTTAGCTGTCTTAAATCTGGGGGGGATCAAGAAGAGTGGCACTGGAAGAGTGAAGGTTTCTTCCATTGGACTTGATGCTAATGCGTTCAGACAGATAGGTGGGTTTGCTGGGAATAATTGTTTTCCCCTGGTAAATGGGTAATGCTCCAGCAAATGAGTTGCTACTTTGGGTCATTCTGTTAATTTCAATGTTTTAGATTTGCTTTGATTAATTGTATAGGCTGAAACTGCCTGAAAAAATAGAAATTCCGCTAAAATTGTCTGCATCTTATTTCGAGAATCCCTGATCAGTAAATATTCTGGAAAGATGGCAATTTTTGTGATACGTTGTGGGTGACTATTACCCCAGTACATTTTGAAAAAGTTTTTGAGCAAAAGGCTCAATAGCTATTGCAAAAATAATTGGGGGAAAGCGGCATCACTGTGCCCCCATCTCCATGGAGGAATCTTAGCAGAAAAACAGCCATTGTCAATAATCAATACCATTGGGCGGATAAAGTTTGCAAGTGTATAATTAGTCATGTTTTGCCCAAAGCCAGATTTAGCCAAGATCCCCTTCAGATAAGACCAGTTAAAGCAGTTGGAAGAGTATATAATCAAATGTTTGCAAATAACAAAACCAGCTTGGTCATTTTGAACTGAGAGTGGTATTCTAGTACCAAGATGATGGCCTAAAACATTAAGACAGTATCCTATCATCTAAAACTGCTCCAGAACGAAATTCAAAGAACCACACTTGTCAGGCTTTTACAATGAGATTTTGTCTTCTGCCATAGATTGTTACACGGCTGCTCTTGAAAGAAATATTCAATAAAATTGCCAAAGAATTAACCAGAATATCTGGTTCTATAATCAGATCTATAAATTGTGACTTAGAAGTAATCTGGGTCCTGGGCCTTGTTTGAGAAACTAGGTGTCACACCCACTAGTCCCTGGGGATCTGTCATCCAGGTGGCCAGGACACGGCCATCGCCTTTGGATCCAGTTCGTGGAGGTGGACCAGTGCTGGAGGATCACCTAGGTGGGAGGTCTTCGTGGGAGTGGGAGACCGGATGGTGAGAGGGGGCATCCCCTTCTCTGAAACACCTTTACCCCATCCTACCAGGTAGGATATTTAGGAACTCTACCCCCCCTTTTCCAACACGAACACTTTCTCACGGACAGCCCGCTATGAGAGAAAACACCTGAGCAGTACACCTGACGTGTCCCAATACAATGGTCAGGCGAGGTGAGGCAATTACTGACCATCACACATACGTGACTTCCATTAAGCTTCCCCACACGGATAAAAGACAGAGCACGAGCGCACACTCTGAGCGAGACAAGTCACATGAGGAAACAGGAGTTTAGAGACAGCAGCTGAACAGAGAGGAAAGATGGCAAAACAGAAGGGGATCGCAAGAAGGGAAGTTCTCTTGACCTTTTTGACAAGGAACCGTAACTTTCAAGAGACCTCAAGAATAGAATGTGTAAGACCAGGAAACCAGGCTGAAGAATCCTGCATTGTGTGTCTAAGATACCCGGGGCCCTCCCGCGTCAATAATCACAGTGGGGAGAAGCAGCAGACGCTGTGGTACCGTGCTTGGTTCCAAGAACAAATGAAATCAACACAGCTGGTGAGTTGGGGAGACCGATACGAGACCGGTCTGTGTTAAAACCAGATTGCAAGCAGCAACAGTGTATTGCGAGCTCTCGAATGAAAATTGTTAAAATGCATGTGATGAGAGGCTCAAGTAAAGTTGAACTGCTGATGAGTGATTGAACTTTAAAAACAAGATATACCTTTGACAGAGTGTTCCGGCACCACGTGGGTGCTCAATCGAAGGTCCCTGTAAGGTATCCAGCTGAGAAGTGGCAAAAGCAAACTGACAAAAAGGTTATATCAAGAAAAGAGCGAGTAAGTGAATCAAATTGGTCCTGTGGCAGATCAAGCAAAATCCTGCGCACAGTCAAAAGTCTTCGATTTTGATGAAGTAGAGAAATTTTGTCCGAACCCGGCAGAGGGACACCAATTGAAGATTTTATGTCAAAGTGGGTCTGAGCCTGGCGCATTGGGACCCGGGTGAACAGTAAATCACCCGAAAAGTTGTATATTCCCAAGAAGAAAGGAACTTTTAATGTTTGCCGTGTTGCATCAGGCCCTCTGAAATAAGAGACTTCGGGCCTCATTACGAGTCCGGCGGTAACCGAGGCGATAAAACCGCCTGGTTACCGCCAAACTCGTATTACCATTCCGCCTCCATGATTCCCGGAATTACCAGGGCATTACAACCCCGGTTTTCCGGGAATCACGGAGGCGGAATGGTGTTAATCCCCATTCCCATTGAGTCCTATGGGACTCAATGGGAATGGGGATCATGGAAACACCAGCAGCATCTCGTAATGCTGCCGGTGTTTCCTCGTCTGCCTGCAGGCGGGGGGTGTTAAACCCGCCAGGTCAAACCTGGCGGGAACATCACCTCCCGCCTGCAGGAGTCGGGATCAGGCGGTCCGGAAACAACGGTGGCGGCGGGTTTACCGCCACTGTTATTTCTGGACCGCCTGATTTGTAATGAGGCCCTTTGAATGGCAAAGATACTTTGGCACAGAAGACCCTGATGTAGAAGTTTTGAACTGCATCCTTGTGCTAGAGAAGCCAGAGTGTGTGGTAAACTCAAGCGTGCCACCTTGTCTCGTGCTGACAATGTGGGGAGGGGAAGCCAACGGCTTCAATATCCTGACATCATTTCTTGAACACTTTTCTTTTGCATAACATTGTTGCCCAAACTATTTGTATTTAGAAGTAATGATTGGCAATAGGTTCATTAGCATAGGCCATCTTATTTTGACAGACTTGACTAGGACTGCGTTATTTTTATTTGATGGTTGTAGCTTGCTCCCATCCTTAGATTTGGGATTAGATGGAGGCGTTTTTCAAACCCCATTGAAGTTCAATAAACACTCTTAAACTGAGATCACTTGTGTAGGTCTTACTGTTTGATACCATGCCTTCCTTACACTTGTTCTTAGGAAACACGCACATTGCGACCTCTACTTCTTCCTCAGTAGAGTGAGCTTCTAGAGTTGACATGTACTTCCAGAGACTAACGGGAAGGCCAGTTACTTCTAATTTTTATTTTGAAATCTTGTTTTTATTAATGATTGAAAAACAGCACACATAAAATATTGTGCGCAAGGATAAATGAAATACAATATAACATAAACAGGGCAAACAGAGTGAAAATCGAACAAAAGCATATCACGTCAGCAATGTGTAAGGTAACAAACAAAGGAAATGAGTGAAAGAATATTAGGTAGGTATTCCGGGATGACCGAACACCGGAAACTCAGCTCCACATGAATCTCACAACATTCAGGGTTTGTCCGACACACGTACAGTATCACATATACGAATGTACTTCCACCTCAGGGGGGGTCTGTCATCAGAGTGGTTAAATATCGGCTGGAGGAGGGCCTTCCAGGCATCCCTGTTTGTGGTAGGCTCAAATGCACCCACCTACAGGGCCCTGCACCATTCTCCTGTTTCAGCATTGGACCACTTCAAGAAGTCCCTCCACCACACAGAGTAGTTTGGACCCATATCATACTCTTACGTCCTGTCCCTTTCCTCCATAGTGCTTGGGCGTCCCTTCCAAGGGACGGGAGACTGAACCATTTCACCAGAAAAAATCTTCTTCCCCTTTAAATTTAGAGGCACGCAGGGGTGCGGCCCTGGGAGCATGTACTGCCCTGACTCCGCCTTCCGGCGCCGCACCTCAGTCCCCTTTTCCGCGTCGATTGGAATGGGCCGAATTCACCAGCGCCCCTTGGGTCTGGCTTCGGCCATGTAATTCCACGCGCGGATGATACTTCTCTTCTGTCTTTTTTGTCTTTTTATCATTCAGGTACTCGGTCATCAGGCGTCACGCTCAACCCCCCCGTCCCCGTCGCATGTCTACTTCTACAGGGTTCAGCAGGTGTCCATTCTGTGACCGGCTCTTCTCGACTAAAGACCCCCACGCCCTCTGCCTATGGTGCCTTGGACCAGACCACGGCTGGCAAGCTTGTACCATGTGCAGCGCTCTTTTGCAACCCTCTTTCCTCGAGGTCTCTGAAGAACAGACTAGCCAGGTGGAGGGAGCTCTTCCAGAGATCGCTCCCAAAGGACCTAAAGGAATTAATCTATCATCGAGCCAGGCCCAAGGTAGGGCTGCTCTTTTCCAGTGCACCCTGCACGGCAGGTACCGCCCAGTTCCTGGTACCAGAACAAGTACCGAGGCTGAATCAGCTACCGGCCAACAGGCCGAGGGGTCAGTGGATCCTCCCGGTGACAGTGCAGAGGGACCAGAAGGTTCTTTTACTGGGTCTTCACTCGAGGGGCTACCCCCTAGTACCGGCAACATGTCCGAGAGGGCGCCTATAGGCAGTTCTACTGGCAGATCCGCCGAGGGCGAAATGCTTACCAGGCCTTGGCCTGAGGAACAGGGTAGGCTCCATGATCCTCTCTCAAGAGTCCTGGACGGGATGGGGCCCAGTGAGCCGAGCAACACGACGTAGGCACATGTAAGGCAGCTCGACAAAAAGGCTGCTGTGCCAGAAATTCCAGACATCTGGTCGACGCTGCTCCAAGGAAGGCAGCAGGTGGAGGAACGTGTGTCAAGGTGGGACTGGTGTCAACCAGGTATGTGGCCTAAAGCTTACCCTTCCTTCGCATAAGGCAGGTTCCTGCTGCATCCATATGTGTAGGGCACGCAACGGCTCCAACAGCCGCTCGCTACCCCGTCAATATCGCCTACCACCACCCCGGCTTGCGAGGACAGTTTCTTCTAACGTTTCCTTGGGCTCATGAAATCTCCTCGGATGGGTTCATCCTCAGGGACGCCATCAGGGACGTGCTCCCGCCAATGGCTCCGGCACTGCAGGCTCCGGTACAGGCACCCCTGGGCCCTGTTGAGCCTCAACAGCCCGCTCCGGCCCCCCAACCGATTGTCCAGGCGGTTCCGCAACAGCCTCTGCCACAGCCTCCGGCTCCGGTCTCCACAATGCAGCCCTCGGCTCCCAGCACCCCTCCTCTGGTCCCAGACCAACCTGACCCTCAGGTGGACACAGTTGAGGAGGAGGACCACAACACGCCATCTTCAGCCAAGGCCTTCCACAAACCTTTTTCAGGGCTGGCAGAGTACTTGGGCCTTCCTCAACCCGAGGTTGAGCAACCAGCATAGGGGGTCTTGGCAGAAGTCCTCACGCTAGTTCCCGTGGCCAGAACGGGGATCCCGGTGCAGATGGACGTAGTGGCCTTGGCCAAGAAGGGTTGGCTCAAGCCTCACTCAGTCCAGCCGGTGAATAACGCCTGGACGCCAAGTACAGACAGATGGAGGGGGATACACTCTTGCTATCGGCCCACCCTCAGCCACACTCCTCAGTGATCGCTGCAGCACCACTATACTCCAAGCCTCAGTCATCCTCAGCCTCCTCCTCTGCGGCGCTGCTAGGCAAGGAGAAGATCTTGGAGGCGTACAGGAAGAAGCTGTATTCCAACGCGTCCTTGCACCTTCGTCAAGCCAACGCTGTTAGGGAGAATTCTCATTCTATGGCTAATTTCCCTTACCTATAGAGTCCCCCAGCAGCTTTGCTGGATTTGAAGGGTTTGTTTCTTTTTTCATGCTAAGAGTGAGACTCTTTTTCCCACTCTTAGGCATTTTTGCTATGTGTGTTCTGGGCTATTTTTGTGTTTAATGCCTATGGGATCTTTCTCAACCCCTTAGGAACCATCTTTATTCACATGTGTTACACAGCACCCTCAGTGCAGTGACACAGAGGTGTCGTAGCGACCCCCAAATATAGACTCCATAACCTGGGACTGACTACTGTCTCCCAGGGTATGTAAAGTCCCCATTGACTTTACTAGTCAAATCCTATGAACTAAACCAGTACAACCCATCTTACTATGGAAGTACTGGAAGGGGTTAATAGTTTTTCCCCTATGTTCATTTTCGAGAGGGTACCGTACAGTCCCTCTCTCAAAAGTTTCTGGCTGGGGGCAAAAGTTAGTACCATAAATATTTGACCGCAAATATTTCCCTATGGGATTTTCCCATTGTTCGAGGCTACCACTTTTTCTGACAGCCTCTAACATACCGCTGGTGCATTTTAATATTATCTTTACTCCGGTAGGTTTTATTTGCCAGAACTTTAATATAACTTCTTTCTCGTGTCTTTCTCTAAACTCCTAACCCAGGTCGGGGATCCTTTGTTCGTCCTTTTGGCGGGCTTCTGCCGAGAAGTCCTCCTTTCGGCACCACTGAGTCTGGGGTAGGTCCATTGTGTGGGAGGCGGAGTAGGACCCCTGGACAGGGTTGCCTCCGCAACCCATGTCACAGTCTATCCTGATAGGCTGGAGGGTCTCCCGCCAAGATGAACACTCCACTGTGTGAGTGACAGCTAGTCTATATGAATGGGGATCTTTTTGCATAAAAGCAGGGTCCTAAGGACTGGAAGAGCAAGACGTCGCCACTGGAACTAAGAAGCCGAAGAGGAGAGAAGCCAAAGATATCTGCAACGACTGAACCACCGGTGAAGCCCTGCTGCAGCGTCTCACCACTTTTCTCCACATAACGAGAGAAGATCTTCACCTGCAAGAGCATTCTTCCCTTGAGCTGGTGGGGCCAACCAGTTTGCCAATCGCCTTCCCGGACCTGCCTTGGTCGAATCTTCCGTACCCTGTACTCGGAGGCCGGATGGCCAGGCATCAGTCCACCCGGACCGCGATTTAAAGGAGCGTACCTTTTATACGTCGGGCAGCACCACGCCTGGTTTCATCCCTGGGTAGTGCAGTAACCCGAACCTTCCTCCACGACGAGAGCCTCTCTTCCTCTGCTGGATCATCCGAACTGCAGGCACTACCAGGAACAACCGCCACCGCAGGCGCCACTACTTCCTTTAAAGGTACATTGTTCCGCCAGGCCGCCCTTTCTCCGGGGTAGCACTAAAGGTGTTTTAAATCCTTTACCTGCCTGTTGGGTTGCCCGCCCCTCTCTCTTAACATAGTCTTTTCAACTTCTGCAACCACCTTTTCAAATTCGTTAACCAAAGACTCGACTACAGCTACAAGAACATTTTTGCTCCTGAGCTCTGGCTCTGGACCACTGACTCTGGCACAGACCTACTGACTCTGGTCACATTTGTTAGACCTGCCTTCTTTAGATTGATTTTCACTGAGAACTATGTTGGTGCACCTTCCCATTTTTAAACATTGTGAAATGCCATTTTGCTCAGTTTTCATTTAAGTATTGCTCATACTGATGCACTGCCTTGCTTAAACTGGTTCACAAACTGATGGGAAGTGTTGCTAGGGTGTGTAAAAAGCTGTTTCTATATAACTTGTGCTTTCTCTCCCTTGTGAGGAATTGTTAGAGGATCCCTTGTGTGTAGTTGTCACTTTGCCGTTTTGCTCAGTTTTCACTCTGGTTCACTTGGTCTACAATTCAACTAGGGAGTGTGTATATTTTTCCTTTGATTTAACTTAACTTGCTTGATGACTGTGATACATGTGTTTTATTAGTAGTGTATAAAATAAATATATATGTACTTTTTAAATACAAAGCTTTGGTCAGTGTTTCCTTGTTCCATAGTCTAGTGGGCCTATTGTGTAAACCCTGAATACTGCTCATCTCCCTCTTGAGATAAGTCTGACTGCTCAGCCACAGCTACCAACTAAATCTTTGTGGTACAGACTGATACCAAAGGGGATTTATTGCTCTCACATGTAGTCCTAATCTTGTGTAGTGCTCCCTAAGGGAACTGCACAGGATTCTGCCTAACAAATGCGGATGCCATGCTGGCAGCCGTTAACCAGAGGCTCTGGTGGGAAATTGTGGATTTCCTCCCAGAGCTCATGGTGCAGAGCCAATCACGATTCAAGGCGGGATTGGCAGAGGCCAAGATCGTGGCGCAGGACATGACGGAGTCCACCGTGGCCCACATCACTACTTCTGGCCGTGCCATCTGCATTGCCATGGACATGAGAAGAACGGCCTGGCTATGTGCTACGAAATTCAACCCGGATGTCCAGGAACGCATCTTAGATCTTCTGTTCGAAGGGGGTGACCTCTTCCACTCCACAACGGACGAGGAGCTGGACAAAAAGAGAAACGGCTCACAAACGGCCAAGTCTTTATCCATCCTTACAAAGACCACGCCTAAAACGTACACACAGTCAAAGCAGCGCTCTGATAAGGGGCGTACGAACGGAGGGTTATGCGGCTTTCAAGAGCAGAGGTCCAGGCAGTCTGACCATTTGCCGACCCAGCATCGGCGCAAACACAAAAGGAGGGGGAGTAAGGGCTTTTTCCAGCCCCCCTCCTCTGCAAAAACCTCAGAGGGAAAGAAGACATGACACACCCCTACAGGTCCACCTGTCTCCAGTGGGGGGCAGGTTTGCTCTCCATGCACATTTCTGGCGCCATAACTTCGCGGACCCCTGAATCCTCTCTGTAGTATCTACTGGGTACCGCCTCCCTATCCCAGCCTCTCCTCCCTCTTCCCCTCCCACAGGTTGGGACAGCAACTCTTTTGGCGGAGATTCGGTCGCTCGTCGAGAGCCAGGCAGTGGAGGAAGTCCCAGCCTCCCAGTGAGGCTTGGCTTTTCCTCCAGGATTTTTGCCATTCAGAAAAAGAACCAGGCGGGCCTGAGAGTTGTGCTGGACCTTTCAATCCTCAACCTCTCCCTACCTCTACAAAAATTCAAGATGGATACGCCAGCTTTGATAGCGGAGACACTGCAAGGGAGACTGGATGTGCTCCCTGGATCTGAAGGACGCGTACCTACACGTTCCGATATAGCAGCCTCATCGTTCTTTTCTATGATTCAGGATCATCGGCTACCATTTCCAATACAAGGTGCTTCCTTTTCGGCCTCAACTCGGCCCCAGGGTCTTTACCAGGCTTAAGAATACAGTGGCGGCCCTACTCGGGGCTCAGGGCCTCTACCCGTACCTTGGCGACTGGCTCGTCAGGGCGACATCTCCGGAAGCAGTGCAACACACTTCCCACACTCTTATGGACACACTGCACAAGCTGGGCTTTTCACACGACCTCAAGAAGACGCAGCTGCAGCCTACACAGAGACTGACCTTCTTGGGCCTCATTTGGGACACGTGCTCCGAGAAGGTTTTTCCCCTGGAGGACAAGATCACGGCCATCAAGAAGGCCACAGCGCAATTACTTAGCAGAGAAGTGACCTCGACCTGGTAGTACCAACACCTACTGGGTCTCATGGCAGCAGTCCTCTTGGCCGTCCCCCAATACGATACTCTGGATAAGGAGGATACAGCTGCACTTTGCAGCATCTTGGAACCAAGAACGGGGCCATCAGTCAGAGATGATCAACGTTCCTCCGTCTCTTCACCCAGACCTCACATGGTAGTCCAGGGACTGCATCCTGTGGACTGGCAAGCCTTTCCTGCAACCTACCCCACAGGTCACCATCACCACAGACTCCTCTCTCGAGGGTTGGGGGTCACTCTGGACAATCACTGCGTCCATGGCACCTGGACCTGGCAGGAGCAGGAGTACCTCATCAATTGGCTGGAACTGAAGGCCACCTGGCTGGCGCTCAGAGCCTTCCTTTTGGTTACTGACGGCAAGGTTGGCCTCATTCAGACAGACAACTCGACCAACATGTTCTATGCCAATAAGCAGGGAGATACCAGATTCTTCCCCCCCCCCACCCCCCAAACCCTTCACTGTGCAGGCTGGTAGTCAGCATGTGGTAATGGGCCCTGGAGAACATTATCTTCCTCACGGCCGTCCACCTGCCGGGGGAATCCAACCTGGAGGCAGACAGGCTCAGCAGACTGGGAGCGGACAACTACGAATGGCAATTGAATGACCTAATACTGCAGGAGATCTTTTACAAATGGGGACACCCTCAGGTGGACCTCTTTGCCTCCTGGGGCAACAAGAAGTGCGAGCTGTTCACCTCCTGGCAGGGTCAGGGCCCGGCTCCCTGGCCGATGCATTCCAGGTCCGGTGTGACGGAATGACAGCATACGCCTTTCCGCCCACACCGCTGATTCACAGGGTGATGATATGCAAGATGAAGGCGTCTCACCACCTCAGCATCATTCTAATAGCTCCATGGTGGCCAGCCAGGCCATGGTTCTCGGAGCTGGTCAGCCTCTCTGAGAGGCCTCCCATTCGCTTTCCGACGTGCCCAGCACAGAGAAACTAGCCCTCACACCATGGTTCCTGAACAGGTCAGGTTAGGACATCTCTGCCTCTCCTAGGCTAATCTAGAGATCATACAGAGCACCAGGAGCAACAGTACCAGGGCCCCGTATAAGAGTAAGTGACCAGGTTCTGCCACTGGGCAGTCTCTAAGGGTATCAACCCCGTGGCATGTACCCGGGACGGCGTGCTCTCCTTTTCAGCGCATCTCGCCCATTCAGGCGTGCAGGTAGACACTTGCTCCACCTACCTGGCAGCCTTTGGGGTTTACTGAAACTCGGAGGAGGAGATCTTTTCATCTTCCAACCCGATTGTCAAGAAACATTTGACGGGACTCACCAGGCTCTACCCGCCCATCAAGAGGCCGCACCCGGTGTGGGACCTCAACATAGTTTTGGGTGCCCTGGCACACAAACCATTTGAACCAATGTCGTCCACGGACAGTAGGCTGCTCACCATTAACGCGGCCTTGTTAGTCGGCCTCACCTTGGCTCACAGAATCGGCGAAATCCAGGTGCTGGTCGCTTCGGAGCCATACACTATGTTTCACAAGGGCATGGTAGTCCTACAGACGCACCCAGCATTCCTACCTGAGGTGCCTTCTGCATTCCATCTGAAAGAAGAAATTGTGCTGCCCACGTTTTCTGCTGAGCCCAAAGACAAGGCACAGAGAGTTCTGCACTGCCTTGATGTCGGGCGTGCCCTGAAATTCTACCTGGACAGGACCAAGGGCTGCCATGGCCACTGGGCAAGGACCACAAGCTCCACTACATAAAAGGTCCAGTTGGACCCAGTTCTGGCACCAGGCTCATGAGTTAGTGTGCTCTGCACACTTTATTCTGGTCCACGTGCCTCCAGGTCGGGCATGGCCATAGGAATTAATTGGGCTGCACGTGCAGCATCCTCTAGAAATGGCAGGGTGGGACCACGAGTCAGAACTAATGGGGGTTGCCCGAGACCAGGCTATTTAAGCCTGCCCCGCCCGCATGCAGGGGGTTAGTCTGCTTCCAGCAGCGTAACGCTCACCGCTGCCTGAGGCGCCTCCGTACCTGATTCCAACAGCTTACCTAATTCCAGCAGCGTACCTGATTGCAGCAGCAACCGCAGTCGGAGCGCATCCTTACCTGATCCCAGCAGCAACCGCAGTAGAAGCGCATCCTTAGCTGATTCCAACAGCAACCTCAGTCAGAACGCATCTTTACCTTATTCCAGCTCATAGCCAACACTACTCAGATGTCCACTTTCGGCCAGCTTCATCACACATCCAGGTATCCTTCATCCGCCGGCAGATTTCCGGATAACAGCATGCAAGTCTGACTTTGCCAGGCCATCCCTGCAAGAGAAAAGGACAAAATAAGGTTAGAAAAACTATAAAGACATTACGCTAAGGTTGCGCTCAAACCAATCCTCGCGCTTGACCCAAGAACCAAACTTACCACCTATTAGGATGTAGTGAACTCCCTTTTCTCCATTGGGGCTCACTTCTTGCACCGCAACTACCGCTGTGCTTCATATCACCTATTGGGGAGAAGGAAAGACATTACAAGAGATACGGACAATAATCATTATCGACGGATACTTACCTTTGAAGTGGTTCAGCCACAGCCGGTCTGGGCTGCCATGCACATGGACCAGTGAAGAAACTCGGTCTATCTAAAAGCGCCCCTGCAGTGAGAAGCAGGACGGAGAGCTCACCATCATAAATAAACAGGTGAGACTATATGGGTAGGCGCATGCTCACCATATGCTGGGAAGAAGGGTTTGAGGGAGACCACAGTCATATCACAGCATTCTCACGGCCTCTTGTATTCTCGCAGGGGCAGTACCAACAACCAGCGCAGTCCACAACACAGGAGCAGGGGAAGAAGCCTGACCAAGGGGAGCCAGATCCAGGGAGGGCTGCAACTGTGCCCCAACGTCCCCGCAGAGACCAGGTGAGCGTAACAAGGGCTTCCGCTAGTTGGATGCTCTGTTTGTCACCTTTGGCAGATCAAGACCGGGGTATTCGGCCTCCAAGGCCTCCATAGCCCGTTGGATGGTCTCGGCCATCAAGGAAGCTTACGAGGGACAGCATAAGCCACTGCCGGCCAACATGCACTCCCACACGGTCCGAGCCAAGTCAACGGCCATCGCTTTCCAACAGCATGTCCCCTGGCAAGTCATATGCAGGGCGGCCACATGGGCCTCCTCTTCGGCTTTCTGCAAGTACTACTGTTTGGACGCCGGCTCTAGATCAGACGCGGCCTCCGGACAGGCAGTTCTTAAGAGCCTGTTTGCTTAAGGAGGGTCTCCGCTCCAGCCTGGGACTACACTCCGTTGTAATCGCACATGCAGTATGGAGGAAAAGGGACGGGACGTAATCTCCCCCCTATAAAACTGGTGTCATTAGGCAATGATAACTCTATTGTCCATGCGTCTATGGGGACTGAGGAGTGGCGCCGGAGGGCGGAGTCAGGGCAGCGCATGCTCCCAGGGCCGCACCCCTGTATGCCTCTAAATTTAAAGGGGAAGAAGGTTTTTTCTGGTGAAAAAGGTTCCGTGTCCCGTCCCTTGGAAGGGGACGCCCATGCAGTATGGAAGAAGGAGGACTAAGAGTATGTTAGTCACTATGGTGAGTAACTTATAATTTTTTCCAAGACATTGCAACCCTATTTTTAGCTAGAATACAGGCCAACTACATCATTGTGACCACATGTCTGGTCTTATCCGGTCGGGGGTATATGCCCAATAGGCATTCCATAGGGGTCCACTTGTATCTACACACTCCTGACTCCTCAAGCGCCTGTTGGATGTTAGTCCAGAAGGTATGCACCTTCGGGCATAGCCTGAACATATGCAGAAAGTTTGCAGGCTTACCATGGCACCACTGGCACCCCGAGTACACTGTTCTATTGAAGCATGCAACCCTATGAGGAGTCATGTACGTTCTATAGAGCATGTTCAATTGCAAAAGTCGGAAGCAGGCATTCCAAGACACTTTTTTGGCAAATAGTAAGGCAGCGTCCCACTGTTTATCCTCCAACTCACAATCCAAATCAGCCTACCATGCAGTCTTAATGCGAGAGACACGTACACTCAGTCACTGTCAGGCTTTCGTATGGGCATGTAACAGGCTTCCACCCATCCTCCAGGTCCTATAACGTAGACAGAATATTAGGACATTTGGGTTCTTCCGGCCACTGCATCTTAGCAAAGTTGGTGAGCCTCAGGCAGCCCAGAAATTGACCCCTACGTAGCCCTTAGTCACCAGCGATATCTGAGAAATTACTAAACTGTTCATTACCGAAGGTATCCCCCTCCCCAGGTGGCTGAGCCTGCGCTCTCCTAGCACCTAATTTGTGGCAAATCACTATTTTCGTGGCACAAACTAGCCGACAAGGGTAGATTCGGGCAGTACGAGTTTTGTAGACAAAGAATTCTATGCATCCTATGCGATACTCAGAATGCAGCCTTAGTGTGTTTTGCACAATTCTATGCCTTTTTCCACCCCAAAGAAACCCATTCACTAAGAAGTCGGTAAAAATCTAAAAGAGTTTGGAATGAGAAAAAGGACATTATGATACAATATAAGTTATTTATAATATGCTTAATACCCAGAGGTCTCTAAGCGTGGACCCGGGGATTGAACCTGTGTTGCTCCGTGTCGTCTTGCTTCCAAGGCAAGCACATTGCCTGTGAGCTATCCTGCAGAGACAATTAGTAAATGAATACAAGAGGCGAGGCAACACCACCATTTTGAGCAGGCCTGCTCCCCCCATCAATGAAAGCAGTAACCGGCCCCATAACTTAGTTGACCCAGAGATTCCTTTCATGGCACCCACAGTATTGCTCTCATGCATATACTCCAGTCGATGCCAAACGATGACGCCTAAATATCAAATTGATCACGTTTCCCAATTGATATCCAATGATGGCAACTCATCTAAGGTACAGGCGCTCAATCCAGCTAGAGGGAAACGCACACAAGTTTTCTCTAGTAAAGGTGATATCTGTGAGCTTTGCAAGCTTATCCAACACCTCCATTAAGGGAGATTGTATGCAGGATCATGTACATATAAGAGGCAATCGTCCGCATATAGCAAAATCAAGTGGCGTGTCCCATCCACCAATACCACAGCATCTTCAAACTCGGACAGCAGATACAACACCAACGGTTCTAGTGCCAATATATATAGCATTGGTGAAAGGGGGCATCCCTGTCTGGTGTCCCTACGTATCTCCAAGGGGGCAAAGATGTGTCTGCCCATTCCGACCCTAGCAACCGGCTTAGAGTAGATGAGTTTTACCCATCTGGCAAATCCCTCCTCAATCCCAAAGCCCTCCAAGGCGGCATACATCCAATGCCAATAGACAGAATCAAAGTATTTTACGTCAATGGAAATCACTGCATGGGTGGTGTCATGCATTCGAGCTCTGTCAATAATATACTTCAGGTGGCGTAGGTTCCATGATGTGCTTATATACAGAACAAAGCCGGTCTGATCACAGTGGACCAGAGAGGAAATGACACATTTTAGTTGAGCCGCGAACAATACAGTCAATATCTTCATATCCTGGTTAAGTATTTAAAAAAGGATTATCCATCTTCACATATAGGAATCCGTGGCGTAACACAAAATGTGGGGGCCCCCCTGCGAGCCATGCTGAGGGGGCCCCTCAACTCGGCAACAAATCACGGGTCGCGCCACACTCTGGACCGGCCTAGATTGTCACGCTTGCGCAATACGCATGACCGTGCTGCTGAAGGGGTATGCTGCACACTGCACTAGGAAAAAGATATACATATGTGTTTTAATGCAATATACAGCATACTTTCTGAGATAAATTGGCTATAAAGCCAGAGTGTTTGCAATTGTTTTGTAGGGTAACATAATCCAATACATGCAAGTCACCAACAGTGCACAGGAACATTAATGCTTTGCTATTAAGAATGCCATGCAACAATGAAAACATGTCCAACTGGCTGCACAATGTAGACCAGTGTAAACACGTAATAACATTATAGTAAAGCATGCCAGGCCACATTTAGATATACCTAGACTGGTTGCAGCAATATGCCAGTTAAAGCAATAACACTCATCAAGAAGAGAGCACACATTAAAGCATGTGTCTCCGCGGCCTCGAACAACACGGCCAAACTCTTTAAAATCTGCAAGGAACTGGTCAATCCTTTTGTGGTCTATACCTCTCCTGTTCCCTCCCAAACCCTCTGTACAGCTCTGGCCTCTCATTTCTCTGCTAAATCTCAGGACATTCTGTCCTCTATGTCCTCTTCCTCTCTCGGCCCCTTTTGGCCATCTCTACCTCTCCTCCTCCTTTTTCCTCTTTCTCTCTGACTACACCTTACGAGGTTTCTAGACAAGTCCGATCTATGAAAGTGTCGTCCAAACAGGTGCTCCGCTGCTCCTCCAGAACCATCAAAGCCCATATTGACACCCTCGCTCCAGCCTTGGACGATTTCTGTAATCACTCTTTCGCCACTGCAATGTTCTCCTCTCCCTTGTGCACCCACTCCTCAAGAAGCCGTCTGCTGATCCTACCTGCCCGGAAAACTATCGCTCAATCTCCATCACCCGTTTCCTGAGCAAACTTTTGGAAAAGCTTGCCATCTCCCAGCTTACTCTCCACACTGAATCTGTTGGTTGTCTCTATGACCATCAGTCTGGCTTCAGAGCTGCCAGAGGCATGGAAACAGCTCTCCTTAACACCCGTGCTGCTCTCTAACCTTGATTCCAGCATTCCTTCTGTTCTCATCCTTCATCTTTCCTCTGCTTTCGAAAGGGTCAACGTCACCATCCTGATCAATCGACTATGTGAGAACCTGGGCATCACAGATCAGACCCTAGAGTGACTGACCTACTTCCACTTGGACCGCCACTCCGCTCCCAGGTCCATCGTGGTCCCATTCTCTCTGCCATCTCTCTCTACCTGTGGCATTCTCCTGGGCTCTATCCTCTCACACTGGTTTTTCAACCTCTACTTGGCCACTTTGGCCTCCCTGATCTCTACCTTCTCCTCTAACTTTCAGTGTTATGCGGATGACTCAGCTTTCCTTCAGGCTCCCCTCAGCCTCCTCTCCTCTCTTGCTCATTCCTGACTGTCTATCCACGATTCAGGATTGGTGCGTCTCCAACGATCTCTGCCTTAATGCCAGTAAGACAGAGATTCTTCTCATTGGGACCCTTGCCTCTGTGTTTCCTCTCTCACTATAGCAGACCACCTTGGGCCCTCTTCCTTTGCCTTCCTGCTAGGCAAAAAACCTTGGTGTCATCTTCAACGCCACATTCTCTTTCTCTCCTCACATCTCGGACATCACCAAGAAGTCCCACTACCAGCTCCTCCTCCTAAAAGGGACTCTTCCCTTTCTCTCTCTCCACCAGAAGCTCACTGTCTCTAAGCCGGACTACTACAACAGCCAGTTTCTCAATCTGTCTTCCTCTAGTCTCTGTCATCTGCAACTAATCCAGAACAGGACTGCAAGACTTAGCCTTGGCCTCAAGCCCTGGGATTGTATTTCTCCAGCCCTGAAATCTCTCCACTGGCTGCAAGGATCAAGTTCAAGAACCTTTGCATTGCCCACAAGGCTTTCTGGGGCCAGGGCCCACACTAAATACAATGCTCTCTTCCAAAATACCTTCTTTCTCTAGCCCTTCACTCAGCTACCTCCAACACTCTAAGGCTTAGACATTTCTCCAGGCAGAGAGTGGGGGTAGACCTCTCTCCTCTGCTGGTGCCTCCCTCTGGAATGGCCTCCCTGCCCCTCTCAAACTTGAGTCAGAGAACCTGAGGTTTTGGAAGCAGCTCAAAACTTTCCTCTTCTCCGCTGCTTTCGCTCTCTCTCCCCCCTGCTGACCTATCTGACCTACCTGTCTGCTGTACCCACTGGCTGCTTGGCTACCCTCAGAGTCCCTCTGAGTCCAGGCTCTTTCTTGATTGGTCACCCTTGCACTGCCTCCGGGCCTACCATGCAGTTAGGGGCTGTAACTGTAACCCTGCAGTTCCTTGTTCTCCTTGCACGACCAATAGCCGCTCTGCCCTGGCTGCACTTACTCAGAGCATTGCTGCCCTGTTTTCCCCTCCCCTCTCACATGCACTCCCCTCTCCCTTTCCCCTTTCACTTCTCGTTCTCGCAATGACACAAGGCCTAGTGAGATTGTTTGTCTTGTCCTCCCTCTATCATCCCTCCCTTGTGTACACTTGTGTACAGGCGCGTTATAAATGACTTGTATCGTATCATATCATTTTATCACAGATGCCCAGAAAAATATACAATGCCGCAATAAGAAATGGCTAGACCCGCACCATCCAAATGCCAGTCTAGCCAGGTAATTAAAGTTAGCAGGACTGGTTTATCAGTAATGTCCAGTTAAAAAAAGTCATACCAAACTGAGGAATAACTAGACTGGATGCATCAAAATGCCTCTCTAGCCACTAATACCACATATCATGCCTGCTTGGCCTGGACATGGACAACCATTATGATTTATCACACAATCCCGCCCCCCCACACATCCCCTCTCCCTCCCACCCACTACCCCAACCTCCACAATCAGCTCCTTGGCCCAGAATTACCTCTGAGTCCCTCTCCCTTGTCCCAGAGCTTACGTATGAGGCTCCTTGTCTCATAGGTAAGTACTGGGATGAGGAACAGTGGGACTAGGAGTGATGAAGATTACAGGTAGCTAAATCAGGCATTACCTCCATGTACCTCTATCTCTTCCCAGTACTTGTGTATGAGGCAGAGTGCCTCACACACATGTACTGCCTCATACATAAGTACTGGGACGAGGAAGAATAGGGCTAGGAGTAAGCAAGGCATTAACACAAGTAGTAGCGCAACACCATTGAGTTGACTGGGCTTCAGCACTACTCCCCTGACATTTTGGGCTATATTGACTCAACCTGGCTAACCTTTAGAGCAGTTGCCGGACCGAACAGGACACAGATGTTAAACGGCCCCTGGTTTTTGCTGTTAACAAGAACCCAGCAATTACCAACATAAAGCATTTCACTGTTAGTACCTGCATTCAAATGCCACATTGTTTAGGCAATTGAAATCGTGATGTGGGTTTAGTACGTGCATGCCAGGGGAGTGATTGGAAGGGTAGAGAGGGAACAGGAGACTTATAGGAGAGAGTTAACTGCTTGTAACATTGAATCTGCACTAGAATAGTCTCATTAAAATGCCTAAATAATTTGGATGCGCCCACACAAATAAGTTTCCCACTCCCCACCGCATGTGAAGTTAGCACCTCTCCCAACATTTGAAGGGATAGCCCCCCCCGAAATTAAGCTTTTGTTGTGCCCCTGTACACAAGCACACACACCATTCACCATATACACACCCAGTCATCCATACATTTAAGTGTCCACCCTTTCACCATACACTCACACAGGCAGCCACCTATAAATTTAAGTGTGCACCCTTTCACCATACACACAAAGGCAGCCAGCTATACATTTGAGTGTGCACCCTTTCTCCATAGACTCACACACGCACATGTCATGGCGATGAGGGGAGGCCTATTACTTCAAAAAGAAATTGGGGCTCATTACGGGTCCATCGGTAACCGTGCCGGTGCTACCGGCGGGTTGCCGCTGGACCCGTAAAAAATTACTAGCATCTGACTTCCCGGTGCCACCGTGCTATTTCAAATCCGGCAGCTGGGAAATCAGGTGCCAGTAAATTCGTTAATCCCCAGACTCCACGGGAATTGGGACACGGAAGCACCTGCACCATTGTTAACGGTGCTGGTGCTTCTGTGACAGGTCTGCCTACCATGGCTGCTGTGCCTGACAGGGTCAGACTTGTCAGGCACGGCAGCCCCACCAGGCACACCTGTAATATGCCGGTCCGGAAACAACAGTGCCTGTAAGCTTACCAGCACCGTTGTTTCCGGACCGGCATGGTCAGAATGAACCCCATTGTTTCTTTTTTAAGTCACTATAACTTCATTAAGAAATTATTTCAGTTAAGGACCGAACCATAACCAAAATAATTTCTTTATGATGGCTGAGTGACTTCAAAAACAAACCATTTCTTTTTGAAGGCATAGGGCTACCCCCCCACCCAATGACATGGAGGCCTCCAGCCTAGGGTCTTCCATGTCATGGGGTAAGGGGGCCCTCAGACTTCAAAAAGAAAGTTTCTTTTTGTAGTTGCTCTGCCTTCATAAATAAATGATTTCTGTTACAGAAATGTTCTTTATGAATGCAGAGTGAATTTCAAAAGAAACTTTTTTTTTAGAAAAAAATATTTTAATTTTTTTTTTTTTTAACTGGGCCCCCCTCCCAGGACATGTGCTGGCGGGGCCCCCCACACTGTGGGCCCCCCCGCACCGCGGGGGATGCGGGGGCCCCTGTTACGTTAGTGATAGGAATATGTGGCACAAGCCTGAGCCATTCAATTGAATAGTCTCTCTCTTGCCCCTCAGTCATCCTTTAGTGTAAGTCCGCTCGGGGTCTACGTGGTATGCTAGCAGGGAGTGGGGCATGGATTTTGGTGTGGGCATGTCCCAGCTGGTGATCTGGAGCCGATAAATATATTGCTCCTTTATATAGCACGCTCATTTTGAGGTTAAGAGTGGTTCTGAACGTGGTAAGCACTCAGTTGCCTAGTGAAATGAAATCCAGGTGCTTACAGCTCACTGCCATAAGTGGTTTGTCCAGGGTTTGTCCTGGGTGGCCCAATAGCGCAATGATCATATAACTTGGATGCTTGTTCTCCAGTAGAGACTGGTCACCTCTTTTCTTTTGAAGTGACAATAGCAAAGATCCAGGGAAAACAAAGGTTCGATAATACCAATGGTATCTTTGATGCTTTAAAGAAATTGCACTCATCAAAGTATCAGCAGAGCCACTAGCAGCAGAAAGCAGGATTAACCTGAAATGTGGATTTGGTAACAGGATAGTGAGACAAGAATACTCCTCCACAGCTTCAGGAATTTATGAAGCATGGTCATAAGATCTTCCAGTCTTCAAATACCATTTGTTCAGGAAGTTGTTGGTGGATACTGCAAAAGTCTGAAGAGGGTTTATCCCTGCTATCCTTATGTAGTTTTGCCAGTTGCTGGGGTACAGCCTGGCATTCAGCGTTGTCATGATGACAAGGTTGCCAAGAATCTTACCTTAATTTGGTCAAACAGAGCCCTTGATGTTGCTGACCAACTCTCCCTGCGCTACTCTGCCTTATTTTTCTGAAGCCTCCATGGCAATTGCGAACACTGCAAGTGAGTTTCAAACAAGTAGCAAGGGGGTGAGAAACTGCATATGTGGCAATTTAATTTTGTATTTATTCGCATTCCATTTTTATTCAAATATTTTGCTCCAATGCATTAAGCTGCCTCTATCATCCTATGTAGCAACCAGATATATTTGCATTACAGAGGCTGGCTGTGGAACTTTTTTTAACCTTTTGGCATGAATGAGCTTGTTATTTTCAGCTTTTCTGAGAGGCCCATCTACTTGGCATGAATATGAATTAGGAGAAAGTTTGATGCAGTTATACTAAAGCAGTCCTGGTCGATGTTCAGATTATCCAGCTTCTACAATGTTGGCAACCATGGCCCAGCATTGTTAATCCTTATTACCACCTTTTTTGAAACATTAAGGACTTTCCAGCCAATCAGGATTAAGTAATATTGAAAATGAATCTGTCAGAATGCTGTGATTTGCCCTCTTGCTGTGGTTTAGCCATTCTGTATGACTTTTGTCTGCCATTCGCACACATGCCATTAAGTCATGAATCCTAGTCAAAATGTTGTCCTAGTCGTCCCTCTGTGAGAACGAAGACGGCCCATTGACCTGTTCTTTGGGAAGGTGCCCGCTCGAGAGTCTGCAGCCACACTTTAGCTCACTTTACCTTTCACAGATGGGAAATACCCATTTGCATATCAGTCTTTGTCCCGCCCAGATGGGCAGTCCAGCACCGGAATGCTGTGGCAATTTCCTTCTGAACAAGAGTATCAACAGCAACCACATAAATGTGTTTTAGCCTTGTTGGGCATAATCAGTGAGGTGGAGCTGTGCCTCTCTAAGCGCAGTGAGCAAGGGGTGGACGTCTGGAATACCCTGGGAAACTTAGGGTTACTAGACCGAAGTGTTAAGATGGATTTCTGAACTCTGACCTGGTGGGCAGAGGTTCAGAAGGCCAGCCTAGTTTCTTGGAACAGGGTAACCTTCTGGACAAGCCAGACCAATCAAGGTAGCAATGACTGCGGTCAAGACTAGGTCTTAGGAGGGGTGAGGGTGACTGAAAGACCTCAATGAGCACAAAGAGTCAAGGACACTACAAATCACTCCCAGTCAGATGTATACATATTAAAAATACGTGTACATGTATTCAAGGCCTTTAAACTCAAACACAAAGCAATTATCAACAGTAATACTTCAAACCAATACAACACTACTATAACACATATATACAATACCAAATGGCCTAGAGGGTTAAAGCACAGAATGGGTCCACAAGCTAAAAGAAAAGGGGGCAAGCAGTGCAAATAAACTTTAGGCAGTTCTTCATGAATAAAATTCTAACTGAGAGGCAGTCCAGTCCCTACGAAGAGTGGAGCCTAGTGCTCAAAAGTACTTTCGAAACGCTGGTGCACGCGATAGTGCAGAAGGGCGAAAACGGGGTCTCTTGCAGGGGCTGTAGCAGCTCAGGAAGATGGGTGATGCAATGAAAAACAAGTTCCCACTATTCGTGGAGGGTCTCCCCAAGAGGGCAGCACAGGTTCCAGGAGTTGGGAATGGGACGGTAGCACACGCTACCTGTGGAAAAGGTGAGTGGCCCTCAGGGCACACTCATGCGTGAAAGTGGATGGATGCGCTAGGGACCACCGGTAAGGGTTGCTGGGACTCTGCGACCCCCGGCGCACTCCAGCCCAAACTTCAGCAGTCGAGTCCACTTCGGTTGCTGGTTCATATACGGCAATTGTGCAGCTCTGCGGCTCTCAGCAAGGAAGTTACAGCGATGATTCCCTGGCGGGACAGTGGCGATTTCTCTGCTACAGATGAAGGGATCAGGCCAGTTTCACTGTAGCAGGCTTCAGGGCACAGAGGAGCACCGCAGCAAGGCACCTGCGCAGCTCGTCATCACGGCTGGGCGACACAGTAACCATGTGTACTCAGGTTCAGACGGTTTCTCTTTATTCCAGACCTGGGAATGCCAAGTGTACGAAATTCGGTGTGAGAGTACCGTGAACATAGAGTTTGCGATGTACTAAGATTCGAGTGTCAATTCGAAACAACAGCAGTTTCAGAGCAAAGGTCCTGCGCAAGCTGGTCAACTCACTGGTTGTCCCAGGAACACTTCCGAAGTGGCTTACTTGCAGGTTAAGTTAAAGGTGCTGTGAAT
This sequence comes from Ambystoma mexicanum, assembly GCF_040938575.1. NCBI lineage: Eukaryota > Metazoa > Chordata > Amphibia > Caudata > Ambystomatidae > Ambystoma > Ambystoma mexicanum. Next base: position 70,371,229 of record NC_090941.1, on the reverse strand, counting down.
AGTTAGTCCCACTATTCAAATGTGTTGAAGCACTTTTGCAGCGCTTCTGGTTCGATCGGATGCAGAGGGGTCCAACGGGACAACAGCAGGTTCAGGGTTCCAAACCTTCCAGCGGGTCACCAGCGGTTCCTCAGCTTGGCTTCTTAGTTTCAGGATGCCTGGATCCTATCCTAGGTTCAGTGGGAACTCAAGAGTTCGAACTGGTATGGGTGTTTGGAATCTTCTCTTATCCAGAATCTCCTCTGCGCCAAAATGAAGAGGACCAAATGGGAGATCTGCTCACATACAGACACACCAGATGAGGACTAATCACGGACCACGGCAGTCCCAGTCATTCCCAGCACACCAGACACTCTGGCACCCGGGATGTGTATTGGAACTTGACAGTCCAGCCCACATCCTGGAGGCACACACACAAGGCATGCAGACGCCCGCAAAAACTTGGCGTTTTGCGGGCGAATGCATGCCCGGATAAGGACTGACCCGGGTCGGCTCGACCAGGGCAAGGTAAATGGGCAAGATGGCCATAGGACAGGACAAACAACCTCGTGGCATGGCCATTTTGGAGCCAGGCCACCTTCCTGTGCCAACCATGGTAAACACTGTTTGCATGGCAAGAAAGGGTTCAAAATAAGCGAAAAGATAAACTGCCACCAGCCCTGTCCAAGACACATCCGCACTTTGCCTAAAAATCCTTTGATGGAGTCAAGGGCCTTTGGAAACTAAAGGAAGACCCAGGTGCACTGCACTGTAAGGTACATTGTGCACTTGTAACTAGTTGTAGAAAAGTTGCAACATTGGAAAGGACTAAGGGAAACAAAAGTCTCCCAGTACTGACTGTCTTTAAGGGCATGTCCGTTTCCCCATATTAACATGAGCAAAAGCCCAGTGGAGTGCAGCTGAAGGCTGTGCTTCACTGGCAAAGTCTGACAATGGTGTTTAAGCAGCAGCCAAATGTTGGGGGGTAGACAACTGGAGGGAAAATTACACATAAATGGTAAACTTTCCTTACATTAAGGCCCTTGAAATAATCAAAATGTAGTCATAGGCGCCCCTCTGCGAGAACGAACATGGCCCATTGACCTGTTCTTTGGGAAGGTACCCACTCGAGAATCCACAGCCACACTTTAGCTCACTGTACCTTTCACAGATGGGAAATATCTATTTGCACACTTTAGCCTACTGTACCTTTCACAGATGGGAAATGTCCATTTGCATATCAGTATATGTCCCGCTAACATGGGCAGTCCAGCACTGAAACGCTATGGCAATTCCCTTCTGAACAAGAGTACCAACAGCAACCCCATAAACATGTTTCAGCCTTGTTGGGCATCATTAGTGAGGTGGAGCTGTGCCTCTCTGAGCACAGTGAGCAAGGGACCCAAAGACTACTGGGATCTTTGGTGTAATGTAAAAAATAACTACTTTTACACATTGGTTTAAAATATGACAAGTTTCTCATAGCTGTAATTTATTTCCAAACTGTTCTTGAGTTGATTATCAGTGTCAAAAATCTTACTTGTTTCCATAGGTTTGTAATGCAGCTTGTTTTATTGTTCCTTGCTGTAGGTGATGTCAGAGCAAAGCCTACTGTTATCTCACTTTCATTTAGAATTGTCTGGCATAGTTGGTAGTTGCCATTTATTTTAACAGATGGGCTACTTTTTCAGTTTAGTTAATTATGTTTGTGGCTCTTCCATTAATAAATGTAGATGCAACTAGACACCCTACCCCAATGTCTCTTTATGATCCTGAATTTGTCTCTTTAGTATAATAGTTTTCACATTTTCATTTTTTAGAAAATGTTGGCAAAAGTGTGTTGCATAGGTTCCTGTGTGCCACAATAATTAGCTATTGCACCGATAGTGGAATTATGTTCACATTAAAATATGGCTTATATTTTCTAGTGTGTACAGCAACTCTGCATTGATATAGGTTCTCACTTTATCAACAAAGCGACATGTATACATGATCACCCAAACGCTATGAAGACCCTTCAGATGTTGAAAACCGACAAAAGCTGACTAAGATGCCTGTGCAGCCCTGCACATTTAGAGTGTTTCACCCCTTAACAGAGTAGGGCAAGCAGGATCTCCTAAGAACCCATGCATACCAGATATCAACAAAACCACTAAACTAAAAGTTTTCTACCTCTTCTGGCCAGTTTGTAATTGTTCAATATGGCAAGGCATTGTCCCTTGAGAATTTAAGTCTCCTAAGATCAAGCCTCCCCTGAAAAAGCTGATGGGTAATCCTACTGATCTTGCTAGCTACCGTCCAATTTCCCTTATCCCCCTACCCGGCCAAGTGCATGCGAAAATTCACTCTTTCCACACCTACTGGATGACATGGATTGTAATAACTTACAATCCGACGCAGTTAGGAATCCTGTCAATTGGTGGAACCAAATACCAGACTCAGTCCTGAACTAAGAAGGGCAGATGTGAGCCTAGAGACTGGGGAGTCTCACACTGGTTTAGAGAGACTGAGCAACGTAGAAAGGTTGTAGCACATTTCCAAGCTTCATAATAAATACTGTACACTTAAATACCTACTTCTCCTGTATTTCACTTGGCAATTCATCATACTGGGACAGTCAGAACCGCATGCTCATCCTCTTGGACACCTCAGTGCCCCTGGATACATTAATGTCTAAAACTTTTAATAAAAAGACTGACTGAAGCAGTGCTGGAGCGAACAATTTTACATTTTATGTAATTTCTCTTGGACAACCAACATGCCAACATTCAAAACCCCACATCACATCTGTTCTCCCACAGGGATACAGCCTATCACCTCTGCTCTTTAACATTTACATGGCCCCACTAATGGACACTATTAGCAAACAGCACGTCTACTGCAGGTGGGCAGAGAACTCCCAAATCTACAAATTAAACCCACACTTAACAAATTGACAACTGCACCTCGGCAGAAACCTATCATTGATAGTTTGCTGAATGACCAACAGCAGATTAAATCTGAATCCTAAAAAGATATAAATCCTGATCTAACCAGATACTGCAAAATACCCCAGGACAATTCATTAACCAAAAGAGATGTTAACCTCCCTCCTACCTCCCCCCGGATCAAAAGGATGCTCAAAGACCTTGGGATTGTTAAAAGGGAAGTTCTCATGAATTTTATGATTTAAAAATGTTGGCTCTAATAAAAGAGATTGGTATTTTTTTATTTTTTATGTTCCTATGGAAAATAATTTTTAAAATGAGCCTCCAAGTCATGGCTTTCAAGGACTCTGAGGCATCCATTTTCTAAACCGGAGCGGTTTCATGTGTTTCTTTTAACTCTGCTCTTGTGGCAGTAATCAAGCAAGGGGAAATGTTGTTTGTTGCTGCTGTTGAGTAGTGTGAGAAACCTTCAGGCATTCACACATCTACTCCCCAGGGATCTTCTGTTCAAGGAAGGGCCATCGCTTTTTGGATCCAGACCCTGTGGGTGAACTAGCGAGGGAGGATCACCAGGGTGGAGGGTCCTTGGGTGATTGGGGAAATGGTAACCGAGGGCAAGACATGGTATCCCCCCATTTCCTGACAGGATACATTACCCTCCCACTGCCTTTGTAGGATATTGTTAGACAGACCCAACTTTTCTCTTTGAAGTCAGACCAAGTACTGAGAAGAAGAAACTAACCCAAGAGTTATGAAGTTTACCCATAGGAAACACCAGTATAGTACTGGGACGAAGAAGATTGGGGCTAGAGGCTATAGAACTGAAGGTCAGCATGGTTTGTTATTTGAACTAATTGGGATCAGGCAAATTAGCCTAGGACTTCACGCCTGCTGCCTGTTAAAGACTCACAGGTGTATAAAAGGTGGAGTCCACAGAGTGTGAAAGAGGAGAGACCTGGAGGGAGTTGGAGAGAGCAGCAGAAGAGCCATTGAAGTCCACGGGAAGCCGTAGGAGAACGGGACGTCAGGACGCTGAAGGACAGCAGAGCAAGAGAAGCTGTCATTGCGTGGCGAGGGAGCCATGGCTCCAAGAAGCCGGAGAAGGTAGAAGAAGGGTACCGTGGAAGATGCCTGACCCTTTTACTGTGGCCAAGAACTGCTTGTTACCCTGAATGCCAGTAACCATGCAGGGGTATCTGAGGGGCAGGCGGTGAGACCCTGACCTCAAATTACAGAAAGCATATGGTTGAAGAAGCTGAAGAAAAGTACATTGGAGCCGGTGAGTTTCAAGAGAATGCAAGGAAATCTGATGCGCATACTAAAGTGAAAGGATTACAGTATAGCGGATTGGTCGTGCTCTCGAAAGCCTCCGTGTGAACTAAGGGAACGTATCAAAGCAAACGCAGTACTTGAAGTGAAAATTGCAGAAACATTGTATCCGAGTGAAACGAGTAACCCGAGGGAAGCCAGTGAAATACCAGCAAACGCTGTTTGGGCAAAATAAAACTGTATTTGAAAATCAAGCAAGCACATTATAGAAAGGAGAACCAAAGGAGCATAAAGAAAGGCAAACCCTGAATCTAAAAGCTTGGGAAACACTGTAATCCGCCACAGTGATAAAAAGCCAGAAAAGGGCAACTGGTTGCATGACCTATTATGGGTGGGCTGTGCAGCCTATTAACTGCTTCTAGACCAAGATGCCCCAACAAGAAGTGTGAAAGCAACTTTGAAATACGCTAAAGCTGAACATTGGTGTTTTGATAATGAGAAACAGTACTTGAGTGAAAGCAACCTTCTAAGACACGAACAGTGGCATTTTGAGCATCCGTATTCAAAAGCTTGGACAAGGGAAACCCTGAGCTCCATTTTGAACCATTGTTGCCTTTGGACAGTCCTGCTTGAAGCTTGGGGAAGGGAACCCGTGAGCTCCTTCTGGAACTTGGTTGTTTTGTTGAAACAGTGCTTAAGCTTGGGGAAGGTAACCCTAAGCCCCTTTTTGAACTTTGTGGTTAAAACTGCACCCTGAACTTGTGAAGGGGGCTAAAGACTACTCCAGACTTCATGTTGAACACTATTTAAGTTAGAATATCCCTACACTACATTTCTGTATTAGATGTGAGGGCAAGTCTAGGTTTTGATACAGACAGACTTTTGTGTTGAACTTACGTCCGTTAGACTTTTCCTTAGTTTCTTTAGGTAGGGTTATTCCCACCATATCTGTAGGGCAAGTTAGGCAATACATCCATCCTGACATTTTAATAAAGGTTTTCAAAACTGTTACATCTGTCGTCTGTGTAACCTCTTGATACCGTGCCTGTCTCACATCAGAGAACAGGTTCAAATGACATTGACAGAGCACATCCCTTTCCAGGCCTAATGATTGATAAATCGGGACAGCAGAAGCATTGTGCAGCTTTTCACAGTTGGACACCGGGGCTATTTGTTTTGTAATCCTGGAGGCCCGCAGCTTAGATTTTCACAGAAAGTGCCTTTACTTTGTAAACCTGGATGCGTGCGTGTAATGCGTTTGCTAAAATTGAACTCAGGCAGGCTTTTAAAGCAACGATCCCTGTTTGGATTTAGTTGTGTCCCTGTCCTGGTCACAAGAGGTAAAGCGCCTTGATAACCTAGCCTGCCAAACAGGAGCCATGGATGAAATCAACAAAGGTGTTAAATGAAAGCGCTCAGTACCACACAGCCAAAATTTAAACATGCATGTAATGCTGGCTAAAACAAGGCCTTGAGCAATGGAGCAATGGCCACACCACAGTATGTGCAGTTAGAGCTTCAGCCTGTCCATTTTGCAAAGGTGCTGTGGTACATGAGGAACAGTAAGAGTATCTTGAATTGACATCTCTTACTCAGACTGTCATAACACTGCAAAATTGACTACTTGCCTTCATGAAACCAATTTCTAGGTCATCAGATAAAAATAAAATGAATTTGTTACACTGACCTGCAGCCAATATGTCTTAAGCTATGTGCTTCCCTGCACTGGCTATGTGTTTAGCAGTTCACTTCACCCAGGAGTGATATTTTATTTTTGTCTCTGTATTACCCCTTTTTTTCAGAAGGCATTGTAAAAAAGCCATACTACTTACAAGCAGTTTTGAGCATATAACATCTCAGGAACACTCACTGTAAGGGCTGAGCTGCCCTTGCAGCTTTATGCTGCAGGACTCTGCACTCAACCTACAAAGAATTCAAAATCAGATGTTGACTTGTGCCCCTATGCAACATCACTGCATTACCAAGACTGCAATTCAAATACATAACTTAAAAGCTAATAGTATTTCATTTCCAGCAATACTGACACTGTACACAGTTTCATTAGGATGTGCGGTTGGAACCTGAAAACTATAAACATCTCTATGGGCGTTGGAGGGTAAGAACTGAAAGCATTCCTAGAGAAGGGCAATGGCTCAATCTCTTGTTGTCCCGTCTTAACTATTTCTGCTCCCTCTATGCTGATTTACCTAATTTTGCCCTTTTTCCTTTGCGCTCTATACTTTACCTCTTGGTACGGATTCTATTTTTTATCCCTTGGTCCGGCAGCATTTCCCCATATCTGGCATGTCCACATTGGCTCCCAATTAAGCAGTGTCTAGAGTTTCGTTTTTTGTGTTTAGTTTTTAAATGTATTCATGCTTTAGCTCCCCCTCCCATTATCTGTGCTCTTTGGTTTCTTTACACCATACCTTAGAGATTTAGGTTCTGCCTCTCAGTTTCGCGTCTCTGTTCTTTGGCCCCCTTGTGCTTCCTCTCGGTTCCAATCCATTCAACTGCTTGCTCCTGCCCTATGAACTATATCCCACTTTCAATGTGTTCTTCCTCTAATCTGTCTTAATTCCAACTACGTCTAGAACTCCATCTTCTTCATTCCGTTTCTTAATGCTTGATGTAACATTGTTGTTGTATTGGTTTGGAATCCTGCTTTCATCGATTTCCTTATTTGTACCCTAATTCTCTCTAAAATGTTCAACGCTATAGATACAGGCCCTATATACATTTGGGTGCTCATCAATAGTCCAGAAATAAGTCCTCTGTCCAAACCCATCTTCTACCTGACCTTACCACTGAAGAAAATTTAACTTAAACTAATCAGAAGATCCTACCCTCAGAGTTATGTAATTTGACCTCTCCTGAGTCTGCTGCGTATCCCTTCTTCGATACTCTTTTCTGTCCGTGTCAAAAAGTTAATGAAAAGGCTCTTCAAAAAACAAACACATAGGGCCTCATTACACGTTGTGCGGTAATGGAATACCGGTACCGGTAAAGATTTACCGGTACCGTTAATTCCCTAAGCCAATCACGACCCGAACCCACCGCTATCTGCGCACCCGTTAATTACGGTGCCACTAATAGCGGCAAGGCCGCGGGCGCGCGACCCCCAGGCCGGAATTAGCGCCATGGCGCTAATACCAGGCCATCACAAGCCATGCGGACATGGTATTAGCGGCATGTAAAACACCCAAAAACCCCTTACCGGCATGGCGCTAATAACGGCATCGAAAAGCACCAGTTAAGAGACCTGAGCAGTGTACCCATCAACTACAGGTGGACGCAATCAGCACAGGTGCATGCAATGGAGACAGGCAGCACAAAAGAGCACACCACACCCCTACCCACACCCCTTCCCACACCAAGATGGTGCCAATAGCAGCAGCATGACATGACAGCCTTGACTACATGATAGCAGTGCAGCACCAACAACAACAGCCCACACCAGAGGTGACCCGTAACAGGTACCCATTCCTCACACCATACAGGCAATGCCAGCGATCCACTGAGGAGGTGGCTCCCAACACCTGTACGGAACCCACAGAACCAGCAGGAAGAGGACAACAATATAGTACATCCCTCCAATGACAGTGCTCCGCTGCCTAAGCGGCCTGGGTGTGGCACTCCTGTACGGCCGTGTCAAAGTGGCAAAGACAACCATGGCATGTGTAGAGCATCACAAAATGTGCATATGATGGAATGTGCATATGATGGAACGTGCCTATGCCACCTGAAATTGACATGCAACCACCAGAAGAGTATGATGTGGCTGAGGATGAGTGCGGGTGGAATGCCCCAGCAGGACATGAAACAGGCAGTGCCAAGGAGGCACACGATGTACATCAGCATCTGATTCTGTAATCTCATCATGCACCAAGGTGAAATAGCATGGACGTAGATGGGAATTGTTGCCCTGGTGCATGTTTCGAGGCCCACAAAGGACCCTGTCCACAATGAATGACACATACACAATAATGGAGACCAGGCTTGGGTTTCAAACTCTGAACAGTGTATATTGAACATATTGTGGTACGAAAGTGCATTACCCAAACTCCCAAAATACACCCTTACCCCCCTCCCCCCTCAACACACCCAAACAGACCTTTACCCCCCTCCCCCCTCAACACACCCAAACAGACCCTTACCCCCCTCCCCCCTCAACACTCCCTTGTGAGTCTCATGACGTGATTGTGTCCATCGCCACATGTGGCACACGAATCCTGGTGGCCCTATGTGCCAGTGCCTGCATCGTCATCTGGTGGTTGTGAAGCCGTGCGCCGCAGGTTCCGCATAGACCGGCGCAGGGGACTAGTCTGGCGTGAACTCCCAGACGAGGAGGGGCCTGGTTCTTCCTGGGCCGTGAGTGGGCACCGACGCTCAATAGCGTCTGCTAGGCGGTTCATGGCCTGCCGCAGTTGGGCCATTTCACTGCAGATTCGGCTGGTGCATGCCTCCATGCCCTCCCTTGTCTGCTGTGCCAATGTAGCAATGTCCTCCCTCAGGCGGACTGTCTCTGCCACATGTTGACCTACTAGGCCACTCATCTCGTTCTGCCTCTGGTAGATGCTCGAGAGGTCATGTCGCATGGTGGGTGCTGGTGGGATGGCTGATGCACCTGGTCCCATTGCACTTGCATCAGGAGAGGATATCTGGGGGCTCCATATCCCTTCAGGGGTGGGTGAATCTCCATGACTACCCGGACCTGAGGAGTACCTCGGGCTTGCCAGTAAGGGGCTTGTTGGTCTGGGGCTCTGGCTATCAGCATCAATGGCAGGTGTGTCCTCCTCATCTGAAGGTGGGGCCGTGGCTGCTGCTTCACCCGTTGAGCTGGTGGCAGCAGAGTGCATTCTCTCGATGCTGCCCTCACCTGCTGGGAGACACACTTCCGTGGGTGCCACGACGGGAGCAGCCATGGCCTGTGGATGCGTGCAACTGGTGTTCCGGCTGCTTTTGTCCCTGTGGTCATGGACACTCGTCCTGGCTGCCCTTGTGGATGTGGCGGTGTCCCCTGTGGCATCCCTCCTTGCTTTTTTGCTGGATGTGGGAGCAGGTGTGGAAGTGCGTGCCTCCTCAGTGTCAGTGTGTGATCCTGCAAGGGTGAGAAATGTTGACAACCATCAGTAATGGGTCGACCTGCCTTGAGCAAAATGAATACGTCATGCCGTTCTATGCATTCCGGGCTCTTCAGTGTGGATGCAGGTAATGGGGATGTTGGGTGGGTCATGCATGAATGGGTCTGTGTTGTTTGGGCATGTGGTGATGCATGCATGTCTGTTTGTGGCTGGAGCCACGGCATTGATATGGACACATGATTGGGGGGAACATCACACTTCACTGTGCATTGTTTGATGCATTCACTCACCTCCATCGGACGAAACGGCCACGCCATGCTCCATTTGTCCAACTCCCTCAATGCATTCCACCCCGATGGTTGATGCGCATGTCTCCTCCCACTCGGTGAGCTTGATTGGCGATTCACTGCCTCCTCCTGTGCCCGTAGCCAGGTTGCGGTTCACGGATAGAATGTTCCGCACACGGAGCCGGAGGTCATCCCACCTCTTTCGGCAGTCTTTGACTGTGCGGGTTGTGGTGCCTACCGCGCTGACCTTGTGGGCTACCTCTTCCCAGATGGGCTTCATCTTCACAATGGTCTCCTGACGCATGTCGTTGTTGAAGACGACATGAGCATTGTCTGCTAGTGTCTGCGTTAGCATCAGGAGCTCCTCCTTGCAAAACTTCTCCTTGCGTTGCCGCTCAGACGATTTTTTAATGGCCTTGGGCATCTTCACGGTGTCCTTGGTGTATTTCCCAACGTGGTTCCTGGTAAAGTGTCCTGGATAAGGGGGATGGCAATGGATTGTGTTTTTAAAGATGGCCGCCGTGCTCTTTCCCGTTCCGGTGCGATGACGCTATTTCCGTTTCCGCAATATAGCGGTGACCGCTATTAGCGGTGACCGCTAATGGCGGTCACCGCTATTTGCGGAAACCGCTATTTGCATAGGGCGGAAGTGCTAACAGCGCTTTCGAGGATGCCGTTAAGGGACTTTTTGGGGACTTTTGCGGCATGGCGGTAGGCTCATTACCGGCATGGCGGTAGGCTCGTGCCCGCGATCTCGTAATGGCATGCAATTTGCGGCCTCTTGCGAGGGCGGACACGCTATTTACGCCATGCCGGTAATTGCCGGTTTTTACCGCATACCGTGTAATGAGGCCCATAGTCTCAAGTTCCTGAAAATATTAAAGATCAGAATTCTTGTAGATGGAGGGAGATCTCTTTAATCCCATTCCACCATATATTTGGGCCTCTCTTCTCTGTATTCACACTTTGGTTGTCTCTGGGTTCCTCTTTAAATCATTCTATATTTATCTCCTTGAGCGATTCTGGTGCTTGTGGCTCTCTGTTTCACAGTCTTATTTCCAAGGGTTGTTGGTAACCCTTTACCAGATACTCGTTCCTTGGTTTTAGTTTCTTTACGCTACTTGGGTCTTCTGATCTTTCATCTGTTTTATATGTATCTGAGCACTTCTGGCGCTGGTGGCTCTCTTACAGTCTTGATTATTCCCTAGAGTTGTTGGTAACCCCTTATCAGATAATCTTCCCTGGACTATGCGTAGTGTCTGTACGCCGTTTGACTGGTTGTGATAATTTGGTCTTGTGACGAATCACTGATTGTCTGGAGGGAAGCTTTTCTTATGTGGCCTGGGAAAGGCACAAGCTACCTGACTCTGACCCTGAGATTGGCTATCTGTGGGAGGACCACATAGAGGCCGACAAACTTCAGAGAAGCAGGAAATCACTGAATCAAAATAAATGTTCAGATTTTAATTCTTAATAACACCTATGTACCTTTGCAACATACCTTTATGGCTTATTGTGACGCAGATATAGAATTCCCAGATTTTCTTAACCAACAACCTTATTTACCCACCCCCACCTTCTTTTTAGTACTGAGACGTGTAAGAGGGATGGAACTATGATGATGATCCTAAGCAGTAAGCAAACACCACGTTCTAGTCTTTTTGGAAAGTGTTAAATAATGCTGGGAAGTTTAAAACCCACATAGCTGAACAGAATACGAGAGAGAGAGGCAGAGGCTGCAGCGGAGCGCAGCTTGTGCGGACACTGGTTGGAATGACGGAGGCGAGTACACTGTGGAAGGCAGCATGGAGGCTGATGAGAATGGTGTGCAGAGAGACCGGCCAAGAGAAGCTTGCTGCTTTATTACTAAAGGCATCCAGAGCCGTCAGAAGCAAAGGAAGATAAAACAGTAGCCAAATGGCTAACAGGATGCCCCCCCAGTTAGCGAACTGAAGGAGAAGAAGACAGAAGGAACCCCTGAACTGCCTGGTAAACCCAGAGAGTGAGTGGGTTACCAGAGCGCTTGAGAGCGAGTGTGCATATATATATAATTAACAGCACGAGAAAGCCCAATTAAAATAATTGGAGGAACTGATACAAATACAAACAGTTTTTAAAAAGGGTTGAAGACCCAAATCTTGGAAAGAAAGATTTTTAGAAATAATAACAGTGTTAAAAAAGGGTTGGTGACCCAAATCCTGTAAAGAGAGATTGATACATATACCAACAGTGTGAAGAAAGGTTTGGTGACCCAATGCTTGGAAAAGGACATTGACGTTAGTGACCCAATATTTTAAAAGAGGAGTAGATACCAATAAGAATTTTGCTGCGAAGTGTTGGTGACCCATTACTGGAAAAGCATTATTTCCTGGATAAGAGAAAGAGTGAGCGGACAACGGAAAACCCCTGGCAGGATGGTCAACCAGGCAAACAGTGAGTCTGAGGCTCACACCCATGAAAGGATATCAAGGCCTGGTTTGCAGAGTAAACCGGGCACTGCAAGTCTGGGACCTTCACCCAAGAAAACCAACAGTGTTTATCCTGGCATTCGAGTAAACCAGGAGTGAGAAGAGAAGTAATACTGAAACCATGGAATAGTGAGAACGAATAAAAAAGTGGGAAGACCCATACCCCTTTTAAGGATCGGTGATAAGGTCACAATACCCTGTCAGGAGAGTACACCAGGGATTATAAGAGGAACAGTCAAAGGAAAAGTGAAGAACCATTTTTTTTGTTTATTAAATCTAATCTAGGTGGTGTGCTTTCACATCTTGCACCCACATGTGCTGTTTTAAAAAAAATTGAATCTAGGTGGTCTGCTTTCACATCTTGCACCCACTTGTGCTGCTTTGCATTGTATTCCTTTTTATGAAACTCTGATTCCTGCACCTCACCTACTGTTCTACATTGTATTGTGCCCTCCTTAACTACTAGGCCACCTGTGAGTTAGGGCCAGGACTGTGCATTGCAGCCCACCTCCCCCACCCCACCCTCTCACATCTATCCTCTGCCGGCACTCTCCATCTCTCCGATTTTCTCTAACTGCTACACTATCACCTATCATTCCTCTCACAAAATCTGGACAAAAAAACACAAAAAAGATAATCTTGGTGCAAATCCTGCCCTCCCCATCTCAGACACCTATGTCAGTGCATCCTCAAGAGATGTCTTCACTGACATCCTCTTCTCTGGCCCTTCTCCAGACCTATGGACTTCTCATCTTTACTCTCTCCCCCTTTCTCATCCTCTCCCATTAATGGCGGCTCCAAGTGGGAAGTCCTCTTGGCGGGCTTCTTCTCATCTCGCTGCTGCATTAATGTCTACCACACTTTCACCATCCTGGTTCAGGGTCCTCAGGCCATCTTCCTTCTCTTTGACTGGATCTTGCTGTCTCTCCCCACCACTCTCTGTCCCTCCACCTCTGACTGAAGTACCACACCCCTGTATGCCACCGCAGAAAGCCTTCATAGGCAAAGATTGTCTCCACCTGGCGAGACTCAACGCCCGCTCAGCCAACAAACACTCTGCTGACATCTGCCTCCTTCTTGAAGACACTGACCTGGACATTCTCGCACTCACTGAGACTTGGTTCAATCCCAGTTCAGTCACTGCCTTTGACTCCCTCCTACCTGACGGCTTTAAGATAATTTCCAAGCATCGACCTCACTGTGCTGGCGGTGGGGTTGCCTTAATCTTCCCTGAGTGGATTCCTTCTTCCATCTTACCCACTCAGCTCTAATCGTCCTTTGAGAGCCTGGTATGCAAACTGTTTAACTCCATGCAAGTTGGGTTGGTTAAGGTGAATCTTTCTGCGATTAGGAATAAACAAAATAGCATATTCAAGTTAAGTGTCCTGTCGCATTGTGAGTGGACTGTGAGTAGACCCACTACTCTCTTCAAAATGGGAAAAAATAACTTGCCACTATCATAGATTGCGCCAGAAAGAAATGATTTAATCAATTGTGCGTCCTATGGTTTACACATGTTTCGGCCCCTGGCCTTTTTCAAAACCGAACACTAGCTATACTGTAAATATATATTACCAAAATATGAAACGCAAATACAACAGAAATGTGTACTCACAGAGAAGTAGGGTTGGAGGTGGGTATGGATTAAGAGGAAAAGAAAAAGAAAAAATGAAACAATAGAGAACACAATTAGTAAAATGACCTGTGATGTATTCAAGAATTTAACTGAACACATTACATTCGAAAAATGAGTCTGTAGCATGAACAGTCAGCAATTTCATTCAAGTCCCAGGTGATATTACGCACCATTGCACTTCAAGGTCATCCAATTTTGTGACAAAAATAGTTGTGGATCAGTGATTGTGTGTTCACAAATACAGGTGATTACTCACCCCAAAGGTTGAAAAAATGATATATTCTTTGAGCTTGTTGTATCTGTTCTTGATCGATGATGAAGTACAGGGACAATCCCTGTTGCTAAAATACAGATATTATGCATGAAAATAACCTAACAATAAATGTATGTCATTACTGAATCTATTGTTATACGTGTGTGATAGCTATATCCCAAATATAACTGACCACTGTTGTGCATATATCTTTCGCCCCCAGTTATACTGACGTATTGTCACACTGTGAAAATATGTCCCCAAGGGCTCATGCTATCCCCACTGACTGCATGACTACATGCAGAGTAAAAACCCATTAGAGAGCTGTAATGCTATTTGAGTTCCTAAAGTGATAACACAATGTTTGTTGCCTTTAGCCTTCTTTAACCTGTCATTCTCTGCCAATTCATTATTATGTACAGACAGTGCATAGTTGTTGCACACTTATGTAGCAAAAACGTCCCATTTAACCAGTAAAAACGCGGTACAATATAGTCCTGCATTATTTAGACATATGCTTATCCAATCAGCAGAGATCCAATGGCTCCTATTTATATCCTACATACTTTGAAAAAATGGTAATATATCTAAGTCCATAGTGTGTTAAATCAAATAATGCTCCCCCTTTATTGGGACATATCTATGGGGCTACCCATTAACTAATGTACAGCTATGAAATGGTAAGTTCCCATGTAATTTTCTTACCTGTAATCTTGGAGCTAAAATCTCCTCGCGGCTGTGTTGTTGCAAACAAACGCGGCCGTCTTTTTGCTTCTCTTTTGTAGCGATCACGTGGTATTAAGCCCCGCCCCCTCGCAGTACAAACCAAAACGAGGGGTTTATTATGTGTCTTAAGGTGCCCGAACAATTATGTTTCTGGGCATGTAGTCAGTTGGTTTTTATAAAGAAGTACATTGTGTAACAAGAAATGAACAGTGCGCCTGTATTCTGTTCCAAGTCATTACGTGTTGAGATGTCGATCTGGGTAATACTATAGGTCATATTGATAGTTGTTGGAAAATGTAGGTGCTTCATCTCTGCCTAATCCTCAGTTCACGTTAATTACTGAAGGGTCAAGTCAACAAGTTACACTACTATACTGCAATGACATTTCTTAATTATTTCACAAATGCAATCTTATTGTTAATTGTGTGGTGAGGGAAGTATGTAATGTGCATGATGTATGTAAAAGCTCAATTTATTTACCTTGTCATGATAGCAATATGCTTTTGTTTGGAGTCAAGTGGACAAACTGGTATTAAAGAGAAAAGCATCCTGTCACATTCCTTTAAGATTACAAACAAGTTTCCTTACAAAAAGCAACCCATTTCGTGGTCGAAATTGAGTCCAATTTCAGTTGCCCTAAAATGGCATATTAATTTAGGTTCAGTTTGTCTCAGCAGACGCTTTTGATTGTCACCCCTTATGTTCATAGAGATTATTTTCAGACCAACAAATTTGATCTGAATTTTGTTTTGTATCTGGTGGTTCCCTTTCCAGTGTACTGCCAAACGGAGTCTCGGGTCTTGAATAATAATGGATGAAAAATGTTCCTGGATCCTGGTCGTCAGTGTTCTAATTGTGCTCCCAATATAAATCTTGTTGCATGGAGAGGGCGCTAGAGTGCCAACCAAGATGGCCGCTTCCTAGTAAGCTCCCACACGGCCTGCTATTAATCCTTCAGAATCCTTTCAACTTCGGAATAATACAGCCCTAACCCAAAGCCATCCTTATCAGCCTGACTCCGCTCAACAGCCTGGTGAAATTTGCAGACAAAACGGTGGTTGGAAGCCTCCAAATGCGACTCCCCGTGTCCATGCCCAGGAGGAGCGCGGAGGCCTGCCGGGAGCCAAGACGAGTCGCAACAACCTGAGACTGGGCGTGGTGCGGGGGAAGGTGAACCGTCCGCCCCAGCGGCGTCCTTGCACGGCCACAGAACGCGATCAGACACAGAGGAGGAGCTACCCCCCTCATCAACATCCCGGTCACTGGGGTCCCCTCGAGCCCCTGCGGACGCCTGGGGGCCGCGGCTCGAGTAGGGATCCACAAAGAGGCCGGGCAGTCTCCTGCTCGCCCGCGCGGGGAGAGGAGCACGGCGAAGACAAACTGCAAGCTGCCTCCTGGGCCCCCCTCCCGTTGTGCAGCCGGGCTCGAGGTGAGGAAGAGCGGCCTTCGAGGAGTGAAGCCGGGCCAGTCCACTGCGGGCCGCGGCCGTGCCCAGAAGCGGAATCCTTCCTCCCCCCCCTCGCGAACTACTCACCTATGGGGAAAGGCCAGATGTACTCGAGACGCAACCAGTCGCGGTGGGCGGCGCCACCTCCCCGCGCTCCAAAGGCAGAGAGCGACAGCCTTCTCCGGGCGACGGGAGCCCCCATGCAGAGCAGAAAAGACAAGCTGCAGCCAGCAAGGGTACCCAGCCGCCGAACACTTATCACAGGTACGGAGCAAGCGGGGGGGAGGGGAGCGTCATGCTAACTGCTGAGGGCCTTGCCTAAACCTCCACTCCTACGTATTTTGGTGACTCTCAACCCTGAGCCACACACCCCACTGAGGCAACGCTCCCGCCCCTGGCTCTTGTCTGGGCCAGAGAACTGTGTGCTTAAGACTTTACACTCGCCAGACCCCCGCAAGATCTGAAGGAGTGATCTACACTCAAACCCCGACTGGCGTGGAGCGTTTCTCGCAGTCTACACACTATTAAGCAACCAAGCCCTCCTGGGATCCCAAACTACATCCGTGCTCACCTGGCTCAAGACAACACCCTGCTATTAACATCACTCGTAGTGCAACGCACACCTTACCTCTCTGCAATCAGACAGTCAAGACCCTAAAGACCATACACAAGCGCCAAACCCAACTCCAAATCGCTCCCAGCTGCGCAGCCTCAATGGGTAGAACGGACAAGTCGCAGCGAAAACTGACATTCGAGTCTGGATCCGTCCCCAAAACACCTAGACTACAGGAAGAACCAGAGACCCCTTCCGCCAGCGGACACCAAATGGAAGGGGGAGCCGCCTCCACGGACATCAAAGGATTCCTAATGGACCTGAAGGCAGGCATTGGGAGTCTAAACAACAAAATGGACGGCCTAGCCTCCAAAGTTGATCTCCTTCAACACCGTATGGACTCCCACACAGATTGCCTCAGTGAAGTAGAGCAAAGCGTGTCCAACCTGGACGATAACGCAGTGTCCCTCGGAGCTCGAATTACTCAACTAGAATCCCAAATGAAGGCAACTACCGCCAAATGGTCCCGAAGAAATAACATTAGGATTGTTGGAGTGAGGGAGCAACAACCTGGAGCAAAAATGGAAGACTTTGTCGAAGCTCTGTGCACCACCCTTTTTGGCCACGAAGCCTTATCCCATTTGTTTGTAGTGGAAAGAGCACACAGGGTCCCGGCCTCCAAACCCATCCCAGGAGTTCCTGGTAGGCCATTAATCGCTAAATTTCTCAACTACATCCTTCGATTAGCCAGAGAAAAAGGTGAAATCCACCATGATGGGGACATAATGCACTTCTACCCAGACTTCTCCCCAGCGGTCCAATCCCAGAGAAGATCATTCACTTCTACTAGGCAGAGACTTAAAGAGAACCAAATCATTTACTCAACGCTCTTCCCAGCATGGCTCAGGATCCAACACGGAGGGAAAGTCCATATATTTCAGACCCCGGAGGAAGCGAACGATTTCCTAGACCGAGCAGGCTGCCCAGGCTTAAATCCCAATCAAGCACGAATACAAAGGGAAAGAGGCAACAGAAACCCACCGTAACCGCACGCTAAACCACCGGCATCAACACCATAACACGAACCTCAGCAACTTTTCCGACACCAACAACGGAGTTAAACACCGTGTAAATTGGGAAGCCCCTAGGGCCCCTTGCACAGCACAGTTAAAACATTTGTTACTGTTAATGGGTGAGAATGTAGAGGACGCCTCCACACCATTGCGGAGCGCCCTCCGACCAAAAAGCGCAACCAAGCACAACGTTACTAATGACAATGTTCTTGTTCATAAAGAAAGGGATATTGTGGACCTGTTGCGAGTTGCTCACACGTTTACTAGTTACATGTTCAAGGGGAGGGGGAAAATGACGAGCAAGTTGGGGGTTGCTCGCAAGAAACAAAAGGGGATTCTACACAAGTTAGGGGTTAACAAGTTCTACCGAACCCAAGTCTACCTACATGCGCCGCCCGCAAGCCTCCCAGCAACCAATTGGCAAAACTTGTTTACACACAGATGTAAAAAGACAGCGCCTTCACCGTAGCTACGTGGAATATTAAAGGAGGGAACCAGCCAGCTAAAGTGAGAAAAATAACACAATACCTCCATCGACATAAAATAGATGTAGCTCTCATCCAAGAAACTCACCTTCGCCCGACGACTTAACTCCCATGGGCCAAAAGCCATCTTTATAAACAAAGCAACTAATTTCAGACTGATCTCAGAGAAAAAGGACACCGAAGGTAGATCGCTCCTGATACACGGAACAATAGATGGCGAGGAAGTCACTTTAGTGAACTCATATGGCACAAATATCGATAGCTCCAGCAATTTCGAATGGGTGATGACCCATCTGAACACAACCGGGCGGTCCACGATTATATGGGGTGGAGACCTCAACACAACACTTAACCCATCCATAGAGAAGTTGCACAATACGACGTCAGCCACGTCCAAAGCGAACCTGCAAATCATAGAAATCTGCAAGGCTTACGACCTTATCGATATCTGGAGAAATAAACGACCAAACACTCGAGACTATAGCTTCCACTCCTGGGTTCACAACACCGGTTCAAGAATAGACTACCATCTTGTCTTCCCACGGCCGCCTGTAGTGGGGCGACTGCCGCATCCTACCGAGATCTCTGTAAGACCACTCCATGGTGACCCTAGAAGGTAACACGTCACAAACAACCAAAACCAAACCACACTGGAGGTTCAAACCCAGACCACTGCAAGATACTGTCTTTGCAGAAGAACTTCGAACAGAGATAAAGACCTTCCTAGACACCAACATAGGATTGGTGGCCTCCGTCGGGACACTGTGGGAAACACTGAAGTGCTTCACCAGAGGGGCATGCATAACAAAGGAATGCAGGATCCTTAAATTGTTGTGAAGAGAACTGAACGCCAGTGAAACCCGACTCAAGGAACTCGAGAACCTACTCTGAAACTATGACAACTCTCAGACCCTGGTGGCAACCAAAAAGGAGCTAGAGCTGTTTCACACCACAGCAGAAGGAGAAGTAAAATTCCTAAACGGCCACCACAAAATCCGGCAGTACGGCGAGGGACAACATCCCGGGGCACTCCTAGCAAGGCTTCTGGCTGCCGACAGGAAACCCGCATCGAGTGAATCAGTGACCGACCACACGGGCAGCACGGTCCACTCCGCAACCAACATCGTCAAAGCATTCCGTAACTTCTACCAAAGATTATATGATTCAAACTATTTCGCAGTCCCGGCTGAACTGACACAATACCTAGAAACTGTTTAATTATACTGGACAGACTCAGAGCTGAGGGAACCGCTGAACGCTCCAATTACCATCGAAGAAATCCAGGAAGTCATCAAGGAACTACCGAATACCAAAGCACCAGGCCCGGATGGCCTGTCCGCAGAATTCTAAAAATTCTATGCAGACCTCCTTGCCCCACTACTCCTAAAGGTATATGATGAGACTCTAGCCAACAGCCAACTGCCGCCAACACTCTACATGGCCAACATAATCCTTTTACAGAAGCCCGGCAAAGACCGAATAGAATGCGGTTCATATAGACCAATATCAATGATAAATCTGGACAATAAAATCTTTGCAAATATCCTAACCAAGAGACTACTACCCCTCATGTCCGCCCTGGTACTGGCCGATCAGGCCGGCTTCATACCAGGAAGGAACACAACCTACAGGATAAGAAGAATGTTCGGAGGAATAGAAGCCCTCGACCCAGAATGCCATGCGGTGGCGGTATTACTAGACGCTGCAAAGGCCTTCGACTCAGTCGAATGGCCCTTCCTCTTCACAGTTCTAGAAAGGATGGGACTGGGCAAACGCTTCATACAACTGGTCTCACTGCTTTACAAAAAGCCAACGTCAAACATCACACTGGGCGGTATCCGATCAGCTGACATCCATCTAAGGAGAGGGACCAGACAAGGATGTCCACTCTCTGCACTTTTGTTTGCCTTAGTGATGGAACCTTTGGCCTCCGATCTGCGAATGCACCACCTCCATAGAGGCCTCACATTCGATGTGGCACTGTTTCTTCAGAATGCTGACGAGAACCTGAACCCGGTGATGAGAACAATAATCCAATTTGGCCATTTCTCAGGACTGAGAATCAACAATAGCAAATCAGTCATCTTCCCACTTACCGCCGCCACCACCGAATTCGCAGACGACTTTGGCTTCCAGTGGCAACACTCACACGTGAGATACCTCGGTATCCATATGTCCAGATTGAAAGAAGACGTCCTACGAATAAAGACGGATAACTACGAAGCCACATTGGACACTATTCAACTCACAATAGACAGGTGGAAATCCCTACCACTAACCATCTGGGGCAGAGCGTCAATAGTGAAGATGATCATCCTACCAAAACTTTTATACCTCTTCTCCAACATCCCTCTACTTCTCCCACACAAGCTCCTACAGCAGATCAAAAGCATGGTCCTTGACCTCATCTGGGCAGGCAAAGTGGCGAGAGTGGCCTACACCACACTAACTCTACCAACGCGACAGGGCGGATTAGCTCTCCCCAACATGGAACGCTACTACTGAGCAGCTCAAGCCCACTTTCTCAGCCATTGGTGTACAATGCAGTTCATAAGACCTCACGTGCAACGCCATATCTCCTTCGCTCCATTATCTTTGGCCAATTCCCGGTCGCCCAATCATCCATGAATACTGTCACAACACGTACTCAATCTGGAAAAAGATAGCCAAGAAAAGTAACGTCACATCCAGATTCTCCCCTCTTCTCCGATTAAACACCAGGAATCCGTAGCTGTCATGATGCCCGCTCCCGGGGAGCCGGTTCAAGCCCGGCGTCCCCGAAAGCAGACATCCAGTCCCCAAGGAAGGACCCAGCAACCCCATATAGGGGCCCTTTGGACAGTGTCCTGGCGCCTATGGCGCCAGGCTCATAAAAGACATCAGTCCTGGCGCCATAGGCGCCAGGCTCATTATGGGAATGCTTGGGTGCACTTACCTGATGCAGACCATGCTGCAGGATCCCGACCTCCTTGAGGCCTGAAAGGAACTACTCTACCTGTGGGACTAATTTACCATCCGGGCGTGGTCGGGGAAGGATACATACCTGATTGGAGGAAGGAGACATACCTGGAACTTCTTCCAAGGCTATTTAAACCCCACCCGAACAGCCACACGTGCTTCGCGTTGTTCTGCATCTAGCAGCTGGAAGCTCACCGTGTCTGCTCCTGCATCCTGACTTCTGCCACGCCTGCCAGCATCCTGGATCACCTGCAAAGGAAGAGAAGAAGAGAGCAGAAGAAGGAAAAGTCCTTACCTGCTAAATCCGCATCCCAGAGACATCTCGCCGACAATCCTGAAAAGGAAGACTTTAATTTAAAAGCTCATCGCGTCGATCGCTGCAGCACCGCATTCCACTCACCTTTACAGGGCGCCTCCATGTTCAGCAGCGATCTTCCGGATTAGCAGTCACGCCCCAGCGCCTAGGGAGAAAAAGACCAGAACAAAAGGTGAGAGATAGAAGGGAATAAGGAAAGCTAAATCTCCATGTTAAGACTTACCTGTTGATTCATTCCCTCTTCATTTCGGGTCCGCGCCGCATCCTAGCATTTCCGGACCCCGGCCCCTAAGGGGAAAAAGAGACATCAGCGTAAATGAGCGAATGAAAAGACATTACCAAAAAACGCTCATTAAAGACTTACCTGATTTCTAAAGGATTTCACCTCTCATCTCGGGTCGGTGCCTGTTCCCCGGCATTCCGTACCCCGGCCCCTATGGGGAAAAAGACACTAGCATTAGTACATTAATGCATGGACACAAGGGGAACCTCTAATCAAAAAACTTACCTGGAAGCCAAGCAAGTTTGGTTCTCACCAATCCGAAAATCCAGTGAAGTAACTGGATACCAACGCGCCCCTGCATCAGAAGCAGGATGGAGAGCTCGTCCTTCCAGACCCTAAGGTGAGACGCTACGAGAAATCACAGAAGGGTTTCAAGGAGGGTGAGAGGGGAAAGTGGGAGGCCGATTGCATTACCCCGCAGACAGTTAATCCCCTATTTTCGCCTACAGAAGGATACTTCTGCGAGCCAGACGAGCCAGATTTGGGGGCCCGGTCCAGTCCGTCTTCCGAACCCTGCGCATCACCTTAGAAGAGGTCACAGCAGCGCGAACCAGGCCAGCGCCTCCGTGGGAGTCAGGTGAGCATAACAGTATCACAACAGAAAAGGTCTTCCTGCTTTGGATGGAAAAACTACAGCTAAGCACCATGGAGGATCTCTTCCCAGATGGCGCATTCCTGTCCCTCCAACAAGCCCAGGACAGAGGAAGCAATAATGCCCTTGATACTTTCATCTATTTCAGACTGCGACACTCACTGCAGGCAGCAATCCCAACCTTTCCACAACATCCGCCAGTCTGGCCACTACTCCACAACACAATCCAGACCCAAGGAGCGGAGCATTTGGTAGCAAACATCTACAGAGCTCTCCTCAGCGAATCAAACCCACCCTGCTCAGGCGCCAAAAAATGATGGGAAAAAACGCTTGGAAGCATAATGGGCCTACATACTAAATCTTACACAAAAAGCAGCAATCAACTCAAGATTTAAGCTGATCCACTTTACCTTCCTACATCAAACATACCATACGCCATCAAAATTCCACGCCCATAGAGACACAATATCGGCAGAGTGCGACAGATGCGGAGTGCTGGAAAAGGACTTCCTACACCTGGCGTGGTCATGCCCACTGGTAGCTACCTTTTGGAGGACAGTGCTGGAGAAAACATCAGCAATAATAGGACCGGTTCTCAATCCTGACTCGAAAATAACAATAGTAGGTCTGACCCAATCACCGCCTGGTACAGTTAGAAAACTAAAAAACCTACCTCTAGTCCTGGCACGAAGGAGGGTCGCTTACAACTGGGGTAGAGGGCCCCCAACAAGTCCGCAACTCTGGCTTAAAGACATCACAAATTGCCAAGACGTGGAAACTAACTTCATCAAAACGCTACCTCTCCATTCGTGCCCCCCAGCCATTTGGGGCCCACATATAGCATACCTGCTTTCGACAATGGACGTACTAGACTCACAACACCGATCCCCTTCACAGAACTCCAGCACCAGTTCGACGCACAACGTCGAGGCCACGGAGACGGCACAATGATCATAATTGCACAAACATACAGACAATGCCACTGCAAATTGGCGGGGCAGTGGGCGGCGGGAGAGATGGGCACTTGCGAAAGGGCCGGCGCATGGCCTGATTGTTTGTTTTATTTGAAAATGCCAATAAAGAAAGTTTAAAATAAAAATAAATCTTGTTGTATGCACAGATTATTGCGTAAACTGCATGCGTATTTTTACAGTTAACTAAATCTTTTAGCACCCAGCTCCTGCCATTATAGTCTAGACATTTGTCCACCGTGTCATGTGCGTGCTTGGACATTGTGCAAGTGCCACATTTGTAAAAAAACAGATTTCCTTCGATTCAACCAGCTCAGATTTCCTCTTGACACAGGGCTTGTTAGAAATGATGGACTCAATCGGTTTTTTAATGTTTGCGCTCTCTTAAAGACTAATGTTGGTTCTTTACACAAATTTCCAGCTAAGTCTTTATCCAGAAGTAAAAGATGCCAATGATTTCTCAGTATCTTGCGAATCTTGAAATGATTAGTACAGTACTTGGTTACGAGTTTCTGCCCTGTCCATATTTTTGGCTTTAAGTTCTGTCTGTATGTTGTCCCACAAGTAACCTCTTTGCGGAAATCTGTCAAAGAGCAGTTGGCATTCACTTTGAAATATCCTTGAGTCATGACAATTCCTTTTTGCCCTGATCAATTCCCCAACTGGGATGTGCGTATCCTTCTGTTGTGGTGACAGCTCGTAGCATACAACGTATAGTTACCTCTGTTGGTTTTCTAAACGTACGTGTGTGTAACATGTTGTCAGATACATATATTTCAAGATCTAAGAAGCTGATTTTGTTTGCATCATAGTTTCCTGTGAAAGTTATACATAGTCATTCTTGATTGCCTTAATGAACTCTTCTATCTGGGTTGTGTTACTATTCCAGATTAGAAACACATTGTCGATAAACCTTATCCATAAGATCACATGCCTCTGGTACCTTGGTATTGGTATAGATAACCACGTCCTCAAAGAGCCCCATGAAGAGATTGGCCAATGCTGGTGCATATTTGGTGCCTATAGCAACACCTTGTTTATGTTCGTAATATGTATTGTTAAAAACAAACGTATGTTCCCATTTAATCTCCAGTATTTCCATTAACATATAACGATGGTGGTAATGAGAAGCAGAGCTGTCCCTGTATACATATTAAATGGTTTTCATAGCTCATGTCTCTTGCAAACTATAATTGATTGGTTTGATCCTGAGATCAGCAAATAGATCCCTCATTTCAAAATCTACACTTTCATACAATGCTAGCAACCAAAACGTAGTCTCAATGTCCGTTATAGTGAGCTGACTAGCTACATTCGATGATGCTGATTCATGCCATGTTGGTACTCGAGTAGCAAAAAGTTTGAGTTCTCGGATGAATTTGAAAAGGTCAATCTGCAATTCGATTGGGTCTGCGCCTATTGTCGGTGCAAAAGACAGACCCCTATGGAGAACAGTAAGTTCATCCTTAGTGATGTGCTGCTGGATAGATTTACCACTAAGTTGTTCAAGTGTGTCTATTGGATATATATAGGAGCCACGGAATCTCTGCTGTTTGGATAAGCATATGTCTGAATACTGCAGGACTAGATTGTACAGGGTTTTTGCTGCTTAAATAGGATGTTTTTGCTAAATATGGGTGCGACAACTGCGCAGTATCTGTGCATAATAATGAATTTGCAGAGAATGTCAGGTTAAAGAAGGCTAAAGGCAACAAACATTGTGGGCCTCATTACGAGTCCGGCAGTAGCCGGTCCGGAAAAACCAGCAGGCTGCCGCTGGACCCTTAATATCATTCTGCCTCTGTGATTGCCGGAACCACCGGGGCATTACAACTCCGGTGACCCGGTAATTCTGGAGGCGGAATTCTGTAAATCCCCATTCCCACGGAGTGCCATAGGACTCCATGGGGATGGGGACCCATGGAAACACCGGTTGTGTATATGACAGAGCCGGTGTTTCCATGCCCGCCTGCAGGCAGGTGGTGTTACTCCCGCTAGGTCAGACCTGGCGGGATTGACACCTCCCGCCTGCAGGACTCGGAATCAGCCGGTCCGGAAACAACGGTGGCGGCAGATTTACCACCACCATTGTTTCCGGACAGGCTGACTTGTAATGAGGCCCTGTGTCATCAGGAACTCAAGAAATATATTTTCAATATAGCTAGTGTCTGGTTTTGAAAAAGGCCAGGGGCCGAAACACGTGTAAACCATAGGACGCATAAATGATTAAATAATGTATTTCGAAGGGATTGTGTCCTCCGACGTATTCCTTATCTTAGATATCTCTTTCCAGCTTTGCTGGCCTTGGAAATTTTTTCTCTCTAGAGGGCGCTGCGCGTCGACGTCCGCCGAGTCGATGTCCCTCGACAGCCGCCGTATCGACGTCCTCCTGCCTCTAAAGGCCGTGCGCAGCGTCCGTTGCTCAGTTCCATTTTTCCACGCTTACTCAGTGCCTCGGAATATCGTTGCTCAGTTTCGTAGAGAATTATCCCAATTTCCTTGAGATATTCGATCCATACTCAATGGCTTCCTCGTCTGAACCGACGACCCCTCGGTCCGGCTTTAAAAAATGCCGAGACTGTGGAAAAAAGATGTCGCTGACTGACCCTCACAGGGTCTGTCTGTGGTGCTTGGGAGCTGAACACCATTGTTCGGAGTGCGAGGACTGTATGTCCATGACAGCTAAGGCCCTGAAAGAGCGTAGGGGGAATCTGGAAAAAGGTAAGACTTCTAAAGCTTCTTCTTCCTCGACGAAGTCGAGACATTCGTCACCTCGTCACCATTCGCGCTCCAGGTCTCGAAGCGGGTCCCATCACTCGAGATCGAAGCACTCGAAAAGGAGACGCCGAAGATCCCCTTCTTCGTCCTCCTCTTCCTCTGTTTCACCTAAGAGAATCCCTTGCCCCACGAAACATAGTTCCCGGGCTGAATGGGAGGAATTCCGAAAAAATATGATGAGCGTCTTGGAGAAAGCGGCCTCGACCCCCTCGAAGACTGCCGAGAGCGATGCTCTGGTCGAAAGACCGGAAGGTCCAAAACGCCGCGAGTCGCAGTACCCGGCGAAGGAAGCTTCTCGAGTGTGTCACGATCCCTCAAGTAAAGCAAAGACCTCGAATTCTTCTTCGAAGGTTCCGTCGACGCCGAGGTTGGTGTCTTCGACGCCGTTGTCGAAGGGACCTTCGACACACTGGTCTGTCGACTCGACGCCATCCTCGACACCGGCATCGATGCCAAGGAAAGTCACGGTTGCGGCGCACCCAGTGGCTATTCCCAGGTCTTCGATGACGATGTCGTCAAGATTGTCGACATCCTCAAGCAGAATTCCAATTCTATCGAGGACCTTGAGGCCTCCACTTTTGTTTTCGACGCCACGTTCGAAGCCTTCGGCGTCGACGACATCGACGTTTTCGTGGCCGATTACTACAAGTTTGGCACCCTCTGCCTTGGAGATGGGTTTCACACCCTTTGTGAGTTCAGACCAATTGAGAACAATGCCCTCAATTATGGAAGAGGGAGAACTATCTGACCAAGAAGAGACATTTGAGTTGCAGGGATCTGCAACCCCAGTTCAAGAGGAGTTATCCTCAGAGGAACGCAGATTAAAGGAACTCCATGAGGCAAGTGGTTTAGACACTTCCCCAGAGGTGGAGTTCGCTAGGCCAGACCTGGGGGAGCATGCTGAAACCCCTTATAGAGCCTTAATGGCCAGGATCACAGAATTTATGGGGTGGTCAACACCTTCACAGGCTTTCCAACAGGATGACCTCACGGATATCCTTGATAAAGGTCCACAGGAGGATCCTGTAGTACCTTTTCATAAAGCTCTTCAAAGAAAAATCATGACGAACTGGGAAACCCCAGATGTCGTCCCGGCAGTAAATAAAAAACTGTCTACTAAATACAGGATATCTTCTGCAGACCCGGAGTTTTTGTCCAAACACCCATCCCTAGAAAGTCTGGTGGTACAGGCAGCATCTTCTACTGACATCAAGACTGCTTACCCTACCGTCCCACAGGACAGGGACGATAAAAAATACGATGCTATGGCTAAGAAAGTCTTTTCGGCATGTAGCATGGCGTTAAAATCTATTAATGCTACTTGCACCCTTGCTAGATTTAGCCATACACTTTGGGAGTGTGCTTCTACCGCGGCTGACTGCATCCCGGAGGGAGAAGAAAGGGAGGCGTTCCTAAATATCATAAAGGACGGTAAAGACGCTATGTGCGAATCCCTCCAGACGGGCATTGATTCGGCTGACAGTATCAGCAGAGCAATGGCGGCAAGTACAACAACCAGGAGATTTGCTTGGTTGAGAAAGTCTGGTTTTGCCCCAGATGTGCAAGCCAGGCTCTTGAATATGCCATTTGATGGCTCTTCTTTGTTTGGGAAAAAGGCGGATGACCGTTTAGAAAAACTGCAAACATCAAAGGCAGCAGCAAAATCCCTAGGCGCTGCAATCCGTCAGACACCTTTTCGTCCCACAGGAACCTCTGCGAGAGGCAAGTCCTTTCGCTTCTACTCCGCATTCGGAAGAGGTAGAGGACGACCGGCTCAAAGGAAGAGGTAGAGGACGACCGGCTCAAAGGGGACAAAGAAGAACTACCCGAGGTGGACGGGGTAGATATTCAAAAGCCGCAGCAACAGCAGGTGCCTCTTTACCATCTGCCTCAGCCGCCCCAAAACCACTCTGAGGACTTCCCTCACAAGACACCTGTAGGAGGCAGGTTAACTCAACATCTGGCGGAATGGCAGGCTATCACGTCAGATGCTTGGGCATTGGAGACAGTTGCACAAGGTTACTGCCTGCCTCTCCTACGCATACCTCAGAGTCATCCACCGGGGATCAGCTCTCAAAAAGCTCCAGAACCGCTCCTCTTGCAGGAAATTTTAGACCTGCTAGAGAAAGGTGCCATAGAACCGGTACCTGTAGCGGAGAGGAACAAGGGCTGGTACTCCCCTTACTTTCTCATTCCAAAGAAAGACGGAGGACTGAGACCCATCTTGGACTTGCGAGAATTGAACAAATTCCTCAGGAAAGACAAATTCAAGATGGTAACTCTTTCTCAGATCCTTCAGGCCTTTCAGTTCCAGGACTTGTTGGTATCTCTGGACCTTCAGGACGCTTATTTCCATGTGCCAATCCATCTCAAACACAGGAAATACCTGAGGTTCGCAATTGGCAACTCTCATTATCAATTTCGAGTGCTGCCATTTGGGCTGACCTCCGCCCCGAGGGTCTTCACCAAGTTAATGTCGGTAGTGGCTGCAAGTCTAAGGAGGGAAGGGATTCACGTCTACCCCTACCTGGACGATTGGTTGATCAGAGCTGTATCTTCGGAACAAGCTCAGATGCAGCTAGATCATGTTTGCCACTCCCTTCACAGACTGGGCTTCTCCCTCAATTTAATGAAGTCACAAATGATACCATCGCAGAGACTCCAGTTCATCGGAGCGATCCTGGACACTTCCCTGGGAAAAGCCTCGCCACCAGAGGTGAGGGCTCAAGATATTCTACAGATGGTCACCAAGTTTCAAAATGCCCAACGTCTCCCAGCCTTCGACTTTTTGAGGTTGCTAGGCCTCATGGCATCCTGCATTTTCCTAGTGCCAGAGGCTCGCCTGAGAATGAGATCCCTCCAGTGGGCACTGAGAAATCAGTGGTCACAATTCTCAGGGAGAATGACAGATCATCTTAAGGTTCCCGACAGGGTGGCTCGAGACCTTCAGTGGTGGGCCTGTCAGGAGAACATTCTGAAAGGAGAGCAGTTTTGGCAACACTGGCCGGAGATAACAGTAGTCACGGATGCCTCACTCACGGGGTGGGGAGCCCACGCCAACAACCTGACCATCAGCGGTCGTTGGTCTCCATCGGAGTCCAGACTTCATATCAACCTGTTAGAGCTGAGGGCCATCAGACTTGCGCTGAAGGCTTTTCTGCCATCTGTACAAGGAAAGAATGTCCTGATAATGACGGACAACACAGTGGCCATGCATTACCTCAACAAAAGAGGAGGCGTAGGATCACTACCTCTGTGCAGAGAGGCGATGCAGCTCTGGTTTTGGGCATTCCAAGAAGGAATCTCTCTATCGTTCACCTAGCCGGAGGGAAGAACTTGACAGCGGACGCTCTGAGCAGGCAGAGCACAGTCTCCCACGAGTGGGAACTAGCTCAGGAAGTCCTTCAAGAGATCTTCGCCCTTTGGGGAACCCCTCAGGTGGATCTGTTCGCCACCAGTGTCAACAGGAAGTGCGATCTGTTCTGTTCAAGGGAATTTCCCCCGAGAGGAGCTCTGGGAGACGCGTTCATAGTGGACTGGGAGTTTCCGCTCCTGTACGCGTTTCCACCGGTCCCTGTCATTCCTCAAATGATCAGGAGGTTGAGAAGATTCCGGAAAACCATGATCCTAATTGCCCCGGATTGGGCCAGGAGAACGTGGTACCCGGACCTTCTAGACTTCTCTATCTGCCCTCCAATTTGACTTCCACTCAGAGAGAATCTACTCTCACAGAAGGGAGGTCAGGTTCTCCATCCAGACATCAAAACCCTCAACATTCACGCTTTGCTTCTGAAAGGCTGAGGTACAAGGATTGGGACCTCCCTGATGATGTTATGGAGGTGTTGCTTTCGGCAAGAAGGCCAGCAACAAAATCTTTATACCGCTGCCGTTGGAACAGATTTTGCAGCTGGTGTAGGGAAAAGAATATCGATCCCTTTTCATGTGGTACACCAATGGTTTTGTCCTTCCTACTTTATTTAGCGAATTCAGGCCTTCAAGTTGGCACCATCAAGGGCTATCTCGCAGCGCTATCCATCTTTAAGCGCACTGCGGAAGAACCATCCTATTTCAAGTTACCCTTGGTAATACAGTTGCTAAAGGGGTTAACTAACGTTTATCCCCCAAGACCATTCCAGGTTCCCCAATGGGATCAAAATTTAGTCCTAACTTTCCTGATGGGCACACCTTTCGAACCACTCAACTCTTGTTCGTTAAGATTTCTTACCCTTAAGACTGTTTTATTAGTAGCACTTACATCTGCTAGAAGGGTGAGCGAGTTACAAGCTCTTTCTTGTAAACCCCCTCATACAATCTTTCACAAAGACAAAGTTGTTCTGCAAGTGAAGCCTAATTTCCTCCCAAAGGTGGTTTCTGAATTTCATATCACACAGAAGATTACCCTTCCATCTTTCTATCCTCCTCCCCATCCGGGGAAAGAGGAAGAGAGGTTACACAGGCTGGACCCAAGAAGGGCTTTAAGTTTTTACATTAGTAGACTGGCTAGGATAAGACAAGCAGACCAGCTGTTTGTAGGCTACGCAGGTCCCAAGCTGGGGTTACCGATAACTAAGCAGACCATTTCCAGATGGATCATTTTAGCCATTTTGGAATGTTATAAACTGGCAGGAAAAGAGCCCCCTCAAAATCTTAGGGCTCATTCGACCAGAGGTATCGCAGCTTCATCGGCCATCAAAAGAGGAGTGCCGGTTAGAGACATATGTGCGGCTGCCACATGGTCGCCCGTCCATACCTTTACACGGTTTTACAACTTGGATTCCTCCTCCAGTCAGGAAACTAGGTTTGGAAGGGCAGTATTGCACTCTATTCATCAATAAGAGGAAGCATGAAGTCAGTACTCCCACCTCCAATAACAGAATACTGCTATGGGAGCCTATCTAAGATAAGGAATACGTCGGAGGACACAATCCCTTCGAAGAACAAGTTACTTCTTACCTTGTAACGTTCTTTCGATGGGATGTTCCTCCGACGTATTCCTTATCGACCCTCCCATCCATCCCCGCAGTACTACTTCCCTTGTTGTTGCAGCTTACGCTCCTTCAGGGTGATTAGTCTAGTCCAGAAAGAATTATTGTGGGCTACAAAACGGAACTGAACAACGGACGCTGCGCGTGGCCTTTGTAGGCAGGATGACGTCGACGTCGATACGGCGGCTGTCGAGGGACATCGACTCGGCGGACGTCGACGCGCAGCGCCCTCTAGAGAGAAACAATTTCCGAAGCCAGTAAAGCTTGAAAGAGATATCTAAGATAAGGAATACGTCGGAGGAACATCCCATCGAAAGAACGTTACAAGGTAAGAAGTAACTTGTTCTTCTGGCGCAATCTGTGTTAGTGGCAAATGGTATACAAACTGGTTCTCTCTCTCCTTCCTCCACCCTGACCGTTGCTACCATTAATGGACTCCAGGCGCTACCTCCCTGTTCCTCTCTGAATGGCTTGACTTCTGTTCCTCCTTACTCTCAACCACCTCCAACCTGCTGCTCCTGAGCGACTTTAACATTCAATTGGACGCCCCGGACTCAGCATCCACTCTTCACTGGCCTCTGCACCTCTCTATCCCTCTACAGTCTCCCTTCTGGTCCAATCCACTCTACTGGTCATGCTCTGAACACCTTCATCCACTGAGACCCCCCTCTCTCATCACCCCTGGTCACCTCTCTCTCCTGGTCTGATCACTCTCTTCTCTCCTCCCACCTGGGTCCCTATTGCCTTTTGAACACTCCTGCAAAAGCCCTGCCAAACTCGTTCACCAGCATCCGTCCGATGAAACCAGTCTCAGCTGCTGCCTTCTCCTCCACCTTCATCCGCACTTGCCCTCCCAACTCCGATGCTACCACGGAGTCTGGCCTCAGCAACTTGTACCTAGCCATCCCCAACACGCTTGACATGCTTGCTCCAGTCATGATGATCCACCTGACACCCGCCTCTAAACATAACCGTTCTTACGACTCAGAACTCACAGACTTGAAACGAAAGTGCAGGGCTGCATAACCGAAGTGTCAAACTTCAGGCTCGCCCTCCGACAAACTGGCCTGCCGTCTGATTCGAAGGGGATGCAGACTTTCTATCCATGCCAACAACACAGCTGAACTTTTCAAAATCTGCAGAGAACTTGCCAACTCTTCCGCAATATCCTCCTCCCCTACTCCTTCTCAGTGTCATGATCTCTGCTTCCAAAAGGTCAGGGTTTTCCCAACTCCCTTGGAAGCAGATCCATAACCCAGGTTCCGAGTGCCAACCAGTCCCAATTGGGACCTTTTGGACCCAGTCCTGGCGCCAGTGGCACCAGGCTCATAAATATGCCCAGTCCCAGCGCTGGAAGCGCCGGGCTCATAATGCTTGGGTGGACTTACCTGCAGCAGACCATGCTGCTTACTTGCCTGCCAGTTGAGCCTCTGATCCTCTTCTGTTTGGAACTACTTTTCCTGTTGGGTGGGGCAGGAGCCACTCCCTAGATTCAGAACACTGGAACTCTTCTGGAAAGCAGGAACTCTTTTCTTACCTAGGCGTGGCTGTGGAAGGAGACACCTAAGCACTACAGGAGGCTATTTAAACCACACCCGATGGATGAATCTTGCTTTGCGTTATTCTGCATCCTCTGCAGCAGAACGCTCATCGTGTCTTCTGCATCTGATCCTGGGCCTAAGGGAAAAGGCTTACCATCCTGAATCCAGTCTTCAGCAACACCTATAAAGACAAGAAAGAACAGGTTAGCATTACGGTCTTCAGTGACAGCTCTTCACTTACCTGGTCCATCGGCTGTCACCAACGCCTCGCGCTGCATTCCGGCATCTGAAAGACAAAGGCTTACCTACTCTTCGTGCGCTCCGGAGGTCTTCACACTGCATTCCGGCATCTGAAAGACAAAAGCTTACCAACTCTTCGCACGCTCCGGAGGCCTTCGGCGCTGCATCCCGCATCTGAAAGACAAAACAAGGTGCGTTTAAAGACATTGGGGAACTTTAATACTCACGTGCCATTACTCCTTTCCACATCTAACCCAGTGGGTATTCCGGCACCCTGCAGCCGCTCCGAACTTGTACCTGCAAAATAAAAAGACAGTTAGAGCGCATCGTGAAGCAGGCAACAAGCGCTTACTTACGTGCTTCCAGGCGCTTCTATTCATCACACGGGCTCCATCTTCAACTCACTTCAGCCCATCATCCGCCATCGCCGGAACCCTGCAAAACGAGAAACATCATTACTAAAGACTTTAAAGACATTAGAATTACTCGAAACTTACCGTTCATGCAGTAAACGACGGACAGCAGTCCTCTGAAGTCAAGTGATCCAGTGAAGAAACTGGTTACAGCACCCTGCCCCGAGGCAGATGGAGAGCACGGCGTTCACTTACCTAAGGTGAGAGCGTTAACCTTTGGGGTTCTACAGGAGAAGAGAAAGGGAAGAAGAGAGAGACATTCAATAACCCAGTTCCTTAATCCCATATTTTCTATCTGCAGACATCTTACCCTTCGAGTCAGACATACAGTGCACAGAGGTCCAGCCCAAAGAGCCAGCCGTGTGTTACACATCACCTTTGAAGATACGGTATACGCCCAGTCAAGACCGGCGCCTCTACGGGAATCAGGTGAGCGTTACACTCAGGCCCTCTGCAACACACTCGCCACTCACTTCACCACTAAAACGCCTGAACAGCCTTTCACTGACCCTCCCAACCCATCCCTCACCCCCCTGCCTCCCTTGGCCACTCACCCTCCTCCTTCCTCTCTTTCGCCCCTGTCTCTCCAGAAGAATTCACCAGAGTTGTCCTCTCCATGAAGATCTCTTCCAAACAGGTTTCCCCTTGCTCATCCAGAAACATTAAGGACAACGTTTCTTCTCTCGCCCCTTCACTTGCTGATCTCTGTAACCACTCCTTTGCTACAGGCTCTTTTCCCTCCTCCCAAAGCACTCCCTTGTGCGCCCCCTCCTTAAAAAAAACCCATCAGCAGACCTCTTCTGTCCAGCCAACTACCTTCCCTCCCTCCCTCCCCCCCATCTCCATCACCCCCTTCCTTGGGAAACAGCTGGAGAAGTTGGCCCTGTCCCAACTCAACTCCCACATTGAACTTGTTGGCGGTCTCCATGACCATTCATTTCGATTCCGAGCATCCAGAGGCACGGAAACTGCTCTATTGAACACCCGTGAAGACCTGCTTGCATCCCCGAATGCCAACTCCTCTGCTGTTTTCATCCTTCTTGATCTCTCCTCTTCATTTGACAGTCACCCACTTCACCCTCACATAAAGGCTCCATGACACCATTGGTATCTCGGAGCGGGTACTGCACTGGCTTACCTTCTTCCTAACTGACCGTTCTTCCCAAGACATCCGGGGCATCTTCTCTCCTTCTCCACCTGTGGCGTCCCCCGGCCTCTATTCTCTCGCTGTGGCTTTTTAACATCTACCTTACTCTGCTGGCACACCTCATCCCCTTCTTCTCCCCCAACTTCCAGTGTTACGCTGATGGTACAACTCTTCTTCAAACTTACTGCTGACCCCTTGCATTTTCCATCATCCCTGACTGCTTTTCTGCCATCTAGGCCTGGTGCGCTTCCAATGATCTCTGCCTCAATGCCAGCAAAACGGAGATCTTTCCTATTGGGACCACTATACCCGACGTCTTCCCTTTACTCTGGCCTTCTTCCATGGGCTCTCCCCCTGCTCCCTCTTCGCAAGACAGAAACCTTTGACTCCTCTCTCTCCTTCCTACCTCCCACTCTGGACATTGCCAAGAAGTCACACTTTCAGCTCTTCCTTCTCAAAGGAATTCTACCTTTTCTCCCCTTCCCCCAGAGGCACAATGTTAGCCCGGGCCTGGTTTTCTATTGCAATAGCCTCCTGCTGAATCTACCTTCTTCCACTCTGCGACCCCTCCATCTATTGCAGAATAGGGCAGCAAGACTTATCCTTGGCCTCAAGCCCATGGGCCCGAATCTCTCCTGCCCTACAAAGTCTTCACTGGCTCCCGGTTGCTTCACGGATTAAATTCAAATCCCTCTGTATGATATTATATGATATGATATTCATATCGCGTCTATACACAATGTGTTTCAAAGCACCTCCACAAGGCCGTCTGGGGCCAGGGGCCACACTATCTACAACTCTTTCTTACTAAATATTCCCCCTCTCGCCCTAAGCGCTCATCTGGCACCAACTTCTTGTGTGTAAGGCGTTTTGCTAAACAGAGAGCGGGTGGTCAATCTTTCCTCAGCTGGCTCCCTTCTCTGGAACAGCCTCCCCATCCCTCTTCGTCTTGAGCAGGAATTCTTAAAGATCCTCAAGACCTTCCTCTTCACCTCTTCCTTCTCTCCCTCCCTCCCAGTCGCTTGATTGGTGTTTGTGGCCCTTATGCATCCTTGGGGCCCTGACCTCCCACACCGAATCATCCCAGCTTCTGTCTATCCTCAGCACTTGTCTCGACTCACCCTCCATCCACAGTGGATCGCACTTAACTTTTCATTGCACTTCACCTGTTGCTCCCTCATGAGCACTCCAGCACCTATCCCATTCCCTCTCCTCTTTGCACATTCCATGTTCTGAACAAGGCATAGTATGTACGTTTTCTCTCCCCACTGTACTTATGTTTATTTTTTATGTATTGTAATTTGTTTCTCATCCCTTGTCCCGTCCCTGTTGCCCTGTGGGCGCTTTGAAACAGTATTTACTTCCTGTATAAGCACCTAGCAAGCGAACAATAAATAAATAAATGGAACAGTCAAACGGAAGAACCATACCCCTTTAAGGTTAATTGAGATGCAGAGTGATCTGAATATTTAAAAGAACTGTGTTTTTAAAGGAGACTCAATGGAAGAGTCTTCCTCGTGAACTGTGATAAAGTGACATTCAAACCATCAAAAGAAATCTAGGGGAAGGGAAGACCCCTTTCCTGGTGGATCTTTATTCCTTTGTTTTTGAAAGAAAGCTACAAGTACCTGGCTTACAGAAATCCCTTTTTCTACATATTATATTGAGTTAAGTGTGTAAGGGTCAGTTGAGGGTTTGGGGGCACAGGACGGAAGACGCTCTTTTGTTTAACCTCCTGACACATATGTTCCTTAGTTTCGTTGAGGTAGGGAAAACCCCTCTTAGGATTAGGTCTCCCAACCCCTTTGTTATTTTGTGACGAAGTTTATAATCAACAGTTGACATGCCACTGTGTCTGAATGTTATTCTTGATCTCTTAAAGTCTTCTGGTGGCTCTCTATCCTATAGTCTTACGTATGCCCCAGAGTTGTGTGAGGAGTCATAAATGAGTCAGGCACAAAGTTGACATATTTTTGGTTAAAGACTTTTATTAACAAAACTGGGTTGGTAAAATGCCTCTCTGACTCTGCTGGAAGAGGATGTCCCTACGTAAAACCATAACCTATGGATCTGTCTGTGTCAGGACCCTCACACTACAAACCAAATCATAAGGTTAAAAGGGAAATGTCTTTAACCTGGTGATTGCAAAAGACTTCATAAAAGAAAAATAGAACAGCTCGAACATGAAAGTTCCCAAAGGCAAAAGATCCTCAGTTCCAGAGGGTGATCCCCTTCTCAATTCAAATGGAAAGGTATTTAAAATTGAAAATAAGATTTTAGTTCTAGGGTAATTCCCTTCTCCTGAATGTTGTCTTCGATTAATTCTTTCAACACAAGAATTCACCAAGGGAGTAGCAGGCTTTGGTTCCAGATGTCTATTCCCTTCCCCTGGATTCTTCCTCAATGCCAATGTTGTCTAGGTTTCACAGTTCTTTTTTTTAACAATACATTTTATTGTCATTTTGTGTTTAAATGTTACAAGTGAGTCAAAGAAACAGAAAAAGAACATAGAAACAGTTGAAAGAACCCCCCCCCCCAGTAAAACCCCCTCCCTTTCCACCCTCTCGAATACAACCTCCCCCCCCATAGGGCCGGAGCAGTTCCTCAAATTTTTCCGTGGCAGCCTCTTGGGATTGTGCTCTCTGCGTGCCTCCACACTGTCATGTGCGGGGGCCTCGGGCTCCAGCTCTCGTTAAATGTTTTCGTCTTCCTGGTCGGGGATTATCCCCAGAAGGGTCATGGCCTTCGGAGACCATTTTCGTCATGCGCCCTCCTTTAGATAGTTAGGCAGCTTTGACCATTCCGTATAAAATTTTAGCTGGTCTCCTTGAATTGAGTAGGTCAGCCATTCCATTGCTAGGAGCAACCATATTTTTGCGACCCATTCGTGGTCTGCGGGAGGGTGCGCCGATTTCCATTTGCGCACAAGGACTAGGGCCGCCGCCATCATCATAATGATAAAGAACTTCCGGTGGGGTTTGTTATTGATTTCCTCCAATGCCCCATTGAGTCCCACCATGGCTAGGCCCCAGTTCCCCTCAATTTCTATCCCCAGGACCCGCTCGATGGCTGAATGGACCGTTCCCCAGTAGTCTATTTTTAGGCTTGACCGCCATATGTGGCTCCATGCGCCTGTGTGGCTGCAATTCCTCCAACATTCCTTCGATACCCTTGGGTGGATCTTGTGGAGTCTCACCGGTGTGAGATGCCATTGTGTTAGGAGTTTCATCCATATTTCCTGGATTTGGATTGATCTTGTGAGTTTTGTCATTTGGGACCAAAGTTTTTTCCATGCTTTTGAGTCTATTGTGGTACGCGTGTCGGAGTCCCACTTCGCTTTGTATGGCATGGGTGGCCGTGGCTCCCCTTCTTTTATGATCCTATATATGTTTGCGACCACTTTCTTGTCACCCGTGTTTGTGCCCAGGTATTTCTCAAACGGCGTGAGCTCCCGGGTTGCCGTGGTTCTCATCTCCGGGTGGGACAACCAGTGTCTTCAGCATAGGCGAATCGTTGGCTTTACCCAATTCAAAGTCAATTTTACATTGGTCATATGTTTTGATCTGGGAGCCCAGGAACATGTCCATCGCTCTTCGGCAGCCTCCCTTTTGCCAGTCCTGGAAAGCCATTGGGACGAGGCCGGGGGTGAACTGAGAGGGGTGTGTATGCGGAAGATAACGTTGTGGTGCAGGATTTGCTCGCCGCTAGGTCCCCGGTGCTGCCCACCTTGCTCGTTATTAGGCTTACGTACATTTGTGGTGGTCTGTCCACCTTGGGTTTCCACAGTGCATCCTCCAGCTCTGTTCCCACCACAGCTACGTCCATAGAAGGCGTAAGAGTGGGTGCTGATTATTGGCCTCAACTCTTCGTAAAAAGCTTGGTCCGAATCCCATCCTCCTCAAGGTTGCAAAAAGGGGTGGCCTTGCTCTGGGCTTTTTTTCGATTAGGTGGACTATGCGTCTAATGTTGTCACTCGTTTGCCTGCCTCTCATAAAGCCTTAGTGTTCAGTCAGAACCGGCCTCGGGAGGATAAGCTCTAGCCTATTCACCAGTATTTTGGTGTGGATTTTGGCATCTACATTTATTAATGCAATAGGGTGGTATGATCCGCACTTGGTCGCATCTTTTCCCTTGTTGTGTATTAATATAACTTTTGCCTCCGTTTTGGATGCCCCTATATGATTATATAAAGTGGTGAGGTGAGGTGAGGGATTAGATCTTCTTTGTGGAGTTTATAAAACTCCGAACCATATCCGTCGGGCCCGGAGATTTGTTGAGGGGGAGTGAGTTAATGGGTGCCATTACTTCATCTTTTGTGATGTCCCCTTCCAGCATATCCCTTTCTTCTCTGGTTAGTTGGTTCAAATGGGTTTCCCTCAGATGGTATTCCTGTTTTTCTAGGGTCGGGTATTCGGTGCTGTAAAGGGTAGAGTAGAAATTAACAAATTCCTGTTGTATATCCTCTGTGTCGGTACTTGTCCGGCCCCCCTGCTGTTGTATTTTCAATATGGTTCTATCCCTCTCTTCTTTCCTGAGCATTTTGGCTAGCAGACGGTCAGATTTGTTGGCTTTGTCATACAGCCTGTGTCTAAGGCAGAGCAGATTGTGCTCCGCTGCTCTGGTCTGCAGTATGTCTATTTGCCCCCTGATGGCCCTGAATTCCGTTTTAGTGGTGGGGGTCTGATTCGGGCCCATTTTAGGCATGAGCTCTTTTAGTTTGGCCTCTAGATTGGCTTCTTCGAATCTCAGCTCCCGCATGCGCCTGGTTTTATTCGCTATGATCTTGCCTCTGTGGGTCGCTCTAAGCACATCCCAACAGTTTTGCCAACTACTGTCCCCCTGTTTGTTGGTGTCTAGATATCTGTTGATTTCTTCTGAGACCTCCTTTGCCAGGGTTGCATCCTTGAAGAGATGCCCTGGGTATCTCCACTTCCAGAGCCCAGGAGGGCCCTTTTTCCTAGCTAGTTCTAAGGCCATGGGCGTGTGGTCAGAGAGGGAGATAGCCCCCAGCTCTATCTTGACTACCTTGCCCATCAGGGGAGCAGCTAGCCAGACGTAGTCGATCCTGGAGTGCAATCTGTGGGCGTAGAAAGTATACCCCTCCCTCTCCACCTGTTTGGTTCTCAGAGTGTCTACTAGGCCTAATTGGTGTATCTTCCCTTTGAGGTCCCAGGAGGGCATCCCCTGGGGGCCCCTGGGTTTGGATGCTCCTGTCTCTGGTGGGGTCCCAGGCAATGTTGAAATCCCCTGTGAGGATGATGGGGAATTTCGCATAGCTTTCTAAGCGTTTGAGCGTGCGTTGGATGTACTGGTCCTGGACCGTGTTAGGGGCATATAGTGTTGCAATTGTGTATGCCTCTCACCTTCCTTCCACTGTTATTGCAAGATATCTGCCTTGGTTGTCTTTATCTGAATTTGTTGCTTTTAGGTCTAGCCTGTCTCTTAGAGCCATGAGGACACCCCTTTTTTGTTGGGTTGTGTAGCTTGAAAGATTACCCTGTATCCCCAGAATCTGACCCTGAGGGTGTCCTGTGTTCGTATGTGTGTTACTTGCAGGGCTACGATGTGAGGGCCTTCTCTCCCAAGACATCTCTCCACCTTCTTCCGCTTGAGCGGGAGTTGAGGCCGTTAATGTTAAGCAATAGAATTTTCAGACGGTTAGCTATGGCCATGTTTGGTGTCCCAAGCCCCGGTAGTCTATGCAGGGATACCCGCACCCCTTTAGTATGCGTGGCATCAGGTCAAT
This sequence comes from Ambystoma mexicanum, assembly GCF_040938575.1. NCBI lineage: Eukaryota > Metazoa > Chordata > Amphibia > Caudata > Ambystomatidae > Ambystoma > Ambystoma mexicanum. The sequence goes on along the minus strand of NC_090941.1, from coordinate 70,331,072 downwards.
TCTTCTTCTGGGTGTTCCCTCTCCTGTTTTGTCTCCCTCATATTGTAAGTGCTGCTCTGTTGCCCCCACCCCTCTGTTCTCCCTTACCCCTCCCCTTCGTTGGGTGAATCCAACTGGCACATAGCCCCCCTCGTGTTGGGATCTCAAGTGGGTCAGGACCGGGGCCATGCGCCATCTTCTTTTTAATGTGGTTTGGGACAGGTCCTGATAGAGCTGTATCTCTGTTCCATTATATGTGATTTGGTTGGTGGACCGTGCCTTTGCCAGGATCTGTTCTTTTAGGGTATAGCTGTGGAAGGCAATTAAGACATCCCGAGGTCTTGCCCCCGGGTACTGCCGTTTTGGGCCCATCCTGTGTATCCTATCGAAGCAGATGTCAGTACCTTGGTCATCGTCTAGCAGGTTACTGAAGGTGGATCTCATGGCCTGGGTCAGGTCCTGATCTGGGATGTTTTCTGGCAAAGATTTTACTCGTATGTTGGAGCGCTGAGAGCAGTTTTCCAAATCCTCGGCTCGTAGTTCCAAATTATGGGTGGCAATGGCCAGGGTTTCCAGCAAGGCGCCTGCTTTACGTGCTTCCTGTCATTTCTTGGATAGCCCTTTTGTTAGTGTCTACTCTTTCTTCTATTTTATTGATGTCCCTTTTGATGTCTTGAATCCCCTCGGCCAAATCCTCTCTCATTGACTCCATTTGTTTTTGGCCCGCGTTGGGGAGTTTGTCAATCAGGTCCCCCAATAGGTCTTTGAGAGCGGAGTAGGTTACCGGGCTCTCTTGGTGGCCCTCCGTGTTGTCCGCAGAGGCGTCCGCCCCCTAAGCGCTGTTGGATTGGGCCCCCCTTGTCTCCATGTCTCTGGCCCATATCTGCGCCAAGGCGCCATCCTGGGTTCTCTTTGACATTTTAGAGGGGGCCAGGGTGTCTCTGTTCTTGTTCCTTGACATCTCTAGGACGTGCAGTGGGCCCATCCCAAGTTGTGCACCGAGGAGGGCCCCCTGCTCCCCTTACACTGGGATATGGGCTCTTGGTGAGCTAGTAGGCCGCTGGGCTCCCCCTTGCACGTGGAATTCACCAGGACCTGTGCTGGATAGCAGGTGAGTTCAGCTGCGGAATGACCCCAGAGCTACTCTTGGGCTGATTGTCTTTAGCCTCTGTTGTCCGGTCTGTGTGTGAAGCCTCTGATGATGCCCCTATCAGCCTTTTGGTGCGGGCCAGTGGCTGAGGAGGTGACTTGGGGAGTCCCTCAGTTCTTGACTGTTTCGTGGGCCTGGGGGGAGGGGGTCACCCCCTGCGTTGGATGTCACTATGCGAATGGTGGCAACAGGCTCGTGGAGTATGCAGCGGTCCCTATCCAGCCAGGGCAGGGACCCGTCTCTGCTGGTGGGGCGGAGAGGTCTCCCGTGATTGCGTCCCAGTGATGGTTTGGGCCGGGTAAAGGCCTGTGGACGGGCCCCTCGACCCTAGTGTTGAGTGTAGTGTCTATGTGATGAGGCAGGCCACCGCCAGTGGTTGGGAACAGGGGTTGTCCCGGTGGTCGCTTCCCCACTCTGAGGTGCCCATCCTTCCTCCCCCCACTCCCGGCGGCTGCCACCTACCCTGTCCTCACTTACTTGGGGAGAGGGTCCTTGCGCTGTCCAGGTGGGGGGTGAACCGCACCCGCAGGCAGCAGAGTCTATCCTCCTCATAGCTGGCCGCTCGGGGTATGCCCAAGTAGAGGAGGTCGGCTAGGTCCCCATATCATGGGTAGCCTCGACGCTGGTTGCAGGCGCACAGTGGCTCCAAGCAGAGGTGGACGTGCGCAAGGCGATGTCTCTGTTGTTTGTGTTGTCCTCTTCGCTGCCCCCGCCCAGCGGTCTGGTGCGTAGCGGTCTCCGGATCCACCACGGCATCCACTGATTAGCACTGTTGTTTGCGAGGTGGCGGGGGACCCCGTCGGGTGGCCGCAGGTCTCCAAGGCCGTACTGAGGGTTCTGTGTGTCTCAGATGGGCGGTAGGCTGGTCCGGTGCCGGGAAGGCGTGGAGTTCCAGGGATGGTCGGAGCTCCGTTCGTTCGCTGGGCGTATGCCCCCAGGCGGGGTTGCGCTCTGTGAAAGTAAGTTCAGTGGGTCCCGGTTTGGCCACAGTGGGTCACGGGTGCCCCGACCTCCACGGGCTTGGGGATGCGCTGGTGATCCAGATTTTTGGCTACGTCCCCTCCTCGAGGCGGTCGTCCCTGGGGCCCTGCTCATGGGCGACAGCCATAACTCCACGACTGGTGACTCCGGTTGGAGCAGTGGCGCTGGTTGGGTATGCGGTCTGGAGGCAATGCAGAGTCTTTGGTGGCCGTGTCGTCTGCTGGCATTCTTTGCCTATGTGGAGCCTTGGGGGGGCATGTTGGCCGCAGCGCCCCGCCAAGTCCGTCCCTCGTGGGGTTAGCAGGTCTTGGGCTATGTAGTTGTGTCCCTTGCCGCCGCCTGGGATCTGCGTTCACTTGGCTATGGTGCGGTACCTGGGGAGGGCTTATCCGCTTTGTTGATCTCCAAAAGCAAGTCTGTGGATGCGGGAGCTCGGAGGTCGTGCTGTCTACACTCCGGTGGCCATCTTGGAAGTCCCCGGTTTAACAGTTCTTAATGTCTTTCTTGGTTTACAATAATGTTATTTGGATTGTTCAACACTATGCCAATGATTCTTGCTCTAACAATTCTTTGTGTCTTTCTTGGTGCAGAACAATCCTTTTTGTTACAATGCTCCTTATCCTTGTAGTTCCTTCTTGCTAAAGTTCCTTCGTTGGTTAAACAAACAGTCCTTTCATGGGACTTTTGTAGATTTGCAACTGCCTGGTTTACTCGCCTGCCAGGTCTTCTCACATTCATTCACATTTAATTCCACAGTTTTATATATCTTCTTTGGTTCTGTATATCTGGTTGTTTCAACATTTGCTCTTGTTCTCCCCAAATCTGCATTCCATACTGTCATATATGCCTGGGACTTGTATTCCCAATATCCCGTCTTGGTTTGCAAACAATCTTTTTAATGTTTCTGCTTCTGTAGCTCTAATGTTTACAAATTGTGTTTGGCGCAGTCGCAGAAAAGCCCTGGGGTCCTCACTTGTCTTGGGTTGACTCATTGGGTTGACTCACCACTTCTGTGCCGCCCGCATTCCTCTCTGGACTGCTTCCACTTTGTTCACGTTCCTCTGGCGTATCTTCCAGTCAGTAGGCCTGCCTTCCTTCAGGTTTCTGTAAGTGAAGCGTGTCTTTCTTTGGCTGCAGAACACCCAGGAATCTTCTCTCTGTTCCTGGCGTGTCTGCGGCATGTCCTGCCTGGGCAATATTTCTCCGCCTCCTTGTTGGAGAGCCCCTTGGCTCCGCCACACTAGTCTGTGCTCCCAGGGACCACACGCCTCCGAGAGAGGTATGACAGCTTCTTCCAAATAGCAGCAGCCTCTTGCAATGAGTTTCCAATCTTTAAATAGCCCACAATGAGGTGTATTTTGAAAATAACTAGCATGCTCATTGAGCTTGATGCTCTTTCCACTCTGTATTGCTCTCTTCCTCCTCCTCGTCTCAATACTTGGATAATTGTGGGAGATGAAGTCCATTGATGTTGACTGATGCAAATTATTTGAAAAACTACTTGCAATCTTTCCAAATGATGACCCAGTTCTACATGGATGATAACTGGAAAACACAAACTTCGAGCTTTTATCCTTTTGTGCAGGTATGGAAGTTTGGTTAAAAGGGCTTTGGGAAGATGATTCTCTATTTTCCCTAAAAAGGGCATATAGATGCATGGCAATAGGCTATTAGGCCATAGGGCATCAATGGGCCTTCTTCATGGGCAAATTGGGGATAGCATGTCTCACCAAATGAAGCCATGACAATTCCCCAGAGGCTGTCCCCTCCCATGTGGTCCTCCCTCAAATAGCCTTCCCCGGGGTTAGTATCTGGTAGTGATTGCCGTCCAATGGCCACATTGGAGCAGGTTACCACCGGGGAATTCCCGATGACTCCATTGGATTCATCACAGTTGTTGGTAACCCCCTATCAGATACTCTACCCTTGGTTTTGTGTAGTGTCTTGTGTGCCGTTTGGCTCGTTTTCTACCTCAGTCTCCTTCTCTCTCATAATCCTTAGACTTAAGGTATTTTTTCTATTCCTCTGGGCCTTTGTGCACTTGATCTGAGACTGGGGCAATTCTTCTTGTTTCTCCTTACTCTCTCCTCCACCGCGCTTTGACTCCTTTGTGATGTTGCTCTCCTTTGCTTTCCGGCATTCTCCAGAGTGTTCGACCTCAGTCGTTTCGGCTTCTCTTTGCTCGTTGATTTCGGTGTGAAGATCGGAGGACTCGTTTCTCCCTCGCCGTCTGGATTGGGCATTGTTTCATGGGCTCCGGGCCCACCACGGTCTCCGTGTGGTCGTGCATCCACCTTGGACCGGGTTTGCCCGGTCCTAGTTTCACCGTGATTGCACGACTCGTCGCCTGCTCGGTGGTATTTCTCTCCTTCTCCACTCAACTGCTACACCACAGCCAGCTCTGCTGTGAAGTGCAGCACTGCCTCCTACTGACGTACACACATCGTAGGCTCGCTTCTGTGTATTCCTTCTCCTCCATTCAAGGGTGATTACACTCTTATTTTGGATATGATCAGCTGTCAAGTCCTTGTAGTAACCAGCATTGCCTTTAGTCAAATGTTCTTGGATACTTTCAAGATTGATTTGGGTCCCATGGTTAAATGATATATCTTCCGGAATTCTGATGTATGCTGATATTGTTTTCTTTACAGGGAGATACACGGGAATGGTAGTCCTTGTCCTCTGGGGGTGTCACTGTGAACATTTAGGTACCATATGCCTGCTTCCTCCCCAATACCTCCCCTCCTTGTAATGCAAAGAATGGACAAATCAAACTAGTTTAGTGGGTAATTCATTGCTTCAGCTGCTTCGTTTGTGAGAGTTAGCTTAAAGGTGATCTGTATTTGACGGCCTGCCAATTGAGCTATTCAGAGCTGGTGTGTGATGTGCCCCTCCCCCCAAGCCAACCCCTGTACCCCAAAAGTATCCTGATTCCCTCTGAGCAGCACACACATTTTAAATTCAGGGCTTTTTCTCTTGAAATGGCAAGCTATGCTTCCCCAACTTTTCTTCCTTTGGCAATTTTTCCTCTGTTTTTGGGGTTCCACTTGGTCATTGCTTGCAGTAGCAAGTCTTCCCATGTTTGCTTCTTCTTTGCTTGCCCTCATTGCTTTCAACAGCCCAGGAGTGCTGTTTAAGTTCCCTCCTCTCGTGACTGCTGGGCCTTTTTGTCACCGACAGCACTGTACTCCTTAGATAATTGGCCGTGTTGCCTCTGTAAGATAAAAGAAAATGTGATTAAAAATGTTTTTATAAACCACTGTTTAATGACATTATACATGACAAATATATTGTTTTTTTTAGATTGGGTGGGTGAGTCAAAGCATCACCCTACGCACAAAACAGGGGCCATCTTCCCCAGCTCCCTCCCTTATGTGGTATGTGCGGGGGTCTGTGATCCCCCTCTCCTTTTCCCCCCTTACTATCAGGCATTAACCTCTTCCCTGCACCTGGATGGTTCCCACCCTTCTCTCTGTTTTCCTTTTCTCCAACCCACCCCTTCTTCCATCACCCTATTTGGGCATGGGTGTCCTCTAATATAGCAGTAGGTGTCTCGGCTAGGTGAGCGCCCTGCAAGATATTGCTGTGGACGAATCAGTCTGCTTGTGCTTTTTTCCATGTCTTGTGCCTTTAATTAAGAGTGAGTGAGTGAGGTTATGTATGTGGTTCTATTTGCCTTTGGTGCCTCCGCCTTCTATGTTTGGTGAACTTCTCTTCACGGGAGAGGTGCCCATGTCTCCTCGCCTGATCTTTTTCCTTAGACTGTGAAAAGAATGCCTAGTTAAAATGACCCACCACTGACCAAGTGCACGCTTTATAATTCTGATCAAACAAGATTCTTTTGTTTTCATTATGTTATTGATGTAACAAACATATACATCTGTTAACAGAAGTTATTCAAAATGGAATTTAGTACTAAAAATCTTCGTTTCAGCTGCACCATAAGAAAACTAAAGAAGTGTCTGCAGCAAGATTAAGCTCTGGGGTTGCCAGTGGTCAAGTTTTTCGGGCGCTGCTTTTTTAACACACTGAGACTGTCCCTAAAGGAACCCCCATTTAGATGTAGATATATTCATGGATATCACTTGTTCTTTTACGATTTTTAAGGAAACACACTGGCAGCTTTGACGTTCTTGGATGAGCTCAGGAATGTAAGGCTAGAAATGCACATATGAGCATCTGCACAGGGATTCAAGCTGATCGGCTGAGAGGTGCGGACATAGTCCTTATTAAGCACCGTTTTAGAATATGCATGCTCCTGAGTTGCTTCAGCACCATGGGAATGATGAAAAATGTACAAAAAGTCGAGGCTTACTTGATATGTTGCAGTCTTACGCAGTTTTTAAAGGTCAACAGTATTTGTCTCTCACATTCATTCTTTTGGACAATATCCGATAAACAGTGAAGAACAAGATGAGCATTGTAGGTGGGCTTGCTATGATTTCAGCCAAATATTGAGCAGGAATAATGATTGCCCAGTCAGTTTTTGAAATGCAAAACTGACTTGTTAGCCATCAATTAAATATGTTTAATTTTGTTGCATTCTTATTCTTAACCTAACTGAATCTCATGTTTTATCTTTAATGCTCGACCATTTTTAAAAAAATAAAACGTAAATATACGTTTACTTTCCAGTTCTTTTCTCACATTTTAGTGCTTATTTTTTAGATTGACATACAGTTGTTGCTTGAGTTCCTTTTAAGAAGGCATTCATTGTCAGAGTCATGACCCTATCTGGGGAAACAATGATCCCACCCGACCTGGGGTAGGTGACCTAACAGTTGGTATACCAAATCCGGTTTTACCCTAGATGCAGATTAAGGTTCTTGAAGGGGTGGTGGGCAGTCATGCATTGTGTATGCCTGCTGATATCACTGTCAGCCTCTCCTCTGGTCAAAGTTCTCTTTTGTCTTTTTTCAGAAACGAAACTCACAGAATGCTCTGGTCACAACCAAGAAAACCCGAACTGAAACCAGGGAAATGGAATCGAGAATTGACTGGGATTTTTCCTGCCCCAACAGAGATATGAGACCCAACACCCAGCCTTCCAACCCGAGATGGACCCCAGGGGCAATGGTGGGGAAAAATAATACAAACTGGTAGTGTGAAGGGATGGCAGGGGCGACACAGAAATCCTTTGCAAGCCCAATTTGAAACAAAACTCACCAGCACATGGAGAAAGCCACAAGGAAAACAAGAAGGTTAAGCACATGGCCTCCACCTGCAAATAAAGATTGTAAAGGGGATGGGGCTAAAAGCCTTCTGAAATTCGTCCAAGGATAGCCTAGCCAGAGATTGACTAAGAGGCTCATGTGATCAGGTGGAGCAGTGGGAGTCGGGAGGAGTGTTGGAAAGGGTTAGGCTTGGCTATAAAAGGCCAGCCAGCACAGACGATCTTTAATGGTGTTCAGGTGATACAGTAGTGGATCAGGAGATCAGATGGAGAATGGGTGGTAGAGTGAAGTGCTGAGGAGATTTTGGCAGTGTTTTGAGAGAGTGCAGGTATGGTATTGTGTGTAGGAGGTAGTGGTACCACAATGAGTGCAGTGTGGTGAGGGAGTGTAAAAGGTGAGTGAGAAAGATAGTGAGAGAGGTTGAAGTGTTGGCGTGAGAGTGCTAAAGTTTGTGGCAGTAGGGTGTGGAGTGCAAGGTGCTAGTGGTGAGAGGGGAGTGAAACAAGATGGGGTAGTTGGAAGACATAGGGGGGAGATTTGTGTAAGATTAGGGCACAGAGGCTGATGTAGGAGATTTAGAATAGAGAGAGAGAGATGGGGGAAGACAAGGGAAATGTAGCGAGATAGAGAAGAGTTATTGGTGGAGGAGCAAAGGCTGCTAGAGAAAGAGAAAATGGGAAGAGCAGAGGTGTACGTAGTGAAGCTGTGGTGGAAGAGCAGGGACAGCAGTGGGCTAAGCGTGGAAGACATGACAGAAGAACGAAAGAGGAATAGAGAGAGAGAGAGAGAGGGAGACAAGGAAGATCACAGAGGAAGGGGTGTGGATATGGCTATAGAGGGAGAAAGAGAGGTGGAAAAAGAGAGTGAGTGTGTGAGGGGGGAGACTGGTGGAGAAACCCTGGTGATAGGGACCCTCTAATTCTCACACACCCAAATAATACATTTTAAAATTCAATAAAACACAATAAACTGGACTTCTTTGTCTGTGGATTATTAATTCCATCTCTCACATCATATAAAGTGTAAAAAGTAAATATGAAAACACTCAGAGTAAGTGCTTACGGTTGCATAACAATCTGCTTTGTCTTCCCTGCCATCTACGGGTAGCTTTTGCTTATTAAAGCCATAGAGCAGAGAATGCTGTCAAACGCCTTCCTCCCACGTGCTGCTGGTGAGTGCTTCTTTGTGCTGTTATTTTTCCTGTTTTCCCGGGCTCCCCTAAAATGGGGGAGCCCGGGAAACTAAAAGCAAAATTCCACACAATTATTCATGATTTCTGTGGCTTTCGTTTCAAGTCTTCCGAGCTCCCCTGAGCCGGGGGACCCCGGGAGACTTAAAGCAAATATTAGCGGCAATTATAAATACAACAACATTATATTTATGATTGCTGTGGCTTTGTTTTCAAGTCTCCCGGTATGCCCCGGCTCGGCGGAGCCCGGGAGACTTAAATAGAATATACCTGCAATTATAAATAAAAGGTTGCTGTATTTATGATCATCGGGAGCCCGGGAGACTAAAAAAGAATGTACCGGCATTTATAAATACAACGTTGTTGTACTTAAACAATAAAGTCACCTGAGCTCTCGCGAGCCGGGGGAGCCCGGGAGACTAAAAGCAAAAGTGCCAGCAATTATTACTACAACCGCATTGTATTTATGATCGCGGTGGTTTTGTTTTTAAGTCTCCCGGGCTCCCCCGAGCCTGGGGGATCCAGGGAGACTTAAAAAGAATGTACCGGCATTTATAAATACAACAATGTTGTATTCATGATCGCCGGCATTTGCGCTGTGTCTTCCGAGCTCCCGCGAGCCGGGGGAGCCCGGGAGACTTAAAAAGAAAGTCCAGGCAATTATGAATACTTTGCCGGCCGCCGATAAGAAAGTCGTAGCAATTATGAAAACTCTGCCGGCGACCAGCAAAGTATTCATAATTCATGTGCCTTTCATTTGACATTTTCTGTGCTTCCCTGGGCTTGAGGAGTGTAGAAAACGTAAAATTAAAGTCAAGGCAGCTCTGCTGTCTGGCAGCAGTAAGTAAAAAGCTCCAAGTAGGGGGCTTTTGCTTGATTATTGCCACCAGAGCAGTGCTTAACATGAACAGAGGAGGCTCATTCATTTCACAAAATGAATGCCTGCTAGTGCTTGAAATGTTTTACTTTGTGCCTTATTTGCTCAAAAGTTTACATAGGAACTTTCTTTAAAAAAGTTTTTGTATTTATTTTTTATTATGGCCCATCTTTTCATACAATGCCATTTTTGAATGAACTTCCCCTTTAACAGGAGATGGGCTACGCCCTAAGTTCTTACCTTACCTCTTCTTACACCTACATGAGACAGGCACCAATAAGAATGTATTTTTAGGGATCAAATAGAAACCCTCTTTATTTTTAAAAACAAATACATTTTCTTACTAAGCATTCCTACCCTTATAACCACACCCTCTTCTAAGTTCCCCTGGCATGGGATCTGTGAAAAGGGATCTGCCCCGTCAGCCCACCCTTCGTTACAGGGGTTACAGGGAGACCCATGGGGTCAAACTGACTGAATAGACCCCTGACCTACACCTGGCACTACCTACTGGATAGAGAAACTAGGGGATGGCCTCAGTGGCTGGTCCAACCTATGGAGAGCCTCTGGCAGGCCATTGCTTCATGTTTGTTAAAATTCAAAATCACAAAGTTGATTAATAAAAACAATGAGCCTGCATCTAAAGTGCTTTGCACACTTTCACTCCGCTATATCATCTATAGTTTAGCTGTGCCTGCGCAAATGAAAACTATATATTGGCACCTGTGGTGGAGGAGCCAATCAATATGGATGTTCGGATCGCGGGTTGAATCCCACTGTTTTAGCCCGCGTTCTGAGCAGCCAGACAGTTGCTTTCTCGCCCCACCATATTCCCCTACCCTCCCGTGCCCTCATGTCACTGTGTCCTGCCGTCCCACCCCTCCTCCCATCCCACTCACCTTATTATTTTGGCATTGGTGTAACCGCCACCGCCGCTGCTCAAGCCTCTGTGGAAATGGAAGAGGGGCACTGCATGGAGCCCTGCCTTCAGTCTACATGGTAGTCAGTATTTTCTTTGAATGAAGGGGAAAATATATTGCTATCAGCACCCCAGGCTTCCAGATTGGAAACCCGGGGTGCTAATGGCAATGATGCCGAATACGACCCACCAGATCAGGTGTTATTGCAGTATTCGAAATTATATAACAAATGAAACTAAAAACACTGGGTTGATTTCCCAAAAAATATATATCTGTATGGGTTATGGAAATGTTAGCGACATTTTGATTTACGCAGGCACAGCTAAACATACAATACAGTTTCAGATCCGAGGGAGCGAGGACAGTAAGGTAATATAATGAAAGAAAAGGAAGATCAGCTCTTACCCCCCTCCCCTTCGACCCACCCATGTCCTGTTTCCCGCCACATTGTTCATCCCCTCACCCTGCAACTTTTGCCACTCAAGTTGATTTGATTTGGGGGCTAGAATAATGAAATGGGTCATAATGTTGTAGGTTTTGGGGGAATGTCCAAAGTAGCTACTTAAAAATGTTGGAAGCCATTATCTCAAAAATGTCGCTAGGGAGTTAAGGGTTGAAGTGACTTTTTCAAATGCCCATGTTCGTCATATCTTGGCCCACCATAAGTTGAGAATGGGGCCATCGGGACACTTCGATGACTATGCCAGAGTAAGTCAGGCTGCATTGAGAAGTCGTGTTATAAAAAAATCAGGGGCTCCCGCTTAAACCATAGTTGCCTTCTGGGCAGTATTATCCAGTATGAGTGTGAGTGGGTCCATGGTGAGCATCAACCCTGCGATTGCCCTGATCCTGGAGAGAATTTCCTTCTAGTAGAATTGTGAGTGGGATCGTGACCACCACATCTGTTCCAGTGTACCTTTGAGGCACAGTCCCTCCAACAGAGAGGCAAGTACCCCAGGCAGATCTTATGGAGCTGCTGGGGCTTATAACACCAGCACATCATTACTTTGTTGTAATTTTCCTCTATTAAAGAAAGGTACATTTGGAGCTCTTTCGTGCCTTTTGACCAAATTTGCGACATGTAGTCCGGCGGTATAGTCCAGGGGTATATCTGGCTGGAAGCCCTTCTCCCAAGCTACCATAAACGGTTACCATAATATTTTACTTTTGCCCATGAGATGGAGATTAGCATTTCAAGGGCTATAGGTGCCTTGGCTCCAGCTGATCAGGTTTTGGGGTATGAGAGCCGGTAGCATATTTGACAATAATGCAACCTTTCACACTTAGGTAAGGAAAATGTAGCAGTCTTTGGCATCCCCGAGAGTAACAACCCCGGAGAAGATCCTAAGCCCCCCCTCAAACCGACAGAGAAAGGCATAGGCTCTAGCTTGGGTTCCCCAGAACTGATTGGGGGTGGGGGGAGCAGGCCTGCTTTAACACCCCACAGCTTGTGCCCTTTGTCCCAATAGGACAAGGTCGCCGTTCTCAGTTCTAGGGGGGAAGCGTGAGAGAGGGAGTGACGAAGGAGAGGGGTTGTATTATTGTATAGTGGGAACTAGTTTAGGATTCACCTAGATTGTTCTCTGAAGAAAAGCGAGTGAAAGGGCGTTCGTCCTTAGGCCATCGCAATCAGCCTGTAAGTTGATAAAGTATGGCTAACACATTTCTTGTGACCATCCTAGTGTTTAGGGATGCATGGGCTAGGGAGGGAACTGCCCTGGGAAGACTAGAGGGAGAGGGGCAGCTCTTAATGAGCTCCTTTTTCCATAATTTCAATAAAAGCCCTTGCACTGTCTACGAAAGTTGCATATTCTTTAAGCCATCTATGGCAAGATATATAATATAAATGACTATTCTAGACAAAAAAGAATCATCTAATGCTGTGAATACTCTACACAAAATACTTAATCCTCTGTTTTAAATGACATGGCTCGAAAGAAACTGTACAATAATATGCAGGACAAAATGTGATTGTGCGCATATCAATATGTACCAGCAACCTATGTTTAATAAGAAACATATAAGATCCTGATACTTCACACAGTAATTGATATATTGACATTCAAAATGACAAGTTGTGATGCAATTATATGGTTCAATAAGCAAAGAGTTTTTGCATCAGCGTCATAGACAAATCGTTTGAAAATGATGTAGGTTTCCTTGTTGAAATATCTGGAAATCGATCCTCGACCAGCAATCACCACTGGACCACCAGGGAATTGATTTTGGGGTAGGCCCACCCCCCAAGCCAAACAGCCCCCCACCCAAACAAGTTTTTTAAAATAGGGTACAATGTATGTTTTGCCTTCTTTGAGGGCAGATGGGTGCTGTTTTGCTCCCATTTGCCAACAAGGAAGGCCAAAAAAATTGCAGAAAAGGCACATTTGCAGGAGCATTAGGGAGCTGACCAGGTGGGCCAGACCCCCAGGGAGGGGACCTTTCTTGCTGCTTCCCTGTTGGAGGGTGAGGGGGTCAAATTGAGGGTCTGACCCCATTTTGCCACCCCATGGAAGCAGCAAGGACCACTAGGCCACCAGGGATATGATCTTAGGGTGGGGGGGCAAGCCAATCACCCCTCCACCCCCACACAATGCCACCCGGATGGCATAATGTTGTTTTGCCATTTCTGGGTGCAAATTGGTGCAGTTGTGCACCGATTTGCCCCCAAGGAAGGCAAAACAACATTACACAACATAGTTGAGTGTTTGTGGGGCATCGGAGTGGGCCAGCCATCTTAGAATCCCCCCAAGACAGACATACCCTTGCTGCTTCCCTGGGGGGCGATTGGTGTTCTTGCACCATTTTGCCTCCACTGGGAAGCATCAAGGACCACTAGGCCACCAGGGTTGTGATATGGGGGTGAGCACTCCGGCCCCTCCAACCTCCCAAGCCAATCTACCCCCCACCCTCACCCCCAAAAACGCCAACAAGATGGCACGGGTAGTATAGCTCAGTGGCAACGCGCTCGTCTTGGAAGCAAGACGAGCAGAGCAACACAGGTTCAAATCCTGGGTCGGCGCTTAGAAACCTCATCGGTATTAAGCACATTATAAATAACCAATTGTACATTATAATGGCATTTTGCCTCCTTGGGGGGGGGGCTAATTAGTGCTGTTTTTCACCCATTTGCCCTGAAGGAAGGGAAAACAACATAGGGCAATTGTGCCAAAGGCACACTTGGGGGCATTAGGGGGCTGTAGTGTCAGCCCACTGAGGAATTCTCCCATGGGGGGCAGATCCTTTCTGCTTCACTGGGGAGGCAACATTGAGGGTCTGGTCCCATTTTGCCACCCAGGGAAGCAGTAAGGATCACTAAGGCACCAGGGAAGAGATTTTGGGGTTGGCGGCTGTTTCGCCCGTTGTAGTACCCCCGGCTGTCCTGGATCTCTGGCCAGTCCACGTTAGAGCTTTACCTTCCTGGGAGGAATGGGGACTCTGCCGGGGCTCCCTGGCACCACTGCTGGGCTTGGGGCAGTCGACCCACATGGAAGACAGGCGACCAAGGCTTGGGACAGTAACCTCGGCTGTCCTGGAGCTCTGGCCATTCCACGTTAAAACTTTTCCCTCCGGAAGGAACGGGGTCCCTGCCGGGCCGTCCGATGACCGCTGCTAGGCTCAGGGGCGGTCTACCCACGTGCGAGGCAGACTCCCAAGGCCGGGGTAGCAATCCTGGCTGTCCTTGAGCTCTGGCTGAGCTGCATTACACCTTTTCCTTCCAGTGAGAGATGGTGACCCTGTCGGGGATCCCTGGGACCGCTGCTGGACTTGGGCACAGTCAACCCACGTGGGAGACGGGCGCCCATGGCTGGGAACATCACCCACAACCGTCCTGCAGCTCTGGCTGCGCTGCATTACACATTTTCACTCCAGGGTCGGGATGGGAACTCTGCCAGGGCTCCTTAGAACAGCTGCTGGACTTTGGGACGGTCGACCCACATTGGAGACAGCACCCCTGGCTGTCCTGGGTCTCTTGCCATGCTGCGTTACCGCTTTACTCCTACGTCCGTCCCCTTTCCTCTGTACTTGTGGGACATTCCGTCCTTCGGGACGGGACTGCAGCACATTTAATAGCATCAAAAAATGTACTTTTTTGTCCTTCTGTAATTTTTACGCTGGGCCACCGCATGTGACCGTAGCCCTGCCTTCCTGAGCTCCGCATCACCCTTTAGTCCTTTTCTCTGCGCGTTCAGGGTCGGACTCACTTGCATTACAGGAAATACTTTTCATTTTTTTCCCTTGTCCTTTATTCCTGCCTCCGGTTCCACAGTCATATTTCCTCCGTCTATGCCAGAGTGTCTGGGATTCGTGTGAACGTCTTTTCGCTAGGGCGGATCCCCACTCTATTTGCCTGGAGTGCTTAGGCCCGGAACATCATTGGGACTCGTGCTTCTACTGCGACTCCCTCTCCGTTCGGGCACTCCAGCGTCGACTTGTCTGGTGGGAGGAGGTGTTTCAATGCGTTCCTCCACCACATTTACAGCAATTAATTGAAGAAAAAAGCAAACAGCCGGTAAGTTTGTTCCTTTTCAGGGCACCCCGGCCAGGGGACTCATTCCCAGGGTATTTTGGGTCGAGGAGGAGCTTAAGCAGTCCTATTACTAGGGATCTCCCTGAGGTGTCCCGAAAGGGATCTAACCGGTGCTCCAGAGTTTCCTTTAAGGTCCCCTGCAAAGGGGCTGCCACAACCAGATCTTTTTCCGAGGTTCCCCTTTTAGGAGCTAAAGTTAGGCCCAGTACTTCACCGATCCCATGAAGGCGTACTTTAAGGATTTATTTAAGGAAATGTATCCTAAACCGTCTGTACCGGCCCCTGCTCTGGCAATCCCTTTGCAGGTTCTGGTAGTGCCACCCCCTCCACTGCTCCCTGTGTGGCCTCTTCCCCCACTGCCTCCTCTGCCTCCACTTTCCACTGTGGGAAAGACTCTGGTTGCTCTGTCAACCATGCCTTCGGACCCTGAGGTGCCACGTGTGGCAGATCAGACTTCTGCTCCCGCCTCATTGGAAGAGGACCAGGCGGACCAGGACGGCGATGACCCACCCTGCTCTATTAGAGCTTTTCACGACCGGGTGCTGTATATTAAGGCACTGCTAGACATCCCAATACCCGATCCTCCACAAGAGGGGGTACTTTTGAGAGACTTCACTTTGTCTACAGAGGAGCGCACCGGCCTGTTCCTTCAGAAGGACGTCCTGGCCGAGGCCCGTAAGGTCTGGAAAAAACCTCATTCTGGCCAGCACCTGAACAAGAAAATTGATGCTCGCTACAAGCTTCACGCGTCTGAAGATATATCCTTGTCGGCATGCCCGCTCCCCTCTTAGACGGTGGTGGCAGCAGCTAAGCTCCAGTCAAAGCCGGCCTCTACATCCTCCACTGCAGCGTTTCAGATCCTTTCCAAAGAGGACAAGCTGCTTGACGCCATTGGGAAAAATATTTTTTCCAATTCGGCTCTTCAGCTGTGCTAGGATAATACTGAGCTTATCCTGGCAGCTGCCAATGTCAAACTATCGACAGAGCTAGCCGAGTTTCAGGATTGTATTCCTCCTGATAGGCTCGAAGACTTTAAGGGTGGTTTATTTTACGCCAGGGTTATGGCATAGGATCTACTTGTGGCTGCAGCCCGTCACATAGACACTTCCTGCTCAAGGCCTTATGGTCGGAGTAGACCTCTCCCGCCAAGTGTGGCTGCATGCTACAAAATTATCAAAGGAATTTCAGAACAAGGTGCTTGATCTCCCCTTCAAGGGTAAAGAACTGTTCCACTCCTCCACAGATGAGGAACTAACGAAGACCAAGGCAGGTACTCAAACTGCTAAGCGATAGTCTCTTTGTGCGAAAACCCCAGCCAAGGCACCTTATACTCAGAGGTCAGGGTCTCAAAGGAGGTCCTTCTCTGGTTTGAGGCTTTCAGGATCGCCGTGCGTGCCGAGCAGAGGCTCCAGCTGGCGCGCCCTGCCGTTAACAGCAACAGCAAGGTGGCCGGTTTTTCTCTTGCCCAACAGCCTACGCTTCAGCAACTGGTGGTCTCTCTGCCGATAAAACATCAAAATGATATTTTCCATCTGTCACACAAAACTCTGGTGGGAGGATGAATTTCTTCTCATCTGGAAGCGTGGCAGACCATCAGACGATGGATGGATTTTGTCGCTTGGGCGGGCTTCCATTCGCCCCTCTCACCCTCCTCTCCAGCAGACTGGTACGCCCTCCGTCAGAGCCAAGGTATAGAAACTTCTAGACCTCAGAGCAGTGGAACCTGTTCCCTTGAGGGAGCAAGGTGGGGGCTGTTACTCCCGTCTGTTTACAGTGCCCAAACCCAACCAGGCTGGCCTGTACACTATCCTCAACCTATCCCAGTTCAATCTCTTTCTACCCCAAGAGAAATTCAAGATGATTACGCCCTGCCAGATAAAGTCCTCTCTCCGGAAGGGCGATTGGCTCAGTGCGGTAGACCTTCAGTATGCATACATGCATAATCTGATCTGGGCCCGCATCGAAAATATCTGCGGTTCTCCATGGTAACGGAACACTTCCAGTACTGTGTGCTTCTGTTTGGTCTCAGCTAGGCACTGTGTGTCATTGCGAAGATGTTGTTGGTGATCGCAGAATTTCTCAGACTGCAGGCGGTTCATCTATGTCCATACTTGGACGATTGGCTCCTGCGCAGTCCTTGCCCACAGGCTGCTGCGGCCAACCTTCAGTCACTTCTTTAGCTCCTGTTCCATCTTGGGCTGTCGGTGAACTGGCAGAAATCGTTGATGACGGTCTCTCAAGACCTGATATTTCTAGATTTCTGTTGGGATACCAGCAGTACCAGAGTGTTCCTAATGGAGGACAGAATTGCAGACCTTTCGACCACGGGCCAGCTCTTCCTGCAGTCCTCTCACATGTCGACTTGGTGGTTCCAAAGACTCCTGGGCTTCATGGCTTCTTGTGTGTTAGCTATACCTCTTGCACGCCTGAAAACGAGGCGCACTCAGCTTGCTCTTCAGAGCTGCTGGTCCCAGGCTACGGACTTGTATTCCAAGATGCATGAAGGCGGATCTTCAATGTTGGTCATCCGCCAGCAACCTTTCAGTGGGGACCTCCTTCCAGGAGCCCTGCCCACAAATAACGGTTACTACAGACTTCTCCCTTCTGGGGTGGGTAGCGACACTGCATCACCTCGAGGTGTCCAATTTGTGGACGCCTCAAGACAGGCGGTTCCACATCAATTACCTGGAGCTCCTGTCAGCTTTTCTGGCTCTCAAGGCTTTTCATCCAACTATCACCAGAAGTGTGGTTCGAATTTGCACTGACCATTCTGTAGCAATGTTTTACATCAACAAACAGGAAGGCACCAAGTCTCCCCTCCTGGTGGACCTTGCAATCCAAATTTGGAATTGGGCTATCCAACACAATGTCTGCCTCCAAGCTGTGCACATTCCGGGTCACATCAATGTGACTGCTAACTCCCTCAGCCATCTATCTGCAGTGAGTTACGAGTTACGAGTGAGAGATGAACAATGATGTTCTCACAAATATCTTTCAGCAATGGGGCACTCCAGAGGTGGATCTCTTTGCGACATCATTGAACAGGAAACTTCCACTGTATGCTTACAGGAACGGGCTTGGGGTGTCTTCCTTGGGATCCCGTGGGACAACATGAAAGCTTATGCCTTCCCTCCTTTGCCACTGATTGATGTGTCACTTTGGAAATTCAGGAGTGCATCGAACTGCACTCTCGTCTTCATAGATCCATGGTGGCCAGCCAGGTTCTGGTTTTCAGAGATGCAGCACATGTCAGTGTCCTCTCTGATCAGGTTGCAGCAGATTCCCGACCTTCTTCACCAGAGCAATCACCAGTTGTGGTACCCCTCTCCACAATCGTTCAGCTTGGCGGCCTGGTGCATGAGTTCCCATCATTAGCGCAGTTCAACCTCTCCGAGGATAACCTGCGTATGATTCAAGCGGCAAGGAAGCCTTCTACAAGAGCTCAATAGAGAAGCAAGCGGCTCGAATTCTGTCATTGGTGTCTAGCCAAAGAGCTTGACCCCAGGCATGCTTCTATTGACAATGTTTTGTCTTTTGTATCTGGCCTTCTAGACTCTGGCATAAATCCCTTATTATGCAGGACATATTTGTCTACAGACAGTTGCTCTTTTCACTGGCTAATCCAGTCGTCAAAAGACACTTTGCAGGTCTTCGCCTTTTTCTGCTGGTTCAGGCCCCTCACCCCAAATGGGATCTGAATGTGGTCCTCACCGCTTTATGGCATAAGCCTTTGGAACTCATGGTCGCTACCAAACTCAAGTACCTGTCTTGGAAGGTTGCTTTCTTGATTGTAGTAACTTCTGCAAGACGAATAAGTGAGCTTTAGGCTTTTTCTGTGGAACATCTGTTCCTTACTTTCCGCTTTGCACTCACCCTTTCTTCCTTTCTAAAGTGGTTTCTGAATTCCATTTGAACCAGTCAATATCTTTACCAGCCTTTTTCCCGAACCGGGTCTCTGATGCCGAGAGGGTTCTGCACAACCTAGACGTCAGACGAGCTCTGAAGTTCTACCTCGATAGAATGAGCTAACTCGGCAGCTCTTCACAGCTCTTAGTTATGTTTGGTGACCCAAAAGGGAAACCAGCCTCACAAGCATCCATCTCTCGCTGGATAGCTTCATGTATAACTGAGGCCTACAAGATTCAAGGCCTTCAACCACCAAAGGGCATTCATGCACATGTGGTCCGTGGCGAAGCAGCTGCTGTTGCCTTCCAAAAGTATGTCCTTTGGGAGTCCATTGCAAAGGTGGCTACGTGGGCCTCCCCATCAGCTTTTTGAAAACATTACTGTCTCGACCTGAGATCCCGGGCTGATGCCCAATTTGGTCAAGCAGTTCTTAAGAATTTGTTCCAATAAGGGAAATTTCCATTGACCCGTAATACCCATGGTCAGTGCTTGGGAATCTCCCACAAGTATGGAGGAAAGGGTCAGGACGTAGGAGTATGACAGTTATTCACCGTAGTGACTACCTTACTCCTTGTCCATAGACCCCTTTCCTCCATATGCCTGCCCACCGTCCCCACTAATAAGTATCCTCAATTGTTGCTAAATGGTCCTAGACCTGGCGATAGAAAAGGACTGAAGGGTGATGCGTCGGGCGGAGCTCAGGAAGGCATGGCTAGAGTCACGTGCAGTGGCCCCGCATAAAAATAGAAGGACAAAAAAGTAAATGTTTTGATGCTATAAAAAGTGCGCCGGTCCCGTCCCGAAGGAGGGAATGTCCCACAAGTAAGGAGTAAAGGGTGCATTGGACTAGGAGTAAGGTAGTCACTACGGTGAGTAACTTTGTCATTTCCCTCTGTGGAGAAATGGTGACCCTGCCAGGGCTCCCTGGGACTGCTGCTGGACTTGGAGATGGTTGACCCACATTGGAGACAGGTGCCCAAGGCTGGGGACATCACGCCCGACAGTCCTGGAGCTCTGGCCTGGCTGTGTTACAGCTTTTCCCTCCAGTGAGGGATGGGGACCGCCGCTGGGCTTGGGTATGGTCGACCCACATGGGAGACGGTCGCCCATGGCCGGAATCTCACCCCCGACCGTCCTGGAGCTCTGGCTGTGCTGCATTACACATTTTCACTCCAGGGACTGATGGGGACCCTGCCGGGGCTCCCTGGAACAGCTGCTGGACTTAGGGACTGTCAACCCACATGGGAGAGCAGCGCCCACGGCCAGGGGCAGGACCACGGCCATCCTGGAGCTCTGGCTGTGCTGCGTTATACATTTTCACTCATGGGATGGATGGGGATAGTGCCTGGGCTCCCTGGAACAGCCTCTGGACTTTGGGATGGTCAACCCAAATGGGAGACAGGCGCCCAAGACCGGGGACATCGCCCCCTACAGCTTTTTTCCTCCAGGGATGGATGGTGACCCTGCCGGGGCTCCCTGGGACTGCCGCTGGACTTGTTGGTCGGCTCACATCGGAGCCAGGCACCCAAGGCCGGAGACATTACCCCCAGCCGTCTTAGAGCTCTGTCTGGGCTGAGTTACAGCTTTTCCCTCTGGTAAGGGATGGGGACCACATATGGGCTTTGGTACGGTCGACCCATATGAGAGACAGGCGCCCAAACCCTGCGGCAGCACCCCTGACCGTCCTGGAGTTCTGGCCATGCCCTTTTACAGCTTTTCCCTCTGAGGAGGGATGGGAACCCTGCCGGTATGTGCCATGACTGCTCCTGGGCTGGGGGGCGGTCGATCCACGTGCAAGGCAGACACCCAAGTCTCTTGGCAGCACTCCTGGCCGTCCTAGAGCTCTAACTGGGCTGCATTACAGCTTTTCCCTCTGGGGAAGGATGTTGGCTCTGCCGGGGCTCCCTGCAACCGCCGCTGAGCTGGGGGGCGGACCAACATATGCGAGGAAGAACCCCAAGGCAGCACCCCCAGTAATCCTAGAGCTCTGGTTGGGCTGCTTTACAGCAGTTCCCTCTGGGGAGGGATGGGGACTCTTTTGGGGTTACCTGGGACTCCCTCGGTCGACCCACATGGGAGGCAGGTACCGAAGGCCAGGGGCAGCACCCCCGGCTGTCTTGGTCCTCTGGCTGGGCTGCATTTCAGATTTTTCCTCCAATGAGGGATGAGAACCCTGCCAGGGCTCCACAGGACCGCCCCTGTACTTGGGGGCGATCATCCCTTCATGGGAGGCAGGCACCCAAGGACGGGGGCAGCACCCCCGACTCTCCTTGAGCTCTTGCTGTGCCCTGTTACAGCTTTTCCCTCGGGAAAGGACGGTGACCCTGCCGGGTCACCCCATGACTGCCGCTGGAATTGGGGACGGTCAACCCGCATGGGAGACAGGTGCCCAAGGCCAGGACAGCACACCTGGCCGTCCTGGAGCTCTGGCTAGGATGCATTGCAGTTTTTCCCTGCAGGGAGGGATGAGGACCATGGCTTGACTTGGGAACAGTCGACCCACATTAGAGACAGTACACAAGGCCGAGGGGCAGCATCCCGTGGTGTCCTGTATTTCTGGTGGTGCTGCCATACAGCTTTTACCTACAGGGCAGGATGGGGACCCTGCCATGTTTCATTGGGACTGTTGCTGGACTTGGGGATGGTTGACCTACATGGGAGATAGGCGCCCAAGGCTGTAGACATCACCCCCAGCCATCCTAGAGCTCTGGCTGGCCTGCGTTCCAGCTTTGCCCTCGGGGGAGGGATGGGGACCCTGCCGGGACTCCCTGGGGCCGCCGCTGGACTTGGGCACAGTCACCCACGGCTGGGGGCAGCACCCTGGATCTCTGGCTGGGCTGCGTTACAGCGATTCCCTCTGGAGAGGGATGTGGACCTTGCCGGCAATCCTTGGGAATGCCGATGGGCTTGGGGGCGATCATCCCACATGGGAGGCAGGTGCCCAAGGCCGGGGGCAGCACCCCTGACTGTCCTTGAGCTCTTGCTGTGCCGTGTTATAGCTTTTCCCTCCGGGGAGGGGTGATGACCCTGTAAAGGCTCCCTCGGACTTCGTCCCACATGGGAGACAGGTGCCCAAGTCGGGGGTCAGCAGCCTTGGCCGTCCTGGAGCTCTGCCCGTGCTGCGGTATAGCTTTTTCCTCTGGGGAGGGATTGTGACTCTACCGGGGCTCCCTGTGACAGCCGCTGGACTTTCAGTCGGTCAACCCTTTTTCTTTTCCGCCCAGGAAATGCACACCCACGCATTGAGGTACTGTTTTTGTTGGGATACCGGTGTGAACATGACAAGGTAGTACATGAGTTGTTGCCTGCGTTTTTTGGTAGTTTCCTGGTCACAATTCTCTGAAAAGTTTGTTTTTTCTCCTACATTTTGGACTTTGCCAGGCCTTGTGGGTAATAAATTCTATGGCGATTGTCACAAGTCAGACCTCTTTGGATTTCCATGGGTGTCTACTTTTCAAAAATTGATAAAGTTTGAAGGCAAGTCCCTTTTTACACACACTCCAGAGTGAATACAACCCTCTAGGTGAAATCAGCCAGGAGATAGCTTTCCAAGTATAACAAGGTTTAATATTACAGAATACAAATATCGGTAAAGGACTCTGCATCATCACATATAGTAAAAACTGGTTCCACTGATTGGCAGGACCATATACATGGGCCTGCTCCATAGGGGATGCCAGGCGACTATTGGTTGGTTTCGCCACCGTCTATCAAGCTCCATGTGAGTCAGCTGAGCTCATCCTGTTGTCTGGTGAAGGTCGGGTTGCTCGTAAAATACATTGTTACATTTACACTAACACACTAACCCAACTACTACATCACTGTGGCATGCACCTGGGCGGCTCGGGTTCCTGCCAGGGGAAGGGAGGATGAAATACAGTCACACTGACCCACACATTCTGGGCTTAATTGATATGCACCTCTCGCACTCAAGGTCTCCACTGTGGGTTTGATCTTTAATTTATCCCTCCCTGTACCTTGTGTTACAAAGGATGTATTTTATGCTGGGGGTGAAACATCCATGCATGCTTGGATCTTTTATGGACACTTGATTTGTGCTAGCACAGGGGGTTGCTTGCTTATCATAGAATGCAGGGGTTTGGGGGTCGGGACAGTGGTGTGGGGTGCCTTTTGAGCATGCGGGTGCGGTTTAGAGGCCTGCTGGCAGCTTAGTGGTGATGAATGGGCGCTGCACGGAGCCTGGTGTTGTCTCACGGTCTTGCATGGTGCATTCTACTGAAAGATACAAAATGTTTGCAACAGTGAAGGGACAGCGCAGTCATGCAAGCGGTTACGCAGGCCTGTATTTTTGCCATAACTACTAAATGGCGTTTCTTTCTATGTGTCTCCTAATGCCATGCATCTGCTGTTCGCGCTACATTGCTTTTGCACCGAGATTCATAGTGCTGTTCTCTACCCCCTTATACACTACACTACCTCATACGGGATTCACCTTACCTGAAAGCGCGTAGGGGGTGGGATATACTCATTTCCATCCCAAAATTCCCCCCTTTCGTTACTTCTACAGTAACAAATTCTACTCCCCCATATTTTCGCTTGTTGGCTCGCTTGACTGCCTCCTTCCATGCGGGTGTTCCCTTTATTGGCATCCAGGCTCTGCACACATGTCTTAAACTTTTCTCTGTTGCGCGTATTGCTCAGATGTACATGTCATGTAAATGCATCTCCCATCCCCAACCAAGTCAACCCACACTTCGATGTAATTTTCAGGTTCGGGGGGAGGAAAAATGGTTGTGTTGTATAGGGTGTCTACTACATCTCCAACAGGCATTGGGACCATCTGGTGAACAAGGGTGGTCAGTCTGTATTTCTAGTCTGTATCACAAGGTACTTTAGTTTTACCAATAGTAACCATCATCATTGCGCTATTAGGTACTGCTTTGGCACAACACCAGTGACCCAATTGGCACGTGCAGAAAATCACCAAGATGAACACAATGATGGGCACCAACATTTTCACCAATGTTCCAAGCCATGATGGGACCCAGCTGAAGGCCCTGGTGATCCAAACTTCTTCTTGAACCCTAGCTCAGTGTTTCACAAAGTTCCTGAGGTCCTCTGGAGGAGACTTCTGGAAGAGCTCTCTCCACCTGGCTATTCTGTTGCAAGGCAACAAAAGCAGAGGGCGTGGGGGTCTGAAGTTGGGAAGAGCCTGTTGCAGGATGGAAACCTGCTGAACCCTGTGGAAGTCGACATACGCCAGAGAGGAGCGTGACCCTTGAGGACCGAGTACCTAAATCAGAAGAAAGACAAAAAAAGATAAAGATAAAGAGAATAAGTATCTGCGCCTGGAATTACATGACCAAACCCAAACCCAGGAGTGCTGTTGAATTCGGCTTGTTCCCGTCGATGTGGAAAAGGAGACTGAGGTGTGGCGATGGAGGGCCGAGTCAGGGCAGCGCATGCTCCCAGGTGCGCACCCCTGCCCGCCTCTAAATTTAAAGGAGAAGAAGGTTTTTTCTGGTGAAGGACGCCATTGCAGTATGGGGAAAGGGGACTAAGGACTAAGAGTACGTTAGTCACTATGGTGAGTAACTTATAATATCTCTAGGATGCTTACTTTTTATGTGCCTATACATCCCAGACACAGGAAGTACCTGAGGTTCGCTATTGCCATTTCTCACTATCATTTTCGAGTACTGCCTTTCGGGCTCACCTCTGTCTTGAAGGTCTTCACCAAGTTCATGGTGTTGGTAGCAGCAAATCTGCAGAGGGGAGGGATTGGCATCTTTCCCTACCTAGATGAATGGCTGATCAGAGCTCGTTCTCCTGAACAGGTTCTGGAACATCTCAGCAACACCTGCCACTCACTCCACAAACTGAGCTTCCCCCACAATTTCAAGAAGTCCCAGATAACACCTTCTTAGAACTTTCCATTCATTGGAGCAGTCCTGGACTCTTGCAGATGGTAACGAGATTTCAGAACTCCCATATCTGCCGTCATTCAACTGTTTGAGGTTGCTGTGCCTCATGGCATCCTGCATTTTCCTGGTGCCAGATGCCTGCTTAAGGATGAGGTCCCTCCAGTGGGCCCTCAGATCCCAATATTCACAGTTCCCAGGAAGGATGATGGACCACCTTCAGGTCCTCTGTCGTGGGCATCCAAGGAGAACGTGATGATAGGGGAACCTTTTTGGCACCCTGGCTGACGATGACTGTAGTTACAGATGCTTCCCTTACTGGGTGGAGAGCTCACATGTGCGATCTGACAATGAGCATACTTTAGTCCCCTAAAGAATCAAGACTACACATAAACCTTTTAGAGCTGAGGGCGATCAGACTGGCACTGATGGCCTTTGAAAATGGACACCTAGGCAAAGAATGTCCTGATAATGATGGACAACACAGTGGCCTTGCATTGCCTCAACAAGAGTGTAGGATCACTACCACTGTGCAAGAAGGCCATGCAGCTCTGGTTTTGGGCTGTACAAAACGGAATCACAGTTGGCTGTTAACCGAGCCGGGGAACAGAAGGCAACAGCGGACGCTCTGAACAGGCAGAGCACACACACTTCCAAGAGTGAAAGTTAGCTCAGGAAGTCCTTCTTGAGATCTTCACCCTTTGGGGAACCCCTCAAGTAGATCTGTTCGAGTCCAGTATCAACAGGAAATGCAACCTGTTCGGCTACAGGGAATTTCCTCAGAGAGGAGCTCTTGGGGATGTGTTTGTAGTGGACTAGGAATTTCCATTGCTGTACGAGGTCCCACCAGTCTCCGTTATCCCTCACATCATCAGGAGGTTGAGGAAGTTCAGGAAATTCATGATCCTGATTTCCCTGGATTAGGTTAGGAGGGCACAGGACCCGGACCTTCTAGACCTGTCCATTTTCCCTCCATTCTGTCAGATTGGATCTACTCTCACAAGAGGGAGGCTACCTTCTGCATACAGAAATCAGAACACAGAACCTTCACGTCTGATTTCTGCGAGGCTAAAATAGGAAGATTGGAATCTCCCAGAAGATATTATGAGGTGCTGCTTTCATCCAGAAGATCAGCAACCAAAGGCCTATACCGCTGCTGATAGAGCATGTTTTGCAGCTGGTGTAGAGCCAAAGATCTAGAACCTGTTTGTTTTGTTTTTTGCAATACACCTGCAGCGCTTACTTTTTTACTGCACCTTGCCCATCAGAGCCTGCATGTGGCTACTGCTAAGGGATACATGGTGGCGTTACCATTTTTAAATATGCTCCAGAACAAGGCTCTTACTTTAAGATGCCAGTTGTCATGCAATTCCTGAAAGGACTGACTAAAACATTCTCACCGACCCTTTTCTGGTTCCGGCCTGGAATCTGAACTTTGTTCTTACATTTCTGATGGGAGCACCTTTTAAACTGCTTCATTTCCGTTCTCTCAGGTTGCTAACCTGGAAACCCATCTTTTTATTAGACATTGCATCTTCTCATAGGGTGAGTGAGCTACAAGCTCCATCATGCAAACCACCTTTTACTTTATGCTCTAAGGAGGAAGTAGTTTTGAGGGTACGTCCCTTCTTCCTTCCCAAGGCGGTGTCTGTTTCGCTTGGCACAGAATATCACACTGCCAGCTTTTTATCACCCTCCTCACCCTGCTAAGCATGAAGAGAGGATACACAGGTTTGACCCGAGAAGGACTCTTAGCTTTTGCATTTCAAGAATGGCAAATGTTAGACAGGAAGACCAACAATGTATTGGCTACACTGGCCCTAAGTTAGTCAAGCCATGACCAAACAGACTATCACAATTGACCATTCTATGTATTTCAGAGTGTTACTCCAGATACGAGGTGTGCTAAGGGAACTAATGTCACAAGTTAATGATCTTGTTGCTGTAAAAACAGATTTTTCTCTCCTCCTCCTTTGATTAATGCATGTCCTAACTCTGACCTTGTGTGAGGAGTCAGACTGTTTTGGATGTGTTTGCACATTCTAATTTGATGAAATTGAAGGTCGCCTTGCTAGACACTCGCTTACTTGTGCAATACCCCGTTTAGTTGGCTGACCTTTTGGTTGAATCTGCTATCGATCTAGTTGCCATAACTGGGACATGGTTGCATGAAACTGCTACTTGTGCTCCTACTCTTCCAAAACCGCATGGCTACAACTACTATAGGTCTTATCGGATCCCTTTTAGAAGGGGAGGGGTGGTAATGGTTTTAAAGATTCACTGAAAATTAATTCCACTGCAATAAATTTGCTTGATAGTTGTGAGTCAATATTGATGAAACTTAGCATAAATGATGTTACCATTGTTAGTCGTCTTCTTATTTATCACCCACCTCAGAATATGCTTCACTTTTGACAAGCAATTTCTTGCTCTCTGCAATGGGATTCTGAGACCTGCTTCACATTATTTGATTTTTAGGAGATTTCAACCTATGGGCTGGGATCCACTTGATGCTTAAGCACTTGCAATCATTGGTTCTCTTGAGGCTCTCGGTATTACGCAGGAAGTGCATACTGCAACTTATCAGGAAGGAAACACCCTTGATTGGATGTTATCCCACAATATCGAACTTAGTCCTATTGAAATTACCCTGTGCCGTGGTCTGAGAATCCCCTTATATCCTTTAATCTGACCCAACCTGACAACACCATTAGCATAAAGCCATCACCTAAAAATGACAATGTCAAGACATCTTAGGAATGTCACTTCCCTCAGAGGGCGCTAGAGGGCCAACCAAGATGGCCGCTTTCTAGTGAGCTCCCGCACGGCCCGTGATTAATCCTGTCCAATCCTCCTTAATTCGGACTATCTGTGCCCTGACAGAAGAACACCCTTGCTCGCCAGACACTGCTCCGTTGTGTCGTGAAAATTGGAGCCAGAACGGAAAACCTACGACCTAAAATGTTACCCCTCAAGCCAGCGCTCGTCAAAAAGCAAGCAGGCCCACTAAAGGCCGGGGCGTGGAGTGACAGCCTGAGCCTGGGTGAGGTGCGGGTGAGCGGAGGCTACCCGCCCCCTCCACATCATCAAGAGACAAAGCCACACTGAACCCCCATGGGCCGCGGGCGAAAGCCGAGGACGGGCCCCCCCCCCACGTCAGCAACTCCATCACAGCACTTGCGACCTGACCCAAGGAGGGGGCCCTACGGCCTGTTCGTCTGCACGGATGGAGTGCTGGGCGGGGTGTGGGTCTGCGCCGCTCCAGCAGCTCCCCCTCTTCCCTCGTGACCGGGCCTGCTGCTGCACGGGACAGAGAGACCGGAGCACAGACACCAGCCCAGAAGCTGCGCTCGGCGGATCCTCCTTCCTCCCCGCCCGAGCGAGAACGCCCCTCGTGGGACCGGCAGAGTGAACAAAGGACCTGGAGCGGACGCCGGGCTACAGGCATCACACTCAGGTACGGAGCGTGCAGGGGGGAATGCTGATTTAACTGCTAGAAGTCCCGCCCGAGCCAATCGCCTGCGCGCTCAGACCACCGTTGCTTTCAGCCACCAACCCTGCTGAGCCAGCGCGGTCCCCTACGGTCCTCACTACCTGGTTTAGGGAATTGCAGACCAAGACCTCCTACTCCAGCAAAGGCAATAGGAGGAACAACCATCACACCCCCGCAGATCGCATGTAAAATCTCACTGTGTAGGTGACAAACCTCCCTATTCACCCAATACTGGACCACCAAGCCCCGCTGCGACTTTGAAAATTGGCACTTGGAAACTGAACTAAGCGCAGCGCCCGTGCTCCGCAGACCCATCGGAACACTCTGCTACCCTTACCCCCCCACTGCAAAACACATGCCACAATTCATTGAAGGGCGACAACCTGCGCCTCGAAATCGCATACAAGTGTTAAGACCAATACGGAACAACCCCCAACAGCGCAGATCCAATGGGGAAGACCGATAAGTCTCAAAGAAGACTAAACTTTGAAACCGGAACAGTCCCTAAAACCTCTAGAATACTAGTCACGACTGCCCGTCCCTCCAAAGCTAGTCTACAAATCAAAGAAATTTGCCAAGCATTCAACCTGATCGATGCCTGGAGACAAGCCAACCATGACACGAGAGACTTCACGGTCCACTCCGCTGTTCATAACACCAACTTGCTCATTGACTATGGTATCAGCACAAAGTCCTTTCCAATGGGGACCCAGTCACATCCTCCCCAGAACCCTCTCCGATCACTCAATGGTAACTCTGGAATGCACTCTACCCAACAACAAGCCAGCCGCGCTTCATTGGAGATTTAAACCAGGTTCACTGTCAGACACCGTGTTCGCAACGGAACTACAGCAAGAAATCACAACCTTCCTCGAGGTAAACCAAAACTCTGTCGATTCCGCGGGCACACTGTGGGAGACATTGAAATGCTAGGTACGAGGCGTATATATGGCAAAAGAAAACGGCATACTGAAGCTGATAAGGCGTGAACTAGCAACCAGCGAAAAGCGACTAAAGGAGCTCGAACGCAAAAGCACCACAACCAATGAACCACAAAATCAAGGTGATATAAAAGTAGAGCTACAAAAATTCAATGAAATAGCTACCCCTGAACTAAAGTTCCTCAGCTGCAGGCACCAAGTCCGGCAATATGGTGAAGGCCAAAAACCTGGGGCCCTACTAGCACGCCTGATAACGCTCGACAGAATACCCACTTGAGTAGAACGTATCAGTGATTCACAAGGAACCCTTGTGTACACTGAAGAAAGCCTCGTGAAAGAGTTCCATACATTCTATCAGACTCTATACAGCTCAAAGCACAACCCACACCCTGAGGCACTACAGAACTACTTAAAAGACACAGAACTTTATTGGGTGATCAACAAACTTAGGGAACCACTAAACGCACCCATATCGGCAGAAGAGATTACCTCAGCCATTAAAGATCTTCCAAATACCAAAGCCCCAGGCCCAGATGGCCTTACAGGCGAATTTTACAAAGCCTCTGCAACTACCATAGCCCCGCTCCTACTACAGGTATATGAAGAAGCCCCAGAACGCGGTACACTCCACCAACGATGCGCAAGGCCAATGTCATCCTACTGCACAAAACAGGTAAACTCCCAGACGACTGCGCCTCCTATAGGCCAATTTACCTAATTAACCTAGACAATGGCCCTCATTACGACCCTGGCGGAAAGCGACTGACCGGAGCGCCACAGCGTAAATAGCGTTTCCGCCATTGCACGAAGGAGCAAAGTGCGGCCCATTCCGACCCATCGGGCACGAGCACCACGCCACGGCGGAAGTGCAAAGTCCGCGATGGCGGAAATGACCCCAAAACGGCCCACACCGCCGCCGTACGGCGCCCTAGGTGCAATACCGCCACCCCTCTTAGCGGTCACCGCAGTGTGCGCCTACCGGAAAGTACGGTGACCGGAAATATACGGAAACGGAAGTTAAAACATGGGCCCGGAACGGGAAACATCCCGGCGTACACCTATAAAAACACTAAAACCACACAACCACTAAAATCACTACCCTGAAACACACCCCAACCCGTCAACCACCCTAGCGAAACCAAGAAAAATGGGAAAAGTAGCGAAGAAAGCGTGCGACCGCAAGCGGCAGGTCCACTTCTCCCGTGAGGAACTCACCGTGCTAACAGAGACCCTCCAGGAGAATGCTGCCGTCGTCTTCTGCACGCAAATGACCAGGACGGCACTTGCAAACAAGAAGGCCATATGGGCTCTGGTGGCACAGCGGGTAAGTGCGGTGGGGACCGCACCCCGCACCCCACAGCAATGCCGCAAGCGATGGGACGACCTGCGGATACGCGTCCGCAGCATACTCTCTGCCAACCGCAACATTGCCACAGCCACCGGGGGAGGTCCTGAATCACCCATCAAGTTGACCCCCTGGGAAGAAATCTGTGCCTCCACCATCGGAATGGAGAGCATAGAGGGAGTCGGAGGGATGGAGAAAGGAGTGCAGACATCCGAAGATTCAGGTAGGTGGGACAGATAAAACAATGCCAAATCCACACAGTCCATCCATGTAAAGTACCATGCGTCCACATAGTGCAACAGAAACACATGTCCAGGAGAACGTCCACACACATCGGCCTGATAGCGCACGTTAAAACCCACAATAAATACATAAATAATTAAAAACCCCTAATACACGCACTACACGTGCAGCAGGCACACCCTAACTGCAGGCTGCCAAACAACTGCACCCTCACTCCACACACAAATCAAAGCACCGACCCAAATCACCCTCAGGTACCACCCCAAAGCATGTGATACAATGCCATTCCAATTCCCACAGACCCATCAATAACCCTCGCCCTCCTTTACTCCACCACAGGGTCCGATCCAAACGACGAGCTACAGGACACCCCTACCAGCACACCTGCAAAGAGGGCCAAGACCAACGGCCAGAGACCCTCCACCTCAGCTGCACGCATCAAGACACGGCAGCAGCACAAATCAGGTGGCAGCACAGAGGAGGGAACATCAACAGGCACCCCAGCAGCCAGCATGCCCACAACACCACCACCACAGGTCCCCCCAATGGATGCCACAGAAGGCACTGCCTCTGGTGGCAGCAGCACCATAGGTGACACCCCATTGATGGCAGTATGCTCCGACACAGAAAACGGGGATGCCGAAGTCAGATCCATCCATGACCTGTCCCAATCCCCCTGTCTGTCCCATCCCGTACAACATGAGGATACCACGCAGGGGCACCCACAAGACGACGACTGGCCATCCCCCACAAGCCCTGTGGCAAGGCAACATGAGGACAACAGCCCCTCTGTGACACCCCCGCAAATGGCCATGGCCCAGCAGAGGCAACAGTCCCTCGACCAGTTGATCGAACAACAGCAGCAACTGGCCACACTCCTCAAGGACCATGCCGATGAATGTGGGGGCACTAAGGCAGACATAGAAACATCAACTGAGACACTTAGGGCAGAAATGGAGAGAGGTACAGAGACGCTAAGGGCACAAATTGAGAGAAGCACCGAGAGCCTGAGGGGGGAACTGCATGCGACGTCCAAAGACGTATGTGCCGAACTTGCCGCAGTGCGCCGTGTGCTCACTGAGCTCTCGCAAACCCTTAGGGACATGCATGGACGTGAGCAGGCAGACACATCATCCGTTGCAAGTTCCGTCCAGGGCAGCCCCCAACGTAGATCTGGAAGGAACGTGCGCTCCACAGGCAGGGGTGCCCCTGATACCCGCAGAGGGGGCTTGCAATAGCGACAGCCCACTGACAATGAGCATCTTTGGACACTGGTGTTCGGGGGGGAGGTAGGAGGGTGGAGGGGGTGTGTTGGGCTCACTTGGGTGGCGGGTCGATAGGGTGTTCAACATGACATCACATATGCCATAAAAAGTGCACGATAAACCAATGAGATGTGTGGACATTGATCTTTGTGTACTAGGCCATCATAGGCGTAGAGTCCATATTGTGCATGTCCCAGACACACACAGTGCCACGAGTCCCGTGTCCATGTATCAGCCACCAGGCGTGAGTGCTAGAAGCATACATCAATGAGATGCTGACGAATGTCACGGGCCTCCGGTGCCTCGCAGACTCCATGAGGTGCTGCCACATCCCCACCCTCATCATGACCATCATCAGGTGCTTGCAGTTCTGCGTCAGGGGGCATGGGCACATTTCTACGTACGCACATGTTGTGGAGCATGACACATGCCATGACCATCTTTGCAACCTTCTCATGGCGGTACAGGAGTGCCCCGCCAGACCTGCTGAGGCAGCGGAAACGGCCCTTCAGTAGGCCGAATGCCTGTTCTATGACTACACGGGTACGTGAGTGGGCATGGTTGTAGTCCTCCTCATGCTGGTCCCGTGGGTTCCGGACTGGTGTGAGGAGCCATCTCTTCAGTGGATATCCAGCATCACCTGTATGTGGACGAGAAACGTATGATGTGGAATGCCATTGATACGTACGCACACCCCCCCCCCCTTCCTGCCAGGTCATTGCCAATTCACATACCCCACATCATCATGCATGTAATGAGACTCACCGAGTAGCCAGGATCTGTTCCCTGCGTGTCGCTCCATGTAGCGTGGTATTGTAGAGTTCCTCAAGACCATAGAATCATGGGTTGATCCAGGGAATCGGGCACAACAATGTGTAATGATCCTGTTGGAGTCACACACCATTTGTACATTCAGGGAATGAAATTGTTTTCGGTTGCGGTACTGGGCCTCCATGGCATGTGGGACGACCAATTCAACATGGGTGCAGTCGATGGCACCAATGCAACCCGGTATGCCGGCAAGTGCATGGAATCCCACTTTTGTGTTGGTAATTTCCTGCTCCGAGCGTGGTAGAGAGATGTAGTCGTCTGCGTGCTGCAGGAGGGCATCGAGCACTTGCAATAGTGTCCGTGAGAACAGTGGCTGAGAAATGCCATGCAACTGTCCGACTGTGTGCTGGTAGGTGCCTGTGGCCAGGAAGTGTAGTACAGACACCACCTTCAGTAGGGGTGGGATGGCGGTTGGGCTATCTATCATGCTGATAAGGTCAGCCTGTGTCATGTCCACAATGGCGGCTATGGTGTCCCGGTCCAGACGGTAGAGGGTGTGGATCTGCTCATCAGTGAGGTTGAACGGATGTGCTCGGAGGCGTGGTATTGCGGGCTGCCTGCGTGGTGGTAGTGGCTGTGCTGGTGGGCCTTGCTGGCCCTGCCTTGGCCTCCTCCTCCTCCTGCGTCTCCTCCGTGCGGCTGGTTGTAGTTGGTGTTCGTCTTCTTCTTGGAGTCGGAGCACTTGCAGTGCTATCAGGTCCCCCAGGGCCAACATCGCGAGTCCTGCCGGTAGCATTTCGGTGTGGTTGTGGGAGGAGACTGGCTGTGCAATTTATGTGTTTTCAGGCTGAATGGCCTCCACCTGTGGTGATTCATTCCACCTGTGCAAACTGCTCTCCCCTTTGGCCGAGCACGTCCCGCGCACAACGCTGCAATTCGGGGAATGGTATCTTGCTATTGCAATCATGTATTTGTACCCGATGGCCGTGTAAGATTGGTTGATATGTTCATTCTGCTGTGGTCCCATTGTTTCCCATACTATCTGTGCAGTCGCGAACAGACTTGTGAAGGGTCAGTGGAACGTAGTACTCGAGTAACGGTGGGCCCTCATGCATCACTGTACCGAGTTGCAACGACGGGCGGGGCGTCCCATTTGTGGGTGAAGGCAGTTGCCATTTTCACACACAGCCGCACTCGATGGAATAATTAGTGATTTCAAACGGCCACAGATGCCTTTTCGACGTGATGTTGCAAATGAGGAATTCGAAGGGCGGCGCTTTCGGTTTCCAGCTAGCGGCGAGGAGATGCCCACAGGTCTGACTGCAAATGTAACGTTCTATTGTTCAATGTCCTTGAGACAGGGCCCATGGCGAGGGAGCAATGATTGATATGAATAGTTTGGGATGCGCAATAGCTACGTGGGCGATGAGGCAGGCCGTTCCCAAATACATGTTACTTCACAACACTGGAATTACGGGCTGGGGCACTGTGGATTTAGCAGGCTGCATAACGCACAGACTCAATGGATGTTTCTAATGTTATGTGAGTAATTATTCAGGCGTTTTGATCCCGGGATGAGGGAATGATGAATGGATGCATGGGCAGGTGATTTGATACAGAGTTTGCCATGTACAGGGCTTCTTGGGATCTATCCGCCTCCCCTACGCTATGTGATGCAGGGCTGCCATAGTGGGACCATCGTCTATCTGGCCTTGTTGAGCCCTCCCTGTCTCGAGGCGCCCTCAGACACTTGTGTCCATGCACGTTAACATTCCCATCTGATGGATTCTGTTTTGACAGACGCATGCACAGGTACACTCGTTTGTGATGGTGTTTGCACCTCGATATAGATGGTTATGAGTCGCAAGTGGTTTTGGGGTGGTGATGATCCTTTTGAGTGGGCTAGCATGCATATGGCTGTGGATTTCGTGTGATCATTGAAGTGAGTTGTTCGAATGTAGTTCTGATGGCCATTCTGTTCTTGTTCTTTTCTTTTGGTTGACAGGTATCTCCTCCCCTTTTGCCACTGCCATCTGTATGCCACTCCTGCAGATGGATTTTACTCCCGACACCTGCTGCTTCGTGTTAATCAGTGGAGCAGCATTACGATCTTATGGGACGATCGCCAATGGCCCACATGCCCTTACGCAGTACTGGTGGCTCGGAGCAACATTTCGGCCTTTCAGCTGGACTAGTGCCTCCCCATTGGGTCGGCCCTGCGGTTCTGTGCGCTTCCATGTTGCCTTTTCGTACGTGAATGTGGCTCTGTGTACCATGGGGGAACAGGGCGACACACAGGTAGTGGCTGGTCATTTCTTGCGGATGCTGCCCACAATGGTGATTAGTGTTTTGGAGTTCATGGCCTGATGGCTGTATGGGCTTGGTGACTTTGATGTGCATAAAATTTCTATTCTGATTTGGCCCGTGTAGCGTTTTTCTTTGCAAGTGATGTGCCTATTTGGGGGGCGATGTATTGTGAGGAGATCTGCATTGGGTTCCAGCTTCGGGGTTTAGTTGCGTGGTACTGTGCTGGGCGCGTTTGCCTACGAAGCCCAGTGAGGTCAGGGATGGGGGCTGCCAATATGACTGTTTGAATGTTGTCATGCTCAGGGGCGGGGGATTGGGTTTTGTGTAACAGATGCCGGTCAGCCAGGTGGACTGGTGGAATGATGTGATTTTCGGAATATTGCTGGTCACAGGTGCCTGTGTTTGCGTGCGTTTCTTGGTGGGGGACTGTGGTCATGTCCATTGGGATGGCTTCTGTATTCGTGCCATCTGTGCCCTGCAGCTCCCATTGGCCCCTCTTGTGTTTCTTTTGTTCGTTGCCATGCATGGGTGACTTGTACATTTCAATGGTTGCATTGTGACTTCATTGCACCTACGGGGAGTTGTACTTTGTGGGCAGGGAGCGGTGTACAGGCACTCAGTGGGGCCGTTTACGGTTGATTCGCGATGCCGTACTTCTCGCCATGGCGGAATGGTACATTACGCCATGCCTGATGGCGTTAGGTACATGTCCGCTAGGGTCGGAATTGGCGTACCCTTGCGCCATGGTGGTGTTTGCGGTTTGGCATGGCGCGCGCGCGCGTGCTTGGTGCAGTTAGCGTTGGCGTTCACTACGGTGTCGCTAATGGCTTCGTACTTTGCGGTGACGGGTCATAGTCGCACCGAGCGCTATTCGATGGCGGTATTGCATTTCCGCCATCGTTTTCCCCTTTCCGCCAGGGTCGTAATGAGGGCCAA
This sequence comes from Ambystoma mexicanum, assembly GCF_040938575.1. NCBI lineage: Eukaryota > Metazoa > Chordata > Amphibia > Caudata > Ambystomatidae > Ambystoma > Ambystoma mexicanum. Next base: position 70,295,185 of record NC_090941.1, on the reverse strand, counting down.
TGAAATACTGGCCAAAATTCTGACCAAACGACTACTTCCCCTCATGCCCGCACTGGTGCTGGGTGACCAGGCAGGGTTCATCCCAGGTCGCAGCACAACATACGGTATCAGAAGGCTGTTTGGTGTCATAGAAGCACTAGATCCATCGCAACAAGCAATAGCAGTCCTTCTCGATGCCGAAAAAGCGTTCAACTCCGTCGAATGGCCATTCATGTTTGCGGTTTTGACGCAAATGGGACTTGGCAACTCATCATCAAGCTAGTCTCACTACTTTATACTGACTCCCGCTCCTTCATCACTCTGGGCAACACAAAGTCAGCCAGCATAAAACTAGAGCGCGGTACCAGACAGGGCTTCCCCCTATCAGCACTTATTTTCGCCTTAATAATGGAACCCCTAGCCTCGCAATTGCGCGCCCAACAACTTCACAGAGGCCTAACCTTTGGACCCCACAAACTAGTCGTCTCACTATATGCGGACAATGTAGTTCTATTTGTGCAGGATCCCGAAGTCAACCTCAATCCAATTATTTGCGAAGTGATTACATTGAGTAATGTCTCCGGCCTCAAAACCAATCACTCCAAATCAGTGATTTTCCCCCTAACACAACAAACCACTAAATTCGTGGACGACCATGGGTTCAAATGGAAACACTCCCGGGTCCGGTACCTAGGCATCTATATGTCCCTCAATCACAATGATATCTATAACGACAACTATGAACTGACACTGAGATCACTCCAAGCGCGCATACAGAGATGGAAATCACTCCCACTAACACTCTGGGTAGAGCCTCCTTAATCAAAATGATGATTCTCCCCATGTTTCTCTACCTATTCACGAACATACCTTTACTTCTTCCACAAATCTTTTTTAAGAAAATGAAGAGCCTTATCCTAGAGCTACTATGGGCAGGGAAACCGGCAAGAGGAGCCTACACGACCCTAACATTACCAACATCTCAAGGCGGCCTCGCCGTCCCCGCAATGGGGAGATACTTCTGGTCAGCCCAGGCACAATTCTTGAGCCACTGGTATACTACACATTTCATCCATTCCCACGTACAAATTGAAAGAGCCCTAACCTCACCCAACCTACTGAGGGCAGTTGTTATCCGTCACTTGCCAGTGCTCCATAATACAATGAATACCGTCCTCTCAACCTATGCATTCTGGAAAAAACTAGCACGAAAATATAAAGTACAAGTCAGATTTCCCCCCTGACAACCGAGAAGACGTTCCACCAGTGGCTCCGTAAAGTCAATGTTCAATCACTTGGCGATCTATTACCCGAAGGCATGTTTATAACCCCCAGATAGTCAGAGAAAGAGGTGTTGACTCGTAACTTGACATATTCATGTACTTCAGGCTACGGTACACCCCGCAGTCAATGTTCCCATCATTTCCCAAACAACCAGATACATGGAATCTCTTACACAACACGATCCAGGCGCAAGGCGAAGGGAGGCTAACCTCACTGATCTATAAATCCCTACTGACGGACACAGTGACCATAGACGCCCGAACGAAGGAATGCTGGGGAAAAAGCCACTCAAACCAGGATACCAGATGAGGACTGGACGTACATCCTGCAGCAAACACAGAAAGTGGCAATAAACACACGCCTCAAGCAAATTCAATTTAACTTTATACACCAAACCTACTTCACCCCGGCCAAAAAACACAGACAACACCAAGTTTCTTCAGCACAATGTGAACGGTGCAATGCCCAGTCGGCTGACTTTCTTCACCTAGCCTGGGGCTGACCCGTGGTCTCCCAGTTCTGGTCTCAGGTGCTACAAACAGTGGCAGCAATAATAGACGAAGAGCTGGCGCTGCTCCCCTTGGTGGCCCTCCTTAGTCTAACCAAATACCTACACCCCTCAATGAGGAAACTGACAGCCCTTCTCCTAGTGTTGGCACGCAGGAGAATAGCTATGGCATGGGGCCGAGGCCCAACTCCCTCTATAGAGGCGTGGAAAAAAGATATCCTATACTGCCAAGCTATAGACACTGAATATCTGCGGACACTCCCACTACACGCACGCCCACCAGACATATGGGGTCCATATGTCACGTACCTACTTACAGCAGCAACAGACTCAGATTCAGGAGAACAAACCGAATGAAATGCTGGTCAAAACAGAAACTATCCCACAACGCTGCCATCTATGAACTATACAAAAGAGGAGCCAACAACCATAGAACTCGAGGACCTAACAGCGTCACAAGGGAGGGAGGGATTGAAAGGGCGGGCTGAATGGCGCAAGGGGTATTGATGCACCCAATTGGTGCATGATTGTTTGTTGTTATGCATAAATCCAAAACTAAAGTTTTTAAAAAAAAGGAATGTCACTTCTCAAGCCGTAGCAGCTCTCATGTCTCCCCCTCCGTGGAATCTGTAACCCTCTCTGCATTGGATGATTTGGTCTCCCAATATCAGAAGATCATCTTGCATGCTATTAATACCCTTGCTCCAGTCAGAGTAACACATTATGAAGGGAATACTAAAAAATAGCAATTCCTGGTTTTCCGATGACCTGATTGCACTGAGGAAAGTGAAAAGGGCTAAAGAACGTGCTTGGTGTTAACCCATGCTCCGCTGCCTTGTTTAATTATAATAAGACAGTCGTCGCCTATAAGCAGGATATCTTTTCCACCAAAAGAGCTAATCTTATTACTAGAATTTGGGAGGCCAAGTCTAGTTCTTGTGATCTCTACATCATTCTCTGTGAACTTAAGGGTAAGAACAACAGATCAGAGATGGAGAAGAATGATGCAGTATCCAGTTATTTTAGTGAATACAAAATAACAAGTGAATTCTTAATGAATAAAAAATACAGAAAAAATATTCAATAAAAATAAATATATATATGTTGGGGTGGGCTAGAGGGCTAAATCTGATGGAGAGGGGTTTGGGACGGGATTTTCAACATGAGGAAACCAGGGGATTGGAGGGGACCGCCAAAAAACAAAATTCAGTATTTTATTTGTTATTTATGTTTCAGTAGAAATGCAATCAATATTTTAGAATTCGCTAAAATCACATAGATCCGATTGATGCCTGGTGTCAGTCGGTTCAAGACAAGTTTGTAAGAATAAAATCTGTTCAACAGAACATTATGTCTCGTCAAGCATCCCTCAATCTCTCTTCTCCTCAGTTTGTGCCTTTCTTTTCACATCATGAGGTCCATGAGGGGAATGAAACCTACTTCCTGCATAGGAGATGTGTCTGGCAAACCTCATTAAGAACTCTGATGTTTTTGTTTCTTGTATCACCAGGGTCATTAATCCATCTTTTGCTGGGTCTTTGGTTCCTTCTTCCATCAAGGAATCATTGATTACACCACTCCTAGAAAAGGACAACCTCGAAAGCAACCTCAAGCCTGAGATAGCAGGAAATTACCGCCCTATCACCAAGGTCCCCTTTTTTTCTGAAAATTCTTGATAAAGTTGCTTTCATCTTCCTGCAAGCCTTTATCAAAGATAATAATTTGAAGGGGGTGCAACAATCTGGCTTTTGTGTCCGTTATGGAACCGAAATGGCACTTCTTGAGCTGAAATCAAATGCTGCTTGCCATTGATTAGAGTTATATGGCATTATTGATGCTTCTGGACCTGTCAGCAGCATTTGACTTAGTGAACCAAAGTCATACACCTCCATACTCTTGCCCCTCTTTCTTCTACTAACCTTTTTCTAGAGAAAAAATCAATGCATTGTTGCAAGGTAGAAAACCTGAGTGTCCTTAAAAGTACTAAAACGAAGAAGAGCTACAGAAACCCAAGTAATCCAGGTACTGGAACGAGTTGGCCCCGCAGAGTTCTGAACATGGATCCAGTGAAGGAGAGGAAGGACTTATACTATGGGCCCAAACCAGGCTGGCAACATTGTATAAAAATCAGCAACAGACTTACACTGTTATCAAACCAGCCCCAGAGTACCAGCAGGTTTGGAAGAAGTCAGATGCGGAGCAGTTGCGCAGTGGAAAGCAGAGAATCTCAGCGGGAAGCGGAAGGCAGCTCTCCAGGATCCAAAGTTTACAGGCCCAGCAACATACAGGTGAGGCAGTGGTACGAACACTGTGAAAAGGAGGACTGCAAGGTTCCACCCTAGTACTGATAATGCAGCGAGCCAAAGCATGCGGAGCAGACACCAGCCAAGGCAGATGACTGGAGGAAGCAGGCAGAAGACCAGCTCCAGTCCTGGGAAGTGCTGCTGCTGTACCCTGAAGGTAACAGGAGGTACAAGCAGGCCGGCAGGGACACAGAAGTGTAGCAGGGTCTCCGGAAAACGCCACAAGCGTCGCAGGGCTGAGGCAAAGACAAAGATGGGCCAGGGACCCTGAGTAACCTACAACAGAATTAAGAGGAAAGCTTCCTCATTGGGGTGGACAAGTAAATGCCACTGACCAACAGGGAAGGGTCAGAAAGACCCTGAGAAGCAGCATTTTAAGTCATCTTCCTCATTACAGTCCTTGGCAGTAGCGTCAACCAAGGGGGCCAGCTAAAGAAAAAAGAGAAAAAGGGTTGAGGACCCCAAAGAGAAGCAGTATTTCGAGTAAGCTTCCTCGTGGCAGTCCTCGGCTGGAGAGTAAACCAGGGGGTCGGGCAAAAGAAGAGAACCAAGGATTGTGGACCCAACACTAAAATAATCTTCAATATCAGAAGTACTCTTCCTCGTGGCAATACTGGGCAGTGAAGTGAGCCAGGTAGTTCAAGTGCAAAGAAGAGAAAAATAAACCAAAGATCCAGTGGAAGGGAGGCATTCGCCTTGGATAGAAATGTGAACTATCATTTTGGGACTTTCAACCAGGGTTTTTTTTCTGGAAAAAGGAAACCCTTGTTTGATTTGTGAATTTCTGGAATCGAATACCCGGAGAAGGGAGTCATTCTCCTGGGAGTAAGTTTGAAGTTTAAGGGACAGAGATGGGATTTGACACCAGACGGTGGATTCTTTAAGTTACGGACATTCTGACAGACCCATTAGTATTTAAGTTGAGGCTGGGAAACCCCTTTTAGAGTTGGGGAAAGTTCAGTTTCTCTTGCTTTTCATTTGGCTGATAAAAGTCTAAAGACCCAAACATGACACATTTGTGTCGGTCTCCTCCTCCTGCACCCTTTGACCCTACATACATGGAATGAGCTTCGACTAACTCTTAGATCGATTCATTCATCATCCTCTTTTAGGAAGGCAGTCATAACCCTTCTCTTTACTAGAGGGGTAGATTAGTTTCTCTCTCATTAGCCTCTAACCCTTTCATTTAGATTTAGTAATAGTTTTCTGTCATAAGTGTGCGCCCTGAGGCCTTTGGGTGTGTTGGTGCAGTATAATCGTAAAGTACAGTATTGCTGGAAAAGATGTCCCTGAAAATCTAAAAGCCCATTTCACCAGGGGAGTGGCAACCACTTCGGCGGTCCAAAGAGGTACATTTGCAATGCTGCAACTTGGTCCTCACTTTGTACTTTCTCAAAGCATTAGACACCCTGCCGGGCTAGGATGCTCGCTTTGGAAGAGCGTTCCCCCGGAATTCCACAGAAAATGAACTTCTCCCACCTTCATCTCCAAAACTGCTATCAGAGCCTATCAAATATGCATTTATTTGTTTTTTTTATAACGCGCCTAATACCATAACATTGGTTTCAAAGGAATCCTTGGGAGGACGCAGTCCATTAGAAGAACAAATTACTCATCCCTGGTCATTTTCTTTCTGATGAATGTTCCTCCCACAGATTCTTCATCACCCTCCAAGCCTTACCCTTCTGTGACTGTGTGCAAATTTATACTTCTCTCTTTCAGTACCCATGCAGGTTATATATTCCTCAAGACGGCTGAGCAGAAAGAGGGAAAAACGGAACCGTTGCTACGGGTGCAATGTGTGCTATTTATACGGTATCCAGTGATTTTACAAAAACTTTTTAGTAGAGGCATTTTGTCCCAAACTATTTTACAGAAAAATACTGATTTCTTTTTTTTTAAAATATATATTTATATCGGGAGTGTGGGGGTAATGGGTTAAAACAGTTAGGGAGAGGTTAGGGGGGTTACAAACATGGGGAAACAGGGGGCTTAGGAGGGTGATCCCACCCCAAATAAAAAAAATGTCTAATATTTTCAGTAAGAAATTCCTCTACTAATAGGTTTTTGGTAAAATCACATATAACCCGTTGATAGCACCATCAATGTCACGTCAAGAATAATGGTAACTGTCGAGAGATGCTGATGCCAAACAGCACCCCCAGATGTTGAACATTTTTCAGAGACTGCAAAGCAGGATACAAATATATCAAAGATGAGTAATCCATGGGAGGAACATCCATCAGAAAGAACATTGCCAGGGTTATGTTTCGCTACACATGTACTTTGGCCCCTTCACTATGTTTCCACAGACGTTTCAAGGAAATCACGAAGGGGCTCTTCAGGACCTTTCCCACGGTGAGCAAACCCGCCCCTTCTTGGGAACTAAATAACAATCTCAGCAGACTAATGCGAGCCCTGTTGAAACCTATGCACAGAGCTAACATGAAATTTGTTTAATGGAAGGCAGCATTTATAGTGGCCATTGCCTCTGTGAGGAGAGCAAGCAAAATCCAAGTTCTGTCCATGCAGCCGCCTTACTCTAGCATTCCACAAGGGCAATTCCACTTCAACAAGCCATTGGTGCCGCCTGTTTTCTTCAGTGTCCCGACATTCCCAGTTGAAACGTCCCTCTATTCCTTGGATGTGATAAGGACTCTTAAATACTAAATGGACCCTGCATCAAGTGTTTTGCAAATCTTCACATATATTTATAGGCTATGGACCTAATAGTGCAGGCAAAGGCATTTGAGGCCTCCATCTCCAGGTGGCTGTCAACATGCATTGCCTTTTACCATAGACAAGCCAAGCGATGCTTGGACGACCAAAAGTACATTCCACAAGATCTATATCCTGTAAGGGTGTAGAAGACATAAGCTGTCTCAAAGGTGTCATGTTTGGGGCTAAAGGCCATTATTAAATAGTAAAGAAAGAGAAAACCTATCTATCCCTATTCCTAAGAGTTTTTTCCCTGCCTCAACTAAAGAGATAAGTTGAGTGTCAGGATATCTGTCAACTCAAGTGTCCACTCTCCTGTGTCAAGAAAACCTTAGTTCTGTCCCCTACACTCGAAACTAAAGAATAAGGCAGTACTGTTCTGGTCTCACACGTTGTCAGGGCGAAAGGCCTTCTTCCCCGGATGGTAAAGTTCCAAAGCAATAGTTCCTTGGTGAACCAGGAGAATGTCTCCCTTCTTCTGATGTCCAGTTTCAGATAGCCCCAGGGGAATGACTCCCTACCCCAGGCCTTGTAGGACCTTACTGTCAGTCCAGATTTCGAGGAGAAAGACTCACTTCTCCCGGTATGTTGTTATTAGTTCCTTAAAAGAAGGGGGAATGACTCCTATCCCCTATTCCTCTTTTCACTAGGCCTCACACCTACAACACCCAATTCTAAGTGTTTAGGAGGGCCCATGAGCCTGGCTTCTCTTCTTTGATCAGGCCCACTTGGTTCACTTCCCTGTGAAGTACTGCCACGAGGAAGATGACTTGTATCTGGTTTAGGGTCCCTGACCCCCCTTTGGCTGTCAGTGGGTTTATCCCTGCCACTGTTGTGAGGGACTCTCCCTCTCAAGTTCTCTTTATTGTTTGTGGGGTCCTCGATTCTTCCCTGGTTGGTCAACAGGCTCTGTTCCACCAATCAGATGAGGAGGAGAAGGTTTGTAGGATGTCTGGACCTGCCATGCCACCTAGGCATTAGGATTTCAAAGGGGCCTAAGGAGAACTGCATGTGCCCTCTTGGTAAACAGCCCTTCATTTCCTCCGGGTCACCCGTGCCACCCTTTACCTTGTTTGGGTTTTCGCCAGATCACAGGTTTTCCTGGGTTGGCGGGCATTCTGTTCGGCATCTCCAGTGTCTTGCTTTGCTTGCGGCTGTGTGACGGCACTGTCGGCTGCCTTCTGCGTTCCTTCCTCCTCTCGACACTACTGTGTACAGGTGTGCTCCTGCAGACCTCCCGATCATCAGACGCAGCGGACTGCCAGCATCCTTGGAGCTCTCTCCATCCAGATCAGCGATACAGGTTGATATCTTGCGCTTTTGGTGCACGACACACCTGCAGTCTTCTGCAGCTGCTAGAGACCAAGCGTTTAGTCCATTGTTGATTTTTATACAGTGTTGCCAGCAGTGTCTGGGCTCATTGTATGTCCTTTGTCTCTTTCACAGGTTTCATCTGCATTGCTCCGCAGGGCCAACTCGCTCCAATACTAGGATTACCTGGGTTCTGTTGTTCTTCGTCTCAGTACGCTTGAGGTACTCTGCCTTATAACAGTACATAGGTCTACTGTGTACAAAAAGGTTAGCTGAGGAAGGAGTGGCTAGAGGAAGTGGGAGGTTGATGTTCAAATAAGGGCTGTACCCTAGATGGTCAACCTTATCCCGAGAGGGGAAGTCCGCCCCCCCTCATGAGATCCTTCCGCATTATACCACCCCCCGGGAGGACTATTGGGGAGCAGCCTCACATCCCTGGCCTCATGGGACAGGGCTTCCCCTCAGGGAGCAGTGACGACATCTAGTAAATCGTCACAATCCTCTATTACTCTTCTGTTAGCTGGAGTGCCACTGTTGGACATTTGCAGCGCTGCCATATTGTGAGGGAACCCTTCAAAAATCTGAACGCATCCTACATTCCTGAGCAGAGAAATGGCAGGTCTCCTTGTAATGCAGGACATTTTTTAATTGTATTTTATTCTTTAGCATTTATGACTTAACACTCAGTGATGTCACTTTTTGCACTATGAAAGATAATATTGGTTTCAACATGGTAATTCTGTGAACTACTTTCCCTTTTTGACATTTACTTGTGCATCTGATATGCTTGTGTGGACATTCCTGTTTTTGTGGTTCCTTGCAGTTACGTGAAGAGTTCGACCGTGGGATAGATGTGGTACTGGACGAGGAGCACAGCGTGCACGATGTGGCTGCTTTATTAAAGGAGTTTCTGAGAGACATGCCCGACCCTCTTCTTACCAAGGAACTTTATACTGCCTTCATCAACACTCTTTGTGAGTATTGTAGCTTCATTGGGCAAATGAATATCATTATATTGCTGTTACTACAATAAAACACCGGCTGCAAGTACATCATTACATTATTTCTGCAGATTCATGTGAATCATGATTCATGAGCCATTTGAATTGTTGCTCCCAGTGTGCTGCGTTTCCATATGGAACATACCGTTACTACCCTGCAATGCAACAAAGGGAATGACGCACAATTGAGCACCTTTTATGCTTGAGTAGACCAGCCATGATATTAGTGCAGTGGTCCAGAAAGCAGGCGGTTGCAGACATGCAGGGATCTGGTCTGATTCCGGTATCATTGCAGAGCTTATAGCTTAGTCCAGCCTACTGTGGGGCATGTAAATAAAAAATGAAAATGACTTACTGCTGAAAAGTCACTGCAGCCAACAAGACACAGGATCGGATATAAGCACGGGCTGTCTGTGCCTCCACCCGGGCCACACAGGCACAGATGCTGCATGCATAGCAGGTAGTACAAAATGCATTTTAGTTGAGATGTACCAAATTTCGGCTTTGAGTAATTATTTGGCCGAATTAAGGCTGAAAAATAGCCATTCGACTTGGCACAAATTATTTCTTGCTCTTCAGCTCTAGTCAAATACTTAGACTTCTCATTCCAATGCAATGTAACTGCTCAGAGGGGAAAATATGAAGTGCAGATTGCAACACAGAATGGAATGAAACATTACTGAAAGCATTCCTGGTAGTAAGATTATGGTACATGGGTTTGTATCATAACCGGTAGTGGAGACAAGTTTGGCAGAGGTAGTTGGCGATATATCAGGTGAAGAGCCATGACCCCGCCTTTATGCTGGGAAATATCTCCAATTCAACTGTTAGGCCAGTCTGCCGGATGGAGTATAGCAAGATAGGTGTGAGGTCCCTGTTTGTATATGAGATAGTCAGAGAGCTATGCTCTTCTGGTGAAATTGGCAGGCAGGGAGGGCTGTCTTTTCAAGGTCAATAGGGCTTGGGACGGGTCAGTTATATGTTGTTAGGGAGAATTCTCATTTATGGCTAATTTCCCTCACCTAATGAGTCCCCCAGCAGCTTTGCTGGACTTCTGGATTTTATTTTTTTCCACTTGGTAAGAGTGTGAGCTTTCCCCCCACTCTTACCTGTGTTTTGCCAGGTATATTTCTCTGTTTTTGTGATTGTGGACTCTGAAGTACACCACTTCAGTAGCCCCCTTCTTTTGTGTGTCACACAGCACCTTCAGTGCCGTGGCACAGGGTTGTCTTTTTAGACTTCCCACCGACTCCATTTCTGAGGCTGACTACTGTCCCCCAGAAAAGGGTACATTTGCCATTAACTTTTCTTAGTCATTTAACTACAGATCCAGGACACCCGATTTAACATGGAGGACTGGAAAGCATTAATCCGTAGCCCTTGTTATCTTTGTCTCCTAGAGCATTGTTTAGCTCTTTCAACATTTAGACTTGGCTGGTGGCCGTGGTATCTACCCTAACTTTTGTACCGCGATTATATTAGATAAATGTGGTACTGTTTTAGGCTATTATATTAGCCCCGAACATAAACCCGCTTGACCAAATTGTCTTTCTTTTGGCTCCGGTTGGGTTTATTCGCCATTTCTTTTTGTTAAAGTCCTTCTTGTGTTTTACTTTGCGCGGCAAACTAGGTTCTTCTTTGTTCACCGTCTTTTGGCGCCTTCTGCCCAGAAGCCCTCCACCAGGCGCCTGGGTGTCTAGGTGGGCTGAATGTGAGGGAGGGGTGTAGTCGCTCCTTGCACAGGGTATCCTAGGAAACCCAAGTTGCACTTTGCCATGATTGGCTGAGCTGGTTGTCCCGGCTAGACAACCCCCCTGCTGGGTGATTGACAGCCAGGCTGTGTGAGTGGAGGTTTTGAGCATAGAAGGCAGGTCTCTTGGACTAGAAGTCAGAATCGCCACTGGAACTACAAGAAACCGAAGAGAAGCGGGTAGAACGACGATTGCTGCAACTACCCCGTCCCGGTGAAGCCCTGATGCAGTCCGGAGCTATCTACCCTTCGACGACTAGAGAAGATCCAGTCCAGAGTCTTCGTCCCTTGAGCCTGGTGGGGATAACCAGCTCATCTTCTTCAGCCAGAGGTCGCCTTTGTGGTCGAAATCGCTGCACACTGCTGTAGTGGTCCGGATAGCCACCTGAAGAACCTCTCCTGTTTTTAAGGAGCGCATCTTTTATTCATTGTCGCTGCTGCCGGCTTCATCCCTGTGTGGTGTAGACCCCCTTCGGACGTCGTCCTTTTCCTCGAAGCTTCAGGAACCGTGGGTCTGCGGGACACCAACAGGAACAACTGCCAGGGCACCAGCTGCATCATTGGAATAAGGTACTGTGTCCTGCTTGAGGAAAGAGGTTGAACCCCTTTTCTTCATCTTCAAGGCTTGCCCTTGTCTGCTCTCCTTCTTATAACCTTTGCTTCCGAACATTGACTTGGCTACGTTGAATCGAGAACTGTCTGACTGTGTGATCTTCGGCAACAGGTCCCCGGTGTCACTTAACCCTAGCTCCGGCCCTTTGACTCTTGAACTCCTGTCTCTGAGTGTTTCTCGATTCTGTCTGCCTAACCAAAGTATTGCCTGTGATTTTTGCCTCCAACTCCCTCTGGGTATCTCAGGTGCTAAGTGTGTTTTTGCCCCGGTAGCATTTCATGTCACGGATACACGTTTAGTTATTAGACCGAACTGTCAAAAAGTGATCGCAATCATATTTGCGGTAACCTGTTTTGTTCGTAACACCGGTCCATTCAAACACAGGGTACTTACCTTGAGACATACTGTACAAAGTGAATTGGTTAGTTGTAGTATATTTTTCGAGTGGTTTTAATCTAATAGAAGTGTCATGTTTACAACAAATGGTTTAAAAATAAATGTACTTATATTTTTCTACCTGAAAACTTGAGTCAGTGTTTGCTTGAGTCACAGTAATTGTGGTCCCTTTGTGTAATCTCTGCTACTGCTCATATACTCTTGAGATAAGCCTAGCTGCTCCGCCACTGCTACCACTTTGACATAGTAGTGCAGGCTTGTACTAAAGGTAAAACTTGTATTGCCACCTGTAGTCTTAATTGAGTGTAGTGGTCCCTAAGGGCACTGCACAGGATTCTGCCTAACATATGTCATGCAGCACAAGATGTGGTTGTCATTTCCCAACCCATACTAGCCTCTAGGAAGAACTTGCTTATTGGGAAATCCCTAGAATAACATTATAGGTCAGACTGTCACAACATGAATGAGAGAACCTTACTGTGTGGACAAAGAGAGATAGAAAGCACTGTCTCTACTGGTGTTGTGGGACGGAAGATTGAAGAGTTGGAGACATAGAGAAAGCAATAGAGCTGTGCATTAAAATTCACTTTTCTTCAAAGGTACTTTACAACTTAGAATAGATTGCAATATGTGTCATTTGCAGTGTCCTTTGCAAATTGCAGTATCTATTTTGTTCACTGCAAGCAAACACTTTACATTCATGAAGCCTGCCAGTTTATGTACTGGTTTTGCATATGCAACATCCTTCATACATATGGTCCCTCCTTTTTTGCTAATCTTTTATTTTTTGGCTTGTGCGCATTGAATAAGAATGAAATGTTGATTTTTTTTGTTTTTTGTTTTTTTTTTGTTTTATTGGTTAATCAAATTTAAACCTTTAACACTCCTTCATGTCAGTTCATCAATATTAGATGAGTGCATATCCAAAGTTACGTAGATGCAGTGACTTTTCCCAAAACCAATTCTCTTGGTCTGTCCAGTTTAGTCAATTTAGCTCACACTTCAGGATCGTCAACCTCCTGGTCCAGTTTTAGTGCTTCGACAAATTTCAATGCATCTAAGGTCTTACCGACCTTTTTGACTGTCATTAGCCGCTCCCAGTACTCCTCTTCCGTCTCCTCAGTAATATTGATGGTATAGCTTCCCATGTATACTTGTCGTTTCAGTGCGAGCGTCGGACAAACTAGCATCACATGTCTGATAGATTCTATTTGGGTCCTGTTTTTACAGAACCTGCAGTATGCCATCGATTTGTCAATAAGTCGTCTTCTCCATTTTACCTCTCGGGAATACCATACATTAAGCCTGCAACGCATGAGCAAGTCTCTGAAATGGGCAGATGGAAATTTCAGCAAGTATGGTGGGAGCATATTTAAACCCTTTCTTTCCCAGATGATGTTGTGGCACAGATTCCTTGACAGGCTTTTCTCCTGTGTTTCTTCCCAATCCTTTTCCCGAACAGATCTTTTGGCCTTATCTGGATTACACTTTAAGGTCTCTTCCGAGATGTCTAGCTTTTCCAAAGTCGCTTCACATCTTATCTTCCATTCGTGTAAGATCTTCTCTCCATTTTGCGTCTCGGTCTGTATTAAGATTTTAAACGGCTGGGCTGGGCTGTCAAGGATGCACTTTCTATAGAGGGACAAGGTTTTCCATATTGTGATTGAAGCCATAGATTGGAGCCTTAATTCTGTCCTTATGATCTCTATCGGGAGAGAGTTCGGGAGGCGTAAGATCTTTCGCCAAAAGTAGGCTTCGCATAAATTCCAAACTTCCCATTTTAGGGCTAGAAGTGCCTCTGCTCCATACGTGATTACTGCCACCACCTTTTGTTTATAAAAAGTTGTTACCGGAGCCAGTGAGAATTTGCCATATCTGCGGTGTAGAAGTATTCCTTGGTTGGTCAAGGCTGATAGTTTTTCTCGGATCAGCATGTAATGTGCCTGTTCATTGCTGTTTTTATTAATCCTTATCCCAAGGTATATTGTGGTATCCACCTCCTCCAGTTTTTCCTTGTCTGGATTTTTCCTGATGATTTTTTTCCACGGCAGGCCCTCATGGCTAGAATCATCGATTTTTTTTTTTTTTTTTTTACATTGATCTTCACGTCGTTGTTTTTTAGATACTTATTAAAGGCCACAATCCGTCGCTGCAGTCCTATCTGCGTTTGATCTGCGAATACTGCGTCATCCGCATACATCATCCATGGTACCTCAGTTCCGTTGATCTTCGGAGGGAAAGCCCGGATCTGATCCTGGGTGGTCTTCATGTCTGCCATATATAGGACAAAGAGGAAGGGGGCTAGAGCACATGCTTGTTTTATGCCTCGAAAAGTTTTTATCTTCCTGGAAAGTCCTCCATTAGCAGTAATTTGGATCTGTATCGCGGTATCGGTGTATAGGGCTTGCATAGCTTCCAGCAGATCCTTTGGGCACCCCCAATTCCTCAATTTTGACCACATGCGCTCTCTATTTATACCGTCAAACGCCTGTTCGAGATCGAGACCAGGTAGGTCGTTTTTTTTCCTTCCGAAGCCTTTGCCTTCAATAAGTTGATCAGAGATAAGTTGAGGGCAGTGCCAACACCGCTAACGAAAGCTGTTTGTCTCTCATCCAGGATGTTAATCTGGTTAGCCCATTTTTTTAGATCCCTTAAGAGGATAGACGCGAATAGCTTGCCGATTGAATCTAACAACGCTATCGGTCTGTAATTCCTGGGATTGCCTCGATCCCCCTTTTTGTAGATGGGCACAATATAAGCCTCAGTCCACGTGGTTGGAATTTGCCTTGCTTTTATTATTTGTTCGAAGAGCGCATGTATTAAATCGGACCAGTCTTCATAGTTGTCTTTCAGCATTTTATTCGAAATGCCATCTCGGCCTGCCGCCCGAGAAGTGCTAAGTTTTTTAATTAGCATAAGGATGTCATCTCTATCGAATATCAAGGCCCATGGGGTAGCAGCCGGGATCTTCTCTATGGTTTTTCCTTGGGTTTTCCCTTCATATAATGAGGTATAGTGCTGAAACCACTTTTCTTCCGAGACTTGGTTCACACCTATAGCCGATTGATTCAGGTCATTGTTGTTAATTAGGTCCCACGTACTTCTTGTGTTATTAGTCGATAGTGCAGCGAGCATCTTCTCTGCATCTCTTTGTAGTCTCAGATGTCTATTTGAGCGCAGCCAGTTTTTATATTTTATATCTTTGCCGGCATTTTCTCAGAAGTTCACATTTCTCAATGGTGTTGGTCTGGTGTATGAGTCTGAGGTGTGCTCTATATTGTTTTCGCCTGGCAACTACAAGTTCATCAAAGGCATGCTTTTTTTCAATTTGTTTTACTTTAGTTGGGTCGTGCTTCACCACAAAGGCTTCCAATAGCCATTTGTTTTTGACCCTCTTGTCTTGTAGCTCTGTAGCTTCCTTATATTCCTGTACCAATTTTGGTATGATCTGATTTTTCAGCCTTAGTCGGTTTCTTCCCCACGATACTTCAGTTTCCATCATTCTTTTGTTCCCTGTGATCACTCGTTTTTCCCAAGCAAGTTCTGTTGCAAGCAAGCTATGATCACTATTTGCTTGTTTGATTATTGTAAACGAATTTATCCAGGCGAGTGTGTTGCCACCCACGAAGCAGTAGTCGAGGCATGCTCCAGATTTTCCACTGTGCCATGTATTAGCGCCCATTAGGTCTCCTCTTGTTTGGCTATTTAACATCCTCATATCTCTAATTTGCATTTCCTTCATCCATATTTTTTCTTTTCCCAGTAGATTTTCTATTTGTTTGTTGATTGTTGATTATGATAAAGAGAAATAGGGGTGTGTGGCCTGGCATTCATGGCATGAGGTGGCTGCAGAGCTGAGCTCCAGCCGTGATCCTTTTTATAGATCCTGCATCGATGGTGTAACGGCACAAACTACCCTGAAAATTACACTTGGTGATATCGGAAGCATTCCCCCTCATCCCGGTAGCAATTCCGTAATAAATTGGCACGGGGAAGGGTGAGCAATATCCTCCGTATGGGTACCCGCTGCGCAAATCAACATGGCGGATCCAGCCGCATACTGAAACTAAGTAGGGGGAAGGGCCGAACAGCGCCACGTACATCAAGGCGGCGAGGTGAACAACAGTGGAGGTGGCTGGACCTGGAAACGTTGCTGGACAGACTGCTGCAACATGAAAGGAAGCCCTTAGAAGACCTGGAGATGAGTAGATCGAGGTGCTTGGCTAGTAAGCGGAGACTGACAGCGGACGAGCAGGGTGCTGTCAAGAGGAGGCGGCTGGCACCGATGAGGACTTTGCGCCTCATTACAGCAGTACAGTCATCCAGCAGCAGGGAACTCGGACCACAGATTGGTGGGCTGCACAAGTCGAGTCGAACGATGGAGAAAGGCACAAGGTGAGCTGCGCAATCAACAAAGCCTGCCAGGCTCTGGAAGTGTGAATGCAAAAGGGGGACCGATAGGGCGTAGCTAAGAGAGGCTTGAGTCGCATAACCCCAGGCGTGCCGACCAGCAGGCAGAGTCCAAAAACACACCCCGAGGAAGGATGCGAGCGAACAGGGGGCAGAGTGCTGTAACAGAAAACAAGCACAAAGATTTATGTTTGCACAGCGCAACTGCAGGGCATGAAACCCATCAAATCACTAGGCTACACAAACATCACAAACAAATAGCCCGCTGTACCGGCTGGCCCCATAGATCAACACAGCCTTAATGGGACACACACCCACGCAGGCAAACATAGGACAGTCAACTGTGTAAGGAACGCAACATACTTCCCTAACCTGCTGATCCTGACCAAAAGAAGCCATCGCAACCTCCCCAACTACCTAGACTGCATTGTGATATAAGCCAACTGGGGGAAGAAACAAAGGCACAACCGGGCACCGAGGGTTACAAACAACGAAAAAGAAATCTGGGGGCGCAACGAAACAAAGCTGGGCAGAAGGCTTGAGCAGGCCCAGACTACTGAGCGCACAAAAATAAAAGTTAACACGGCAAGCCATCAAAGCACCGCTGAGCTGCACAGGGCAACCGAGACTGCAGGGAGCGTGGCACACACGAACCCCTGACCCTGCTGTTTGAACTTCCGTGGAGCCTACATTAGGACACTAGAAGGTGCTTAGAACAACTGCATAGCCACTACAGGACACCCAAACTACCATGCCATCCACCAAAGATAAAGACAAAACAATGTTGACAATAATGGACGCGTTTGCGATAACAAAAACACGGCCCTCGCTGCAGGAAGCAGAAGCCACACCAGAAGCTCAGAAATCAGCAGAAACAGATAATCGGGATGGACAAGTGCTTGAGGCCATGGCAGCCCTGAGCTCCTTTATCGATACAAAAATTGATGAAGTCAAAACAGACATGCAACTGATGAGACAAGATGCAAGGAACCTGACAGAGAGGGTGTCTACTGTCGAAGCCGGGCTACTGGAAGCAACGGAGACCACAACGGACTTGAAATCCAGGGTGGCTGAACTAGAGAAAAGAGTAGCGACTCTAGAAGTAAGAACTGAAGATGCAGAGGGGAGGGCCAGACGTAGTAACGCCAGATTGCTCGGGATTCCTGAAGGAATGGAAGGCCTGAATCCGACTAGGTATGTGGAGTCCCTACTACAACAGGAGATGGGCGCAGCCAAGCTCTCGCAGGGCGTTGCAGTGGAAAGAGCCCACAGAACACTTAAAAAAAAAACACCACCGGGCTCGCACCCTCGCCCAATGATTGCAAAGATACTTAATTTCCAAGACCAGGAAATTATACTCCAGCATTCAAGGGAGGGCGGGGTGAGAGAACGAGGCGACTCCAAGATATCCATATACCCTGACTATACGCCAGCTGTGCAGCGAGCAAGGAACTACTATGTACCGATTAAAGCACGTCTCAGACAACTGAACCTGAAATACATGCTGCTGTACCCCTCCAGATTGAAGGTAATCCACAAAGGGCAAGCTATATTTCTGGAAACGCTGGCGGCAGCCAACATGTGGCTAGAACACAATAACCTGGCAGACGGGAAAGAAAGGGTCACCTGAGATACAAAGGCATGCAGGAAATGAACAGACTCTGAACACTGCGACTACCTGTAGCTCTAATAGTGAAACAAACTACCGCAATGAAATGACCGTTAAAGCATTTATTTGAACGGCTGGAGACACACCTGGCCATCTAGCCAACACAATGAGGCCTAACCCACGGAATAACCAGTGCGGACCTGTTGTCGGCACGTGAACACTCGCACTGGATGCCTCTTAAAGGGACTGACAGTGCAGGGGCGCCTGAGCACAGCGGTTTAATGCAGTCGCTGGGCGCGATTGTTTGGTTAATGTTACTTGTTGTTGTTGTTCATTACTGTTCCAATGTCTTCAAGATGAGAAAGGGGTGGTTGAGGAAGGTCCACGATCAGAACATACAATCGAACAGATCTGTGGCAGGGCAAGGGCAGGGGCGCCCTCATGGCGACTGCTTGGGGCAAATGGGGAGGGCTAGATGGGATTCCTGGGAAATGACCGCAGCAAAATATGGCAATGCAACTTAAACTACTGACGTGGAATGTGCGCGGAATGGGCACTTTCTTACGCAGAAACAGAATTAAATCTTACCTTCACAGGAAAAGGCTAGACCTAGCACTGCTCCAGGAAACCCACCTCACAGCAGAAGCCATGGCTAAATTGAATTAATGCTGGGGTGGCCAGGGATATGGAGCCACTTGTCAGGTGTCTTGACCTACGTTTGAACTATTATGCTACAACATTTGGTGCTGTGGGCTTAGAAAATCCAAGATGGCCGAAAAGCCCACATTTGCGCCAGAATCCAGGAAAACCGCGCAGTTTTGTGCACACCAAAATGGTCGCCAGACCTGCCACCCACCAGTGCGAGCGTGATGTGCCAGAGGCGCTATGAGCGAAATCAGTGCAAAGGAATATGGTGCTGTTAAAAATCTGTTTTTATTAATGTCAAAAATTGCTAAGATCATAGGCACGAAACCACCAAACAAAAATCCAACTCTGGTTGAGTGTTCTACTTTACTCTACTGCACATTCACAGCAATGCCATGTTAAGCAAGGATCATATACTATCAAGTAAAATCCCTTTTTTTTAAATGTATTAATTCAAGACAGCTCCCAAAAATGGGTGCAGTACCGGCGCTCGACACTAACCGGCGCTAGCGGTCTAAACTCTGACAGGAGGCCCGTCTTTCAGGAGCTGACAAGGAACCTGAGTTAGCTGGAAACTTCAAAGCCTTGCTGGTTAATGAGAATTCTTAACACCTACTGTTCACAGGCCTGGCTGCATTCTGCTGCCCCCACCAAAAGGAGATCACACCTCTCTGATTGAATCAGGGGAGGGGAGGAAAACAGAACAATGAACTTTCCTTGGCTCACGCAAATGCTAAATCAGGGGTCGTAAATGGCTTCCTCTTGGAAGGAAATGGGAGGGGAGCTGCCTCAGGGAGCCACCTGAGCTGGAGGCGGGGACAGACAGAAATTCCCCCATGTGCTTTGGAACCTAAACCACACCCATTTGGGCCAGAGCATTATTTTAAAAAAGATGGATAATTCATAGTACGGAAGTGTCAAAATTATATCAATAATATCATTATTCCTGTGATTTTTCTGTGCACATTTTAAGAGGTGTTAGGACTCTGTGGTATGTTCTGGGGGGTAGTAGCGGAAAATAGGGTATTACTCCAAATGTCTATGTTAAAAATCTGACACTTTATCATCTGATGCCCATATTCTTTGCGCACATTTGTGTACATTCTGGAAAGGTTTAGAGGTTGTGTTCTTGATGAAAAGGGCAGAATTCTGTCAGAAGTGGACACGACATCTTACAAAGACAGGGATCGGATGGTTTGGTGCTACAGAAAATATGTTAACTGGACAGATAATATTAGAAAAATTGCACATAGATAAATATGCATTTGGATCAAAAATAGATTTGTGTGCAAAGTGACAAGGGGAGGATCCTCTGACTCATGAACATACCTCATCACGATGACACTCCATTTCCTTCCCCCAATCAAGGGAGAGAGGAGAACTTGGCCAATGATAAGTTGTGAGGGGCAGGCTTAGTTATGCCCATGCACACACCCATTTTCAATAGACATAAAAAGACCCACTGAAATCCAGGTAGGGACATTCACTTTCCACTTCAAACTGATTTCTTGCAAATCATTTTGCCGGACCAGACAATATCCAGAAGACTCCAGAACTTAGAATCCAGACTTGGGAACTTGCAGCAGAGAGGTCTAGTCCAAAAGCTGAAACCTTCTCAGCAGGCCTCAGAAACAGCCACCTAACCAAACTATTCAACAGCCGGGCGAGCTGTTTGATTCTGGCTAGAACCCTGTGCCAGAACCCAGAAAGCAGTGCTGTGTCCAGAGGGACCCAGACCAGACCGCTGTGCAGTGCCAAGAACTTTTGCCAGAACCAGAGATCCAGACCAGCAGAGCAGAGAGAACCGCAGCTAAACCTGTTGACCAGATCTAGACGGCCTATTTCAAATTTATAGTGAGTACCCAGCCAGAACTGTGCATAGTCATCTATTAGTTTAAAATAAGCTTATCCCATTCAATTCCGCCTACCTAGAACTGCATCATAGAAATCGTGTGTCCATTCTGTGATTTTAAAGCTGTGAAAGTGTCATTTGCCATTCTGAATCATTATTTAATTTCTGAAAATCTACCTCCACAAAATCGTCCGTATCTTTTGAACCATACATGCTAGGAACGAGATTTAACTTCCATCTTAAAGCTAAGATCCTCAGCTTTCCAGCAAGCCCTAAACCGACTACTCCGTATAGTTTTTCCGTAATCGCGCTCGATACACTCGGAAAAAGTGCAGCGAATTGAAAACTAGCTCAAACTTCTTCACCTGTCAAAAATAGCTGTCTTTTGCTTGCATTGCTGAAATTCGTTTTCAACCTGATAATCCCTCATGAATCATTGCTAGTGTTGACCTGAACTCATTCAGGGTAGCTGTTAACTACCCTGAATCTCCTATAGGGAATTAAAACCATTTTTAGCATATTTTCACTTCTTTGCAAAGCACATTTAAAGTATTCTTGCCTGTGTTTGAAAATCATCCCTGTGCTCGAAGCTTGCTAGGGGGGAACTGAATTGGTATTGCATTTGATGGTATCCCTGAAAATTGTGTGCTCTCCTTCCATCTCTTTATACTGCATAGGGGGGGAGTGAATTGCCACAAGGGGAAAAGTGATTATATTCTCTCTTGTTGAAACCATATCAGTTTATTTCTGTGCTGCATTCTTTCCATCATTGTTTTTCCTTGAAAAGCATTCTCAGCTACCTTATCCTTTCTATACCAACTCCTAAGTGATTACAAATGTGTGCTAGTGTAATATTATCCATTGTTGATCACAGTCATATTCATAAGTGTGCGATCAAGTATTAATTTATTATAAAAGTGTGATATATATATATATATATAGTTTAATTTTCGAATAAATCTTTTAATTTGCAAAACAAACCTACTTCTTGGCTCAGTGAGGTCAGGGGGGTTCAAAGAGAGGGGCGTTATACAAGGGTTTATCATCCAGATCTAGGAACTTGTCATAAAAATATATAATTAAGGGCTTCCCTTGGGCATCCCAGACTCTGCATTGACTTAGTTGGAGTGCTGAATTGAAGTCGCTTAACAGAGTGGGGGCTCGAGCCGGGACGTCTGGATTAGATCTACCATTTGTGCAGCTTAATACAATGTGCTAACTGACAGGATACATAAATCCTGTTGGATCGCCACGCTGTGTTACGTTGTTAAAGCACCCCTCAAAAGAAGGACGCTCTAAGGAGACAGTCTGTTTTGCAAAATAAAATACTAACTTCTGTAAGTCAGGAAGGAAATCAATTTCCAGAATGACGACCTTGGTAGATATCAAAATAGCCAGAGAGCACCTCTTACATAAGCTATTTGTGAGAGGCGAATGGACGGAACAGGACCAGAATGTGTGGTTGCAGGCAATCGCGCAACAGGTCACTGTAACTGGGTCAGATATATGGAGAGATCAGGATCCCTTACATGTGGCCCTGAGTGAACTATATATGACCCCTAAGGCCAAGGATGAGCACAACAAGATTGCCAAGGTAGCAGCATATTTATATTTATATATGGGAGCCATACAGGACAAATGTGCTGAAGGCCAAGATCTGGCAAATAGGCAACTGATGGTATTAGAGAAGGCCCAATCTGACCTGGTCTCTTCCGAGCAGAGGCTGCAGAGGAGCCAGGAGTCAGTAAATGATAGTAGGCAGTATACCATTAAAATAAAAGATGATATGGGTATCCTGCAACAGGAAAAGTCTGACCAGGATACCAGATTTCTGGCCTTGCAGAAGGATTACCAAGAAGGTTTGGACTCCCTACTGCAGAGCCAGAAAAGGCTGGAGCAACAACTGGACTTCAATAGGGTATGTGCTGAGCAGGTAGTCACCCTGCAAAGCCACCTAGATAGGGAGAAGGCAGAGAGCAACAAACTGATTCTGAAAGACCTGGATACCCAGACAGAATTTGAGGAAGAGCGCCAGAAAGCTGGTGCCCTTAAAAGGCAGAGGGATGACCTGGCGGCATGGATGCAGGCTCTTATTCAGAAAAGGGACACCTTAGGCCAGGAAGTCTGCCAATTAAAAGGATAAAGTGAAGAAAATCACTTGGCCCTCCAGGGACTGGGTGACCTCCAAAAAGAGCATCAGAACTTGTTAGAGCACACCAGGAGGGTGGAAGATGCTCTGGCAAGAAAGGAACAGGCCAGTAGGGATGGGACTCAGGAGGTAACCCTCCTGCAGCAAAGACTGGCCCATTACTCCAGGACCAACCAGGAGGCACAGAGAGAGAATGAGGCTCTCTGTCAGCACAATGATAGGCTCCAGCAACAGGTAGCCATGCAGGAGAGACTGATAGTCTAGTAAGGCCTTAACTGAGGAACTGAAAGCACAGGCTCTTGCATTGCAAAAGGGAGCAGGGGCTGATAGAGATTAGGTTCACTGGGAAAGGGAAACACCTGAGCATAACCACAGGAGCCCTAGTACCAGAGGCCTTCATCCCTCCCAGTCCCTGGACTCTGCCACCCTCATGTCCCCTGGTGCACATGAGCCCAGGGCCACGGGGATGGCAGACTATTATCCAACCAGAAGTATGGGGCTCATAGGCCAGTACCACCCAGGAATGGATGGGCGGGCATCCGGGTATGGGCACCTATGTACAGTGCAATTTAGTGGGGAACCCCAGGAGAGTAGGCCCAATAAGGGCATCCTGAAAACCTCTGCCCAGTTAGGTCAGTCGGGGGGTGCCCATCAAATCCTGGACTCCTCTGAGCGTCACAGGACACAGGAGACCAGGTCCCCACGTTCTGCCAGCCATTCCCAGGCTCGCAGAATCCAGGAAAACCTGGAAGATTAGAGGGGAACCTCTGGGAGCAGTGCCTCTGAGTCCGAGGATGAATGGACTAGGGTTACCCGAAAGAAGAAGGCCAATAAGGCAAAAAGGGCCTTGCTTAAGGACCCCGTAAAACAGATTAAGGCGATAAGGAGTGTCATCACCCCTTATCACAAGAACGCCAAGTATTCTGTTTGGGAACACTTGGAGCTTTACAAGCAAATGATGGAGACTTTCCATTTGAATGACAACAGTAGCTGCATTCAGTATGTAAAATGGACATTCTCCCCATAATACTCCAGTTTCTTTGCGGGGCTGGAGGACCAAAACCATTCAAGATGGTCCACATATAGGGTGGCCATCTTGAAACATTTTTCTGTTCACCGGAATCCCCAAGAGGCTCGCAAGGCAGCCTACAATTTGCAATGTGGGGAGGATCAGGCCCCACAAGAATTTGTGCAGGAATTGAACCGTGCCTTTGCACAGACTACCAGAAGGGTGCGCACGGACAGCAAAGAGTTTGTAAATACGTTTTTCCATGCCTTACCAAAATACATAATGACCCAGCTAGTGAGAGATTTTCACGAGAAAAGGTCACTAGACTGGGTCATTGAAGAGGCTACCCGGATCTATGAGGTGCAGAAGCCCATAGAAAATTAAAATAACACCCAGAAAAGCCCCAAATCGACCAGCACCCCTGCTGCTGCCAAGCTGGCAGAGGTAAAGGTTGCCCCCATTTTATATTTGGAGATGGGGGGCCTAAAAACCTGCCTGCACCGAAATATTCTCAGCCCAGAAGGCCCTCGGGCCAGTCACAGACAGGGAGTCAAGGAGGTAGTCCCACAAATGGGGTCCCTCGCTCCCCTGACTATGTAAGTCCCCGCTACAAGGGAAACCGACCCATCCTGGGGTATGTGTGGACTCCTCCAACCCAAGGGGGGGGGATCCAACCAGGCACCCAACTTAGGGAACTTCCATCCTAACTTCCCACAGGAGGGCAGAAATTCACCAAACCCTCGGCAGAACTTTTTCCCCAGGTATCCACCCAATTTCCAGCCCCAAAATCATCCATCCTTCTTTCCCCAATTCCCTGAGCCCAGACCACCTAATCCAGGAGAGGGGAGGACAAGGGTGGAGGGGTACCCAAATCTTCCCCACCTGGGGTACTACCAGAGAAGGGATAGCTACCCTTCCCGGGATCAGCCCAGGGGAGAAAATAGAACCCCGTATCAGCCTGAGCGGGTTTCACAGTTAGAGCGCCAGGTCCAAAATATGGCACGGGATCTGGGTCACATGCTGAGGGCTCGACAGAACCCTCAGATGAGCATGCCGGCACAGAATGCCCCAAACTCTCGGCCTGGTACTCCAGAACAATGACGGGGGTAGAACCCAGATAACCCACCGGTTCCCAGGGAGGAGGCACAAGGGGAAGGGGCGTGTAAAGCCTTGGAGGAAGCTTCCTTCCCCACTTGTAAACAGCCCCTGGAAACCCAGGAACCGGAAACAAAATCTCCTACCCCTGAAAGTCTGCCACCCAAGGAGCAGAGAGGAGGTAGGAGAAACAAAGGACCCAAACAGACCCATTTTGTGGAGGAGGTACAGGTCTTCCAATTTGAGGGAGAGACATCCTCCGAGGATCCTGGGAAAAGGATCTTCTCCTTCAGAGATGGGGGAACTCCTCTCAAAGAAAAATGGGTCCCAAGGGATTCCAATCCAGACTGGGTAGATGTGGGGATTGAGCTGTCGCCACCCATCATTCTATCCCAGAACCAACAATACCGAAAACCCCTGATTCAAACCCATCTTGGTGACTGCCTCAAAAAAGGGGGGGCGACCCGGAACCAGGGGAACCCAAATCTGCATCAATATCCAATTGCCAACTTTTTCTTTCAGATTCCCAAAACTCCCTGCCGAACTCTGCCCAAATCTCTTCTCTCTCAATGTCCAAAATCAGAAAATTAGCCCATTAGTTGTCCAAAAATGTGCATTATCTGTGCCCCCTTGAGGAGGAGGGAAGATACTATGCCGCGGTACAAGTACAGGGGCAGGGTACAATGTTGGCACTGGTGGACGCTGGATCCCAAGCTACCCTTTTGTCCAAAAGGGCCTTTGATGAACTAAATGCAGGAAGGGGGGAGAATTACTGTTTTCCTCTCACCTCTCTTCCTGGACAACTTCAGAACTTTGACGGGAAGGAAATTCCCGTCGAGGGGACTGCAGATTTGGACATCAAAATTGGGCGACACAAGGTGAAACCACCCGGTCATAGTAGTGACTCCAGAGGGCACCCCTTGTTTACTAGAGAATGACCTCCTGAGAAGGTTGGCACCCCTAATAGATTGCGTAAACAAGGTCCTCTGGACCCAGACTAGCCAACCAACCAATAAAATTAAAACAGAGCGTCAACCATGTTAGTTTAAACGGCACCTGCCACATGGTTGAACAAAAATCTGACCAAGTAGAATTTCACTTCCAGAACAACCAAATTCCAGACGTGACAGTAATAGCAGTAGGACAACAGACTGGTGTCGGGGGGCCCTCTCTATTTCTGAAAATCAACCTTACTTCCAGTTTAAGGTGGGATTCCACACTGGAAGGAAACACTCTGAAATTCTTTACTAATCCACAATCAGACATTCCCACTCCAATAGTCCAGAAAGATGTGAAATCAGCTCAGAGCCTGGTTTATATTCAGCAAATTGGAGAGCAGTTGTTCATCCCTGTTCAGTTAAATGATTGGAAGGACTCTGTTCTCGCCCGAGTATGTGTGAACAACGGTAAGAGCTTCATCGGCGAAGCCCTGTTCCGCCAACTCCTAAAAGATCCAGCCATTCCCACATTCAAACTGATTGACAAGTGGGAAATGGACCTGGAAGCACCCAATTCCAAACATCTCTTGCCAAGCAGGCTTATGCTCAAAATCTCCACTGGCAACAAGAGCATAGTCCATAATTGTTGGGTCGTGCGAGACGTCACTGCCGCCTTTTATTCAGGCAGTGACATTCTCAATCGCTTTGCCATTAGTTTGGACCTAATTAACTCCAAAGCTTGGTCCCGATTAGCGGATAATCCCATGGGCTTTGATGATATAGAAAAAGCATTTAGGTCAGCTCAATTGCTACCTTATGCAGTTGAAATTCAGGTTAAAGAGGAAGTCACCATCCCAGAAAGGACCTGACAATTCTCCCTGGAAGTGAAAGTTAAGAGGACAAAAATTGAAAAACCCTGATGCTTATATTCATCTAAATGCTTCTCTCCAACAGAAAGGGTTGGGGGTAAACCCAACACCATTAGTCAACATAGAACATGACACCATTCCAATAGAGGTGGATAACAGCGACTTAAAGAGTATTACTCTAGCCGCAGGCACCATTATTGGAATTGCGGTTGATGACCGACATTTCTCCATTGATCTAGGAAATTAACTGTTAGGACCAATCCCCAAGGACTGTTTTGACAGTGACAGTGATGACAATACAACACCAGACAGGATCTTTACCCGGCATGGGGGGAACGTCCTGGTGTACACTTCCCGCCCTTATGGTAAGGAAGATGTGACTTGTGACTTCAGAAGGGATGAGGTGATTTTCCAGGTCCATGAGGGCTGCCTTTCCCACCTGAAGCCTCCAGTCCAAATCAGCACTCTGACCAGGGACTTCTCCACTCAGCTGGAGGAGGCCGCTGAGATAGCAAAACCAGAAGTGTTTCCAGGCCTCAGGCAGATGGTTGAAGAGAGAGTCAACCTAGCTGATGCCTGTGTGACTCTGGAACAGAAGCAAAAGTTGAAACAGGTTTTCTTGGATTTCCAAGATCTCTTTGCGGTGGACTCATATGACTGTGGTCGCACCGACATCCACACAGCAACAATTCCGACGGACCCTGGCATGACTCCAGGGTTTGTGAAGCAATATCGCTTGCCCTTCGCATCCATGGAGTCCCTTACTGAAATAATTAAGAACCTTGAGTCCCGGGGAATAATCTGTCCAGTTCACAGCACCTTCAATAATCCCGTGCTGGGAATATTGAAGCCAAACGGCCAGTGGAGACTCTTTGCCGACCTTAGGGAGCTCAACAAACTGGTCCATACTTCCCGATGGCCTCTTCCCTACATTGACCAAGGGCTGGCCCAGATCCAGGGGTCACAGGTATTCAGTGCAATAGATCTGACCAATGGATACTGGACCGTGCCCGTCAGTAGGGAGGACCAATGCAAACTGGCTTTTACCTTTGGGGGCCAGCAGTACACATGGACCCGAACTCCCTTCGGATACCTCAACTCTGGCAATGAATTCAACATTTTCCTACACAAGGCCATGCCCGACCTGGGTGCAAGGGGTAACCTGGTTTATGTGGATGATGTCCTCATCAAAAGTTCATCTGTGGAGGAACACATAGCGGAGATCCGTTATGTTCTGACCCAGTGGAGGGCCGCCGGAGCAAAACTTTCCTTTCAGAAAGCGCAGTGGTGTAGAACCCGTGTTAATTTCTTGGGGCATGAGATTACTCCTCAGGGTCTCTGTCCCCAGGAAAAGAAAGTGGAAGCACTTCAGAAACTGAAAGACCCCACAACTCTGCGGGAACTAAGAAGCCTCCTTGGACTGACTAATTACAGCAGAAACTTCATTGAGGGCTACGCAGAGATCACCAAACCCCTGATTCATCTCTTGAAGGGGTGGGTCAAGTGGGAATGGGGTCCAGAACAATCCGAGGCAGTAAAACAGCTTAAAATAAGCCTCTCACAAGCGCCTTGCCTAGCTTACCCTGTCAGAAACAAAGAGTTTTTATTGGAGATAGGGTTCTCTAATACGTGCTTGACTGCAGTATTATATCAAAAGCATGACAAAGTCAATAAAGTAATCTCCTATGCAAGCAAAACTTTATCCTCTGTGGAGGAAAAATGCAATGACTGTGAGAAGGCACTCCTGGCAACGGTGTGGGCATTGAAGAATTACCGCCCGTTTATCCAGGGGGAACACATCATAGTGGAGACTCCCCACCAGCCTCTGCAATATCGCCAAAGTGACAGAATCTGAGCCGGAAATGTGAGTAATTCCCGAATTACTTCCTGGATTCTGTCAATGCAAGGCTTTCCTGTGGAGGTCAGATATGGCCAAAACAAGACGAGTCCCCTCGCGCAAGGTCTGGCTGACTTGCATGATTGTGTCAGAGAAAACTGTCTCGAGGACGAAAGTCTAAAAATCAAGGACAACATGGAGGCATACCTTAATTCCCCACACAAAGTCTTTGAAGAAGACAAGTGTGAGGGAATGCCCACTGTCTATGTGGATGGATGCTCTTGTTGACAACAAGGGGGAAAAAGAACTCGTGGCCGGTGTAGGGAATGCATGGATGAATGAGTCCCCAGAACCCTCCGCTGGATACAAAATTGGTCCCCGAAGTAGTCAGGTGACAGAGTTGATGGCTGTGTATCAAGCCATCCTCACTGCTGTCCAACATCAACTCCACGAACTGGTCAGAATCACAGATTCGGATTATGTACGGAATGGGTTCATGGAGCACCTGGTTAATTGGAAAACCAGAGGCATGTTATGTGCTAATAACAAACCCTTAAAACATGGGAAGTTAATCCAAAACATTGATGATCTGGTCACCGTGAATGGGATGACCATCTACTGGAAGAAGATCAAGGGTCAATCCAAAGTAGAGGGACCAGACAAAACTGGAAATGACTTAGCTGATCAGCTGGCCAAAACCGGGGCCATCCAAGGGGATCTAATAGAGATTGAGTCCCTGTCGGGGGAAATCCAGGTCACTGCTATCACTAGGTCCCAGACAAATACTCACAATGATCTTTCAACTGCACAATGGAGTAAGGAGACCCCAGATGCTGATTTGATTGTGGCTCAGAAGGGGGATCCAATAATTGGTAAGTTTTACCAACACATTGAGGACCCTGAGAACTTTCCCCTTACGGATAGCGATTACATTGGGAAAGAGGACTTTAGAGTGTTGATGAAATGTCCAAAAATGTTCCGGATCCAAGACGGTTTGTTGATAAGGAAATTCCAAGCTGGCCATGATCAGTGGGTGGTCCCTACCTCATTTCGAAGCCTGATGTTAAGTCACGCCCATGATGCGGCTACCGCCGGTCATAGGGGGTTTCACACAACACTTGAGATCTTAAGAGAGGTTGCATACTGACCACACATGGGGTAGGACCTCGACCAAAACTTGAAGGGGTGTCTTGTGTGTGCAGAATTTCAGCCAACATCCCTCACACACCGTGCGCCTCTCCAAAAGAGGGGGATGACACTGCCATGGTCAGATTTGCAAGTCGACTTCATAGGCCCCGTGATTCGCTCCTCTAGGGGAAATAAGTACATGTTGATGGTGACATGCTTATTTACTAAATGGGTGGAATGTCTCCCGGCCCGAAACTGCAAGGCAGAAACAGCAGCTTCCCTGATCATCAACCACATCTTTTTGCGTTTTGGTCTACCTCAAAGGATTGAGTCAGACAGAGGTAGCCATTTTACCAGCAAAGTAATGACTAAGATGTGGGAGATACTGGGGGTTAAAAGGAAGCTACATATTGCTTACCGGCCAGCCTCTTCTGGTGCAGTGGAAAGATACAATAGAACCATTGTGAGCATCTTAAAAAAGTTTGTGGCAGATTCTGGGCCAAGTTGGGATATCCGATTACCTCTGGTCCTAATGGCCATCAGATCTACCCCTTCATCTGCAACCAAGATGTCACCGTTTGAGCTAATGACTGGACGCAGGATGGTGCTTCCCCAGCATTTGCTCTACAGGACCCAAGAGCAAACCCTGATCAATGCTTCCACTACTCATGAATATATTGAGAATTTAAGGAAACACCTTCAACATGCTTTTGCCTATGCTCAACGGAATCTAGAAATATCAGCCGAGAGTATGAAAACTCACTATGATTTGAAGACTACTAGGAAAGAATACAATGTGGGAGACCGGGTCTATCTATACAATTTCCAAAGGAACCAGGCCAAACAGCGAAAATTTCTGCATACATGGAAGGGACCTTTTGAAATTGTAGACAAGATCTCCCCAGTCGCCTACAAGATCCGCATCCCCAAGGGTAGTTTGGCGGAAGGGGAAGGCAACTGGGTCCATATAAATCAGCTAAAGTGTTGCCATCCCAGGCACACTCTGCAGCAACTGGAGGCGTCCTCTGCAATCCCAGAGGGAGCCGCTCCAGACTAATACAGTTCCAACCCTAAAATATTCCACATATAGCCTATAAAATTCTGTGATTCTTGCATGCAAATGTTTCCTGATGTATAAAATGTATATGTTAGCCCCACCATTAATAGTGGTGGGGAAATGTCTACGAATATGTTTCTGCCGCTTTGCTTTGTCATCCTAGGAGGGAGAAACCATGGAGACTGACCAAGGAGGACGACCCAGGGACCGGGGGCAAAGATCCGAGGGGCCCGGGGTACCGCCCAATAATCCCATCAGGACCGGCAAAGAGAACTGATCGATCCACCCTGATGGAGGAAAAGATGCTGAACTGTGCCATCCGCGGAATCAGAAGAAGATGATGCGGACATCCCAGCGCGTGGATCAAAGCATCCTTTGCACCCGACTCCCCCTCGACTCGAAATCAAAGTGCAGTCGGGAGGGGGGGCTTGTCAGGTGTCTTGATCCACGTTTGATCTATTATGCTACAACATTTGGTGCTGTGAGCTTAGAAAATCCAAGATGGCCGAAAAGCCCACATTTGCGCCAGAATCCAGGAAAACCGCGCAGTTTTGCGCACACCAAAATGGTCGCCTGACCTGCCACCCACCAGTGCGAGCGTGATGGGTCAGAGGCGCCATGAGCGAAATCAGTGCAAAGGAATATGGTGCTGTTAAAAATCTGTTTTTATTAATGTCAAAAATTGCTAAGATCATGGGCACGAAACCACCAAACAAAAATCCAACTCTGGTTGAGTGTTCTACTTTACTGTACTGCAGATCCACAGCAATGCCATGTTAAGCAAGGATCATATACTATCAAGTAAAATCCCTTTTTTTTTAAATGTGTTAATTGAAGACAGCTCCCAAAAATGGGTGCAGTACCGACGCTCGACATTAACCGGCGCTAGCGGTCTAAACTCTGACAGGAGGCCTGTCTTTCAGGAGCTGACAAGGAACCTGAGTTAGCTGGAAACTTCAAAGCCTTGCTGGTTAATGAGAATTCTTAACACCTAGTGTTCACAGGCCTGGCTGCATTCTGCTGCCCCCACCAAAAGGAGATCACACCTCTCTGATTGAATCAGGGGAGGGGACTGCAAGAAAACAGAACAATGAACTTTCCTTGGCTCAGGCAAATGCCAAATCAGGGGTCGTAAATGGCTTCCTCTTGGAAGGAAATGATAGGGGCGCTGCCTCTGGGAGCCACCTGAACTGGAGGCGGGGACAGACAGAAATTCCCCCATGTGCTTTGGAACCTAAACCACACTCATCTGGGCCAGAGCATAATTTTAAAAAGATGGATAATTCATAGTACGGAAGTGTCAAAATTATATCAATAATATCATTATTCCTGCGATTTTTCTGTGCACATTTTAAGAGGTGTTAGGACTCTGTGATATGTTCTGGGGGGGTAGTAGCGGAAAATAGGGTATTACTCCAAATGTCTGTATGTTAAAAATCTGACACTTTATCATCTGATGCCCATATTCCTTGCGCACATTTGTGTAAATTCTCGAAAGGTTTAGAGGTTGTGTTCTTGATGAAAAGGGCAGAATTCTGTCAGAAGTGGACACGACATCTTACAAAGACAGGGATCGGATGGTTTGGTGCTACAGAAAATATGTTAACTGGACATATAATATTAGAAAAATTGCACATAGATAAATATGCATTTGGATCAAAAATAGATTTGTGTGCAAAGTGACAAGGGGCGGATCCTCTGACCCATAAACATACCTTATCAGAATGACACTCCATTTCCTTCCCCCAATCAAGGCAGAGAGGAGAACTTGGCCAATGATAAGTTGTGAGGGGCAGGCTTAGTTATGCCCACGCACGCACCCATTTTCAAAAGACATAAAAAGAACCACTGAAATCCAGGTAGGGACATTCACTTTCCACTTCAAACTGATTTCTTGCAAAGCATTTTGCTGGACCAGACATTATCCAGAAGACTCCAGAACCAGAACTTAGAATCCAGACTTCAGAACTTGCAGCAGAGAGACCTAGTCCAAAAGCTGAATCCTTCTCAGCAGGCCTCAGAATCCAGCCACCTAATCAAACTATTCAACAGCCGGGCGAGCTGTTTGATTCTGGCTAGAACCCTGTGCCAGAACCCAGAAAGCAGTGCTGTATCCAGAGAGACCCAGACCAGACCGCTGTGCAGTGCCAAGAACTTTTGCCAGAACCAGAGATCCAGACCAGCAGAGCAGAGAGAACCGCAGCTAAACCTGTTGACCAGATCTTGATGGCCTATTTCAAATTTATAGTGTGAGTACCCAGCCAGAACTGTGCATAGTCATCTATTAGTTTAAAATGAGCTTATCCCATTCAATTGCGCCTACCTAGAACTGCATCATAGAAATCGTGTGTCCATTCTGTGATTTTAAAGCTGCGAAAGTGTAATTTGCCATTCTGAATCATTATTTCATTTCTGAAAATCTACCTCCACAAAATCGTCCATATCTTTTGAACCATACCCGACTTTCTACTCCTTATAGGTTTTCCGTAATCGCGCTCGACGCACTTGGAAAAAGTGCCGCAAATTGAAAACTAGCTCAAACTTCACCTGTCAAAAATAGCTGTCTTTTGCTTGCATTGCTGAAATTCGTTTTCAACCTGATAATCCCTCATGAATCATTGCTAGTGTCGACCTGAACTCATTCAGGGTAGCTGTCACCTACCCTGAATCTCCTATAGGGAATTAAAATCATTTTTAGCATATTTTCACTTCTTAGCAAAGCACATTTAAATTATTTTTGCCAGTGTTTGAAAATCATCCCTGTGCTCTAAGCTTGCTAGGGGGGAACTGAATTGGTATTGCATTTGCTGGTATAACTGAAAATTGTGTGCTCCCCTTCCATCTCTTTATACTGCATAGGGGGGTAGTGAATTGCCACAAGGGGAAAAGTGATTATATTCTCTCTTGTTGAAACCATATCAGTTTATTTCTGTGCTGCATTCTTTCCATCATTGTTTTTCCTTGAAACCATAAAAGCATTCTCAGCTACCTTATCCTTTCTATACCAACTCCTAAGTGATTACAAAAGTGTGCTAGTGTAATATTATCCATTTTTGATCACTGTCATATTCATAAGTTTGCGATCAAGTTTTAATTTATTATAAAAGTGTGATATATATATATATATATATATATATATATATATATATATATATATATATAGTTTAATTTTCAAATAAATCTTTTAATTTGCAAAACAAACCTACTTCTTGGTCCAATGAGGTCAGGAGGGTTCAAAGAGAGGGGCGCTATACAAGGGTTTATCATCCATATCTAGTAACTTGTCATAAAAATATATAATTAAGGGCTTCCCTTGGGCATCCCAGACTCGGCATTGACTTAGTTGGAGTGCTGAATTGAAGTCGCTTAACACACTTACTCGAAATACGCAAGAGGAGTGTTTACTTGGGTTGGCCCTAAGGTACCCTTCAGAGTGCTAGGAACTGAGACAGACAACAAGGTAGATACCAAGTATTGTGGGATGTTATTGAACAAACAGAGATTTGTATAGTGAACTCATACTTCCCTAACCATGGTATCCCAGCACATCTCAACAAACTCTACACTAAAATCACTCCGCATCGGGAGGGCCTTTATATTTGGGGCAGAGACTTCAACCGCGTGAAAGACTTAGACAGATCCGAACCACCCAAGAATCGGGCAGAGGTGGCCCCACGGGCACTAAACACCATGCTAGATCAACTCGGCTTGGTAGATGCCTGGAGAGAATACCATCCCGCAATTGGGGCTTATTCGCACTACTCCTCCCCACATAGCCTACACACAAGAATTGATTATTTCTTTATAGACAAAACACTTTTGGCACAAGTGAAATCAATACAATACATGGGTATATCAATTTCTGACCACTCACCCCTGCTCATGCACTGGGCGACAGCAGGGCCCAGACCCCCCCCATCCCGCTATGACGGATGCCCACAGAAGCGCTCACTGACCAGGCATTCAGAGGGGGATAAACTAGAAGAGTACATCACAATAAATCGAGGAAGTGTAGACCACTGGAGCACGATATGGGACGCCCTGAAAAGCAGTTGTACGAGGAGAAATCATAACGGGTGCAGGAGGCATTAGAAATATACTAAAAGGGGAATTGGAGAAGGAGGAGGACATAAAACAGATGGAACAAGCTAACCTAGGGACCATGGCAGAAGAAACAAGGCTAGCGGAGGCTTGGACTGACTGTCCGGTGGCCTGGGGGAGACTAAGTTCGACTACATGACCCGAACCACCAGAACGCATAAAGAAGGGGATAAACCCAGTAGATTGTTGGCATGGTTGTGCAGGCAAGAACACCTGAGACACCCAACAACCACGCTTAAGGGGGAGGACGGGATGCTACATAAGACACAGAAATCAATTAACAACACGTTGGCAACCTTCTACACTAAATTGTGCGCACATGGCACCACGGTGCCCTTGGCAGATATTTGCGACATGTTAGAAGAAATAGGTCTCCCTACTCTGGGTAGGTCACAACAGGAGGCACTAGATGAGGTAATAACTCCGGAAGATGTAGCAGAAGCGATCAAATCATTGGCCACCTGCAAAACCCCAGGAAGTGACGATTTCCCTCCTGAATTCTACAAAGCATACAAACCGACACTAACCCCAGTATTACATGAGGTGTTTCAAGAAGCATTCAAAACCGGAATCCTCCCAAAAAGTATGAGGGAAATGCTAATAGTCCCAATACCCAAACTGATTAAACCAACAGATAACTGCGACTCATACCGCCCTTTAGCCATGCTAAATTATGACATTAAAATATTAACTATCATACTAGCCAAGCGCCTGTCCAGAGTGATAGGGAGTCTAATACACGAGGACCAAAACGGCTTTGTGCCCGGCCGTAGCACAACCGCCAACCTATGCAGGCTACAACATATCATGGTGCAAACGCAACAAGCAGAGGAACATTTAGCTGTGATGTCACTAGATGCCATCAAGGCATTCGATTCCATATACTGGGAATGGTTAATAGAGTTATTGAGGGAGTTCGGGTTTGGGGAAGGTTTTGTGAGATGGATTAAAGTACTGTACAAAAACCCAGTGGCTAGAGTCAAGACGGGCAAGATGGTATCAGAGGTCTGGGATATCCAAAGGGGAACTAGGCAGGGGTGCCCACTGTCACCCATGCTCTACATTCTGGGGCTGGAGCCAATTGCGATATATATTAGAAAACATTTCTATGACTCTGGGATAAAGGTAGGTGGGAAATACCACGTAATATGACTTTACGCTGATGATGTACTGCTCTACCTAAAGGACCCACAAAACAATGCACCAACGATTCTTGAAGTACTTCACAACTTTGTCCGCTACTCTGGGATACACTTCAGCAGACAAAAATCGTGCATGTACCATGTACCATACATTTTCAAGTGCTCTTATTTGACGAACTAAATAGCAGTTGTTCGTAGTGTCCACGCAACACTTATAAAGCATGCCTTTTCAAACTATGAAAAACAACCAGGTTACCTGTTCACACACCTTTTGTTGTGAATCTTTAAATCTTGAAAGTATATTTACAAAACTCTCAGGCCATTTTTTAGCCTTATGCTGAATTGCACACTGGTATTTGCAGTCTTCCATTCAATCTAGGGGAAAATAACTCTCCAAACTCGTTTTTCTTAACATTTCCAAGAGAGTACTGAGTAAATTGTTATGATTTGTGCTTTTTTCAAGTCCTCTTTATAAATCAGAGTATTGTTGAAAGCCAAACATGTGAGGGGGAGGAGGAAAGGACGAGTCATTGTGATTTGCCCGAGTAGTGGGAAGAGAGGTTGTTTCCCCATGGTCCTTTGCTGATTCGATCGCACTATAAGGCAATTCTGACGTAGAGGCACTTTCCCCTGTCTGCTCCACGCTCAATCTCTTCCCATCGGAACGCGCAGACTCAGCAGGAGACATACTTTAAGTATGTAGCTCATTTTATATTTTAAAAATAATGCAGTCCTTCATTGGAGATTCATTTCTTATGACAGCCAAAATAATTAACATAGCTTGCTTCTGAATTAAATGCATATTGCTATTTTGGGCAATCTGGGCAAATAAATGCACCATAAAAATGAAAGCAATAATGAAACTGCTGCAAATAAAGCAGTCTCCGTGTATTTTTTCCCAAACACAGTTGCAGAAGGACCTGTCGCAAACAGTATTGGTACCAATTATAGCTGGAAGGATGTGTTTAAGTGCCTGAGTTGCAAACTGGTCTCAAACCACGGTTTTCGACACTTAACCAAAAGTGTGTTTACAGGCAAATGATTTTTCACATTGTACCAAATCTGCCCAAATTAGAAGTTCCTACAGCTGATTCAGCTCACAATTCCCACTTCTCCCAAAAAAATGCTCACTCATGATACTGCCACGTACATAGTAATGACGTTGACCATTATACTGGACTTCACAAACTTTGTCTCTTGGCTTACTCCTGTTAATCTTTTCTAATCCCACTTCAACTGATCCTCTGGGGCATTACAGACTCACTCTGTGGCGTCATTTTCTGTGATGTTACTACATATGCAAATGTGGGAGCCCCATGCATCTTTTGCTGGCCATGACCCCTTAAATCCTTGGGTTGGCCCTGACCAGTGATTTCTGCTTTTCTGGGTTTTGATTGTCAAATGTGTTTTTGTCCACTCATTCCAATGCGTGCCAATGGCTCAATGATTTTAATTGTCGACCTGGATGGTGGAAATTGTCTGCTCTGTGCCTCCAGTAAAGGACCCTCTGCCTTGTAAGAATTAGTCATTCCTCCAGCCTATTTTGCATGCAACAACTCAGTGAAATCCAGGTCCTTCGCAATTTGTGTGCAGGGACAACTCGGCCACTGTCATCCTGAGACGCTTTGGCGATTTGAAGTGTAGCACAACTCAAATAACATTAATGTGCATTGGGCAGTTTTAAAGACACTTTTACAAGTGATTTTTTTTTTTATTCATTTGTATATCGTGTTATGAAAGAAATGTTTTCTAATAGGTTCTGTCCTTCTGTATCCAGTGCTCACTTGTGATTCTATCTTAATGTTTTAGTTCATTCCGGCAGACTTTTACACGGTTCTAAAATGTTATTCCAGAACCGGATAATGGTAATTACCAGATTCTTGTTTGTTCCTGAGAGAATTTGGGCCCATCTTTCCTTCGGGTAAAGAGGCACTGTTGCAGTAGTGAGCATTTCTCTATATAAATTTGTTTTTTTTGTTAGTCCCAGGACATTCCATTATTATAGGATACAATGATTCCACAGTATCCAATTGGGCGCAAAACCGGCAGTGGTGTTCCGTTCTCGCGATTTGTCTTGTCATCGTAAGGTCTCCTCTAGTTGGCAGCTGCTTTAGATGAAATCTAAGGAATTGATCTCTGATATGTCGGCTGGAGAAAGCAGTAAATTGATTGGTCTGATATCTGGTTCACAGTTGATGTTCAGTTGATATTTCATTTTCCGATCAATCGTAGTGATACAATCTTTTTGCAGCATTCACTTTTTTGCTAGTTGCGGTCGTTGTATAAGCATTTCCAGACTAAAATAATTTTCTTGTAGATTCTGTTCTATGTTATTCCATGTTTTTAGTGCCGTATCAGCAGTCGAGTTATGTCTGTGTCGTAGGATTTCCATTGCTGGTATGTCGTCATCATGGCAAATCTTTCTACAGAGGTCCATTTGTGTCCATGTAACAATGGATTTGAGTGTTTGTGTTGCGATCTCGTGCTAGATTCGGGGCATCGGATACGTCATGGGTAGCATCAAAATTTTACACCAAAAGGCTTCTTTACACCAAAAGGCTTCTTCCCATATTGATTGATCCAAATTGATCATCGTTTCACTCCCATATATTATTATTGCTGCAACCTTCTGTCTATCAAAGGTGATGATGGGTTTCATGGAATATTTCCTGAATTTGCGGTGGATGAATAATTCTTGTCGTGCCAAGGATCAGATCTTTTATTTGAGCTGTTCTGCCCAATCTTTTTCTACTTCAGAGTGACTCAACCATATTCCTAAGTATTTGATTGCATTTTCATATGCCAATTTCTTCCGATCAATGGTAAAGGTATTGAGTTTTTTTTTATTTTTTGGGAAGTTGGTCAGTCATAATTTTCCTTTTTTCGAATTAATTGGTAAGTCATTTTCCTTCATGTACTTTTCCC
The DNA here is from genome assembly GCF_040938575.1 of Ambystoma mexicanum. Taxonomy (NCBI): domain Eukaryota; kingdom Metazoa; phylum Chordata; class Amphibia; order Caudata; family Ambystomatidae; genus Ambystoma; species Ambystoma mexicanum. The sequence continues at coordinate 70,256,556 of NC_090941.1, read as the reverse complement.
ATTTGACTAGGCTTCTTTGTGCGCCTAGAGGGGTTTTGTCGAGGAACACTATCATCAGCGTTGAGTTTAGGTGGGTTTGCTGTTATAAAGCGCTGCTCTTCTGGGATATCTGACGTGTACAAGTTGAAAAGTGTAGCTGTGAGTGGACAGCCCTGTTTCAGTCCGTTCATGGTAGAAATGGGGGCTGAGAGTACTCCATCTTGTGATAGTCTGATTTTAATAGTCGTATTGGTGTATAATTGTTTGATTGGTTCCAATATTTCTGCTGGACTCTTCCAAGTTCTAAGTTTATCCCACAATTTGGCTCGGTTGTCCAAATCAAAAGCCAGGTGGAGATCCACAAATGCTGCGTATATCGGGTATTTATTGATGATTGAGTCCTGTTTTAGCATGTTTAGGATAATCAAATTGACATGCTGCCCTCAATTCAACTAGAACAAGGTATATACCAAAAAGGATATGGGTGGAGTTAACATTAAAGGATACAATATGGATCCGAATTCTTTCTTCTTAACCTTCACTGAAGAATCCTCAAGGAAGAATCCTTTCCATTGATTACACCCACTGCCCGATACAAAACACGGCCAGAGTGAGGAATCAGTTGAAAGGATGGATAACTATGCACATTCTCCAGCATTGGATCTTTCATGGATTCACATGCTTAGAATATTCCCCGTCGTCAGACTGGGAACCCTCGGTACACATATATATAGTCATTTCCAATAGGAAAAACTTCTGCCCTATCCCCGTCTGCGTCCTCTACGGGGCCGCCCACGTACGCCCCGTTGGACGTGATGGTATATAAGCCCCGCCCCCGCGGGTCCCTTCAGATTTCAACCGTCTCCAAAGATAGTGGGATCTCCTCGTGTATTTTCTTCAAATACTTATCGATTGTTTCTAACTCCTGCGAGTTTGTCTGTTTGGTCCGCTTCTAACTCCTGCGAGTTTTGTTAGTTGGTCTGGCAATAATGTCGGGTAAGCCTCTTTTCCGCCCGTGTGCCACGTGCGGTCTAAAGAAGGTTTATGAAGGGGATGGCCATCTTGACTGCATCTACTGCCTTCACCCCCACCACTCGGCGGACCAATGTGATATCTGCAAGGGGTTTTCCCAAAAAACCCTGAAGGACCGGAATCGGCGACTGGTCTCGTGGCTGAACGACGGCGCTGGAGCGTACCCTCAGTCGGAGGTAGGATCGGTGCGCAGTATCGCCTCAGCGAAAACATCAGAAGCCTCCCGACGCTCACATCCGTCGGAACCTCCGGCCAAAAAATCACGACCTACGGAGAAGGACGTGCCTCGAAGTCATTCCTCTAAGGCCTCATCGAAAGAATCGACGAAGAAATCATCTTCCTCTTCTTCCTCGTCGAAGAAAGATAAGGACAGGCCAAAATCCTCCTCGAGCGATCAGAAAAGATCAGCTACGAGTAGAGAGGCGGATAAACGCAGGGAGAGCTCCGCGAAGGCGGGACCGCCTAAGCCACCTGCAGGCCCTCCGTCGACGACGGCGACGATCCAAGTGCCCACTCCGTCACAGTCCCCCGCCTTTCAAACGGGCTCATCGTCGACGACGATTCCCTCGTCGACGGAGTTCCAGGCCTGGAGGCCAGAAGCGTTCGACATGGGGCTACCCGACACACTGCTACAAGAACAGGCAGTTTCGATCGCCTCCAAAGAAGACGACGGCTTCAGAATAGTGAGCCCGGAAGACCTGGGGCTACGGCCCAGATTTCCTTCTGGTGCATCCTGCTCTCAAGTTTTCACCCAGCCTCCAAACGCCCAGGCTACTCTCTCCATGGAGGTACTTTCCTCCTTACACTCGCTCTTGAAGTCCCTGGACGAAAGGCTCCCACCTGTTCCGACGACTCCCCTCGTCGACGAGCCCGGACCTTCACACCGCCCGACTAGATCGGTCGTGGGCCCAACTGCTCCAACAGTCCAGGAAGAAGGTGAGCTCTCGGACTCCCTCTCTGAACAGGGGTCAGCTTCTGATATCTCCCTCTCGCCGTCGAGAGACCCGTCATGGGTTTCGGATGTGGAGGTGGATCCTCCGAAAAGTCCCATTCACCCATCTCCACCGGATGACATAGGGGCCTTCCATTCCATGATGGAAAAGGCCTGCAAGGAGTTCGGTTTGACCCAACAAGAAGAAAAGAAGGACTGCTTCCTCTTTGACCACATGGGCAAGAATAGGCGTTCCGTTTTTTCGATACCGATACTGGACCACGTATGGAAAGAGGGCGTCCAAACCATGCGGCATCCATTCTCGGAACCTGCGGTCAAAGGCCGCGTAGAGAAAAAATTTAAAGTTCCAGATTCGACGCCAAAATGCCTCTCTGCGCAACCCACGCCTGACTCGGTGGTATCGGCGGCGGCGACGAGAAAGGCAAAGGCCCAGCATAAGTGCTCTACCCCGCCGGACTCCGAAGCTAGACGCCAAGACGCTTTCAGTAAGAAGATCCTGTCAGTGGGAGCGTCAACAGTGAAAGCAGCGAACTCCCTGGCAATCATGGCCAGGTATGACAGGGAGATGTGGCACAGACTGGCACCCATTTCGGACCACCTCCCAGAAGAACACAGAAAATCAGCTATGTCCCTGGTTCGTGAAGGAGAAGAAGCCTCGAACCATGCTATCAATATAGCGGTGGACCTGGCAGACTCGGGGTTCAAACAAATTAACAACGGAGTGGTTCTACGACGCCAGGCCTGGCTCAAGTGCACCAACTTTAGACCCGAGGTGCAATATAAGGTCGTCGACATGCCTTTCGAAGGTGACCACCTGTTTGGCGAAAAGGTGGATGAGGCCTTGAAAGGAATGAAGGAGGACTCTGAGACGGCGCGCTCGCTGGGCTCTCTCCAAAGCGGTAAGCCCTTTCGTTCCTTTCGCCCCTTTAGAGGAGCTACGGGAAACGCACGATTTGCGGGATCCAGGGATAGAGCATTCGGGAGGTCTTCATATCCGTCCCAAGGCTATAGACGCGCCTCACAGTCCTCGACCCGACGCAGAAATTTCCAGGCCTCTAAGAGACGTCCCACTTACTCGTCGTCGACGGGAAAACAAAAAGATCAACAATGACGTTCTAGGAGGGAGAGTGTCAAGTTGCGTCGAGGAATGGGAGTCAATTACGACAGATCGGTGGGTTCTGGACACGGTGAGACTGGGACATTCCCTAAGATTCAAATCCAGACCTCCAAGACGTCCACCGATACGCCTGTCTCATCCACACCTAAGCGTCTTGCGTCGAGAGGTTGCGCTCATGCTAAAAAAAGGCGCCATCGAGTTAGTCCCTGCTTCACAGAGAGGCTTAGGGGTTTACTCACGCTGCTTCGTAGTAAAGAAACCAAACGGGAAGTGGCGCCCCATCCTCGACCTACGGGACCTCAACAAAACCCTGCTGAGTCAAAAGTTCAAGATGCTTACTCTACAGGAGGTAATCAGATCGGTCCAAAAGAACGATTTCCTGGCGTCTCTGGACCTCCAAGATGCGTATTTTCACATTCCGGTGCGCACTCACCACAGGAGGTTCCTGAGGTTCCTAGTCGGCCAAACACACTACCAATTTACTGTGCTCCCTTTCGGCCTGAAGTCCTCCCCAAGAACCTTTACAAAGTGCCTAGCACCCGTAGCAGCCTGGCTGCGGAAGGAAGGGCATCACGTTTACCCGTACCTCGACGACTGGCTCGTGAGGGGATCCTCCCCAGCGTCGACCAACGACAGCCTATTGACCACCTTGCGACTGCTACAGCGTCTGGGATTTGCAGTGAACTACGAAAAGTCTTCACTAAAGCCCTCGAAGAGCTTGAAGTTCCTAGGTGCTCAATTCGACACCCACACGGGACTAGTGAAACCATCCCTGGAAAGGTTGTTGAAGATCAAACACCTGACAAGCCAACTTCGTTTACAGAGAAGGTTGTCAGTAAGAAAATATGCGGCTCTCCTCGGCTCCAGGGCATCGTGCATCCACCTAGTCGCGAACTGCCGGTTGTTCATGAGACCTCTACAGGAGTTCCTATCAGACAGATGGAAGCAGGCCACAGGCCGCTGGTCGGACAAGATAATAGTCGACGACGAACGAGTTATCAAAGCCATCCGATGGTGGAAAGTGGCGCGCAACCTGGACAGAGGGGTCCCCCTGCAGGAGCCGGAATTTCAGAACACCATCATTACAGACGCCTCTCTGTCGGGCTGGGGAGCACACATGTCACGTCACCAAACCCAAGGCAGGTGGTCGTCGACCGAATCTCGCCTACATATCAACGTCCTGGAGCTAAGGGCGGTGAGATGGGCCCTGAAATCTTTCCTCCCACACATCAAGGGGTCAAAAGTAAGAGTGCTCACGGACAATACGACAGCTATGTTCTACCTGATAAAACAGGGTGGCACCAGATCCAGGACCCTCTCGAAGGAAGCTCAAAAGATCTGGCATTGGGCTTTAAAACACCACATCTCCCTAGTGGCATACCACCTACCGGGAGCGAAGAACTTACAGGCGGATTCCCTGAGCAGGACTATGTCACAAATACACGAGTGGGAGCTGGACTCCACTCAACTCGGGGAAATCTTCGAAAGATGGGGGACCCCGTCGATCGATCTCTTCGCCACGGAAAGAAACCGAAAATGTGCTCAGTTCGCGAGCAGATGGCCCCAAACAGGCTCCCTGGGGGAAGCGTTCTCGTTTCCGTGGACAGGCAAGTTCCTCTACGCCTTCCCTCCATTTCCCCTCATACGGAGGACGATCCAGGGGATCCACAGGTACAATTGCCGGGTCATCCTAGTGGCCCCGCGCTGGCCGAGGCAACCATGGTTCTCAGACCTCCTTCATCTGTCGCTGGATCAGCCGATACCATTCAGGAAAGTACCGAACCTCCTGTCCAGGGACGAGGGGACCGTGTGGCACCACAATCCGGACAGCCTGAACTTAACTGCATGGCTCCTGACTTCTCGGAGTTCGGGAACCTAAAAGTCTCGACTGATTGCCGAAGGATTCTGCAGGCGGCCAGAGCCCCGTCCACTAACAAATCATATGTAAGCAAATGGAAAAGGTTCTGTATATGGTGTCAAACACAACAAAATATACAACCTTTGGAAGTAACTCCGGAGCAAATCCTCCCGTATCTTCTTCATCTTGCGGAGAGCGGACTGTCCTCATCGTCAATCAAAGTACACCTGGCGGCTGTTTCGAGATTTACCAGAAGAAGACAGTCCCCTCCACTATTCAGTGACAGGCTAGTGAAGCATTTCATGAAGGGTCTGTTTAGAACCTTCCCTCCGGAAAAACGGTTCCCACCGTCGTGGAGTCTGAACACGGTTCTAGCTGCCTTAATGAAGCCTCCCTTTGAGCCAATGTCCTCTTCATCTCTACAATTTCTATCTTGGAAACTCGCGTTCCTAGTTGCCAACACTTCGGCTAGAAGAATTCGGAACTACAGGCACTGGTCATAGACCCTCCATATCTGAGGTTCTTTAAGGACAAAGTTATTTTATCAACTAACCCTTCATTCATCCCAAAAGTACCGTCGGTCTATCATAAGCACTCGACCCTGGTACTCCCTACTTTCTTTGCATCTCCTTCGTCGACGGCGGAGAAGGCTCTTCACACTCTGGACGTCAAAAGGGCGCTAAAATTTTACCTGCAAAAAACGCAAGATATCAGAGCCACCAGACAGCTATTCGTCGCCTACGGCCCCTCGGCTAGGGGTAAGGCTATCTCCAAACAAGGTCTGGCTCGCTGGGTCTCCTCGGCGATTACCCTGTGTCATTCCAAGGCCGGGAGACCTCTACTACATCGTCCCAGAGCCCATTCCACGAGATCGACATCTTCCTCCGTGGCTCTATGGGCAGGAATTCCGCTGACGGACATCTGCCAGGCGGCGGCATGGTCTGTTCCGCACACGTTTACGCGCCACTACTGCCTGGAAAAGCAGCACGCGGATGAGGTACAAATGAGAAGGGCAGTGCTTCGCCACCTTTTTCAATGAGGTAAGCCAAAGTTTCAAGAAGAATGCTGCCTATTATTATTTGGCCTCAGCTGGTTTTTCAGAGTGTATACATGAATGTGCATAGTTTATTGACCTAAACATAAGTGGTTGGGTAGATATGTGCGCAAGGGGTGCATACTGAGTCATATGACATAGCATTGTATGGCGGAAATCCGTTTCGTATCAGTATAATAAGTTGTTGCTTACATACATGGTGTAAACGGTAGTGTTTGGGGGTGTCTCTACGAATGTAAGTTACATTGCACTCTCACCTCCTTCTTGATGTTACTGCTTTACAATCTATTCTAAGCATGTGAATCCATGAAAGATCCAATGCTGGAGAAGGGAGTAGTTTCTTACCTGTAACTCCATTTCTCCAGCATTGGTATCTTTCATGGATTCACATGCGCCCTCCGGCCTCCCCGGACTGCAATGTGGAAGATTGGTATGTAAGCAAGTTTTCCCCCCGTTATCTTGGAGGGGTCGAAATCTGAAGGGACCCGCGGGGGCGGGGCTTATATACCATCACGTCCAACGGGGCGTACGTGGGCGGCCCCGTAGAGGACGCAGACGGGGATAGGGCAGAAGTTTTTCCTATTGGAAATGACTATATATATGTGTACCGAGGGTTCCCAGTCTGACGACGGGGAATATTCTAAGCATGTGAATCCATGAAAGATACCAATGCTGGAGAAATGGAGTTACAGGTAAGAAACTACTCCCTTCTCCAATCTGTGTACAAAGAAGCATAAGGTAAGTAATAAGAATTTTCAACTGTACTCCTTTAATCCCACTAATGCTACACTAACCTGTAGGAGTAGTTTGTCGAGTTGAGGTGAGCTCAGATGTTCCAAATGAATCCAAAACTCCAACACAACGAAAAGGAAGGGGGAAGTTAGTAGGAAACTAATCCCGAATGGAACGAGGGCCTAACTAGAGTAGCACTCTGGATAGCGTCCTTTAGTTTGGTGCACTAAACATAACACAACATAATCCTGGTATCTCCAGCAGGGTGTAAATGGAAGAGTCTTTGGTTGGCAGAACGTAGATCACCTTTGATTAATATTGAAAAACAAATAGTCCTGGCATCTCCAGAAGTTCAAACAGAAAATCTTTCTCTAGTTTGTAGTGTGTTATTCACCCTTGATGCTTACATTGGAAAATAATTAATCCCAACCGGGACACAGTACTTATGAGTCTCAGTAAGTCTCAGTAAGTGACAGTTCGTGGACACGGAACTAAACAAGATGCTGTAAATACTCCTGTAGCTCCGAGAGTAGCATTGAAGGTTATAAGGTTAAGGTTATAAGCGAATGACAACACACAACACACAGCAGTGGACATGTGCTAAAAGTATACCTTACGGCAGCACCCATCCGTGACTAGTATGGAAGGACTTGGATGATGATGCAGTAAGGCGAAACACCTCCGCGGGGAACAGCAATCGGCTTCTGGAAGCCGCCACGAGGTGCAGCAATCACTTTTGATGCTCAAGTCTCAGGAATATAAGCGTGGAAATTGGTGTGGAATCCAGATATTGAAGCACAACAATTCCGTATAGACTTAGGAGCGGAAAAAGCTTTAAGAAGCTTAGGGCTGAAGGACGCGGTCCGAACTAAATCAAACCGCCAGCAGGACACAGTTGTAACAATCAGAAGTGCGGGGCGCTTAGAGAAAATGACCTAAATACGTGCCAAAGGCACGTGACTGGTGAGCCCAAGGCACGATCACGTGACTTAAGGAGCAGGAATGCAATGCCGTTTAGCGGGGAGTTTGGAAAATGGACTCCACCTGTTATAGAACGGTCTTGCTGATGTTCTGAAAGCATATGGACTCCTGCTACCATATGCAACAGGTGAGTGAGGCATGACACACATTGACGTTTGTCCCAGTATTTTTAACAAAGCCTCTCTGTCTGGTATTGTATCTTTTATTAGTTTTGATCCAGGCTGTCCGGCTTTTCAGTAAGAGCGTTGCAAATATCTTGCGAATCGGATCTAGTAAGGCGATTGGCCTGTAGTTGGAGGGTACTGTTCGGTCTTCTTGTTTAAAAATAGGAATCAGCATAGCCAGTATCCATGACCTCGGAATTAGTTGTATCTCTTCGATATTCGAGAAGAGTGTAGGCATAAGGTCACCCATTGTTCTGGGTTTTGCTTTAAGAGGGCGTGGCAGAGTCTGCAGAGCTTTAAGTCTGCTGTTCCGGCTAATACCTTTCATAGCTACCTTTTGTATTCATGGGACTAGAAAAAGTCAAATGTTCTCACTGCCTCATGGTCATGGCTAAAGAAGGTAGGGGGGACTCTTCAAAGCCAAAAAGTCTCTTTTTAAAGACTGTGCAAAATGTTGGAGGAAAAACACCTGGAATGTATGTATTGCCTGGCGCCTCACTAATCTTCCCACAAAAACTCCTCCAGGACAGGAGGCTATTACTTTTTGTGGATGAGAATAAAGGTGCCTCTTCAGCAGAGGAATCTACCAGGACAAAGCCTCTTGGGCATGGACCTGGCTTTATGCAAATAAGTCTACCTCTATTGTTTTATCTAGAGCACGTCTGTGGGATTTGTGATTATTTTGACACAGCAGAGGTTAACTGTTAGTTTCTTCCGTGAACTGATGTTCTACTTGGAATGCATTTAATCAGTTAATCACAGGATGTGCATAGTTCTATGAAGTCCCCTGCCTGTCTCCGGTGACATCTAGTGGGGTGACCAGGGGGAAGAGGAATGGGTGGGTGCGTCCTGAAGCTAGCAAATGGGTGCAGTTGTGGTATGAAAAGGATCCCCTGGTGACCCCCACTTATTCCTCATCATTATTAGGGATAATCCCTTGCAGTTTATACATTAATTTAACTTCAGGTTGCCATTGGTAAAGCTTGATATACAAAAGTACAATTGGTACCATCATGCTCATCCCATGTCTGATCAAAAAGTATTCCTATCTGTATTTAAAGTGAAGGACCAATATACACCACCCCTTTAAGAGTGAGTGTCCTAGAACTTGAGAAGGCAGAACATAAGGGAACCAATGATACTATGTTCCTCCCATTCCCAAATGGAGGTGCCTATGTGAGCCCCAATGTTGAGTAACTCCTAATACTTTCTATTTAAAAGTGCTTAACTCTGTGCCAACAAGAGATGCTTTAGCCAGGGAGTCAATTTCTCACAATATGAAAAATAAACACTAGATTACACACCATGGAATCCCTGTTGTATCTTAAGACGGCTGTGACCTGTAACATTTTGTTACAGGACCCGCTACTGGGGTCGCTCACAGCAGAGGCATGTTCATTTCTTGTGATGCTCACATGACGAACATGTGTATAAAGCATGCCTTTTCAAGCTACGAAAAACAACCAGGTTACCTGTTCACACACATTTTGTTGTGAATCTTTAAATCTTGAAAGTATATTTACAAAACTCTCAGGCCATTTTTTAGCCTTCTGCTGAATTGCACACTAGTATTTGCAGTCAGGGGCTCACTAGATTTTGTTTCCGTTCCCAATAACAGTATCTGCTTCCTGGGTACACGAAAGGCGAAAGCAGGGAAGAAGTGTCACATTCAAAAATGCTTTTTCTGTAACCTTAAGATAGCTCAAGGGTTATGCACTGGAAAGCAGACAATAGGGAGCAGCACATGTTTGATTCTAGTCCCGTGCTTAGAGGATGGACTCCAGCATTAGAGCACATTATAAAAGAAACTGGACATGACACAGTGATGGTTTGCCTCTTGGGCTAATTGTGAAATTATGGAAAATAAGGTGGAACAAACCATCGCTGTGTCATGTCCAGCCAGTGTGACCGGCTGTGTGGATTGTTGAAATGTATTGATCACTGTATGTTTTGTTTGTTCAATCACATCAGTATTACAAAACACAATCAAACTGTGTATTCAGGATTTTAGTATAACAGGTTTTTTGTGATTTATTTAGCAGGTGTTCTGACTTGGACTTTGTATGAATTAAATTGATCATTGTTTTTATATAAAGAACATAAACTTTTGATTGAACCTCCATCTCATTGTATTTGTTTTGAAGTAGACGGTCCAATCTCTGTGTTAGTGTGATCTATGGGTATACTTGTGTTATACATATATAGAGTAACCTTACTTTTGTTTGAAGACAGATCTTATATTCCCTCTTAGTAGGAAAGTGAAACACCCCCTAGTGGGTTAACCCCATTGAAAATACTGGCTTGTTGGGGTTATAGACACATATAGATTGCTACAGGCCAGACATTGGGTCTTGCATCCGTCCAATGTGGCGGTAGCAACTAGGCAACTGACGGAGATGGAACTGGTGTTTCAGATGGTGATAGGCTCCAAGCGACTTATCTCTCGACTCTATAAATGCATGAACTCACTGTTCACCCCTGACCGTAGACCCTACTGTGAGAGCTGGGACATTAATTAGGGAAGATTGGGAACTAATTTACAGGGGGGCGACAAATTCAGTTGGCCCTCGATTAGCTGAAACCCATGCTAAGATATTGATGAGATGGTACAAAACCCTGCCTTGCTTGCATCACAGTCATCCAGGCAACTCCAAATTCTGCTGGAGGGATTCTAAGGGGGGGAAGGCATGTTGCTGCTTGTTTTGTGGGGGTCCCCAGTGATCCAAGGCTATTGGCTGGAGGTGAGATCGAAGTTAAAGGATATACTTTATACCCCCCTCCCCCAACATACCACCACCATGCCCCCCTTCCAATACTTTCGCCTGCACACTGATTAATGCTCGCTCCTACTCTTACGTTTAGTCCCCTTTCTTTCATACTGCATGGGTGTCCCTTCCAACGTACGGGAGACCGAACCTTTTTCACCAGAAAAAAAACATTTTCCCCTTTAAATTTAGAGGCGTGCGGGGGTGCGGCCCTGTGAGCATGCGCTGCGCTGACTCCGCCCTCCGGTGCCATACCTCAGTCCCCTTTTCCGCGTCTACGGGAGCAGGCAGAATTCACCAGCGCTCCTGGGTTTGGCTTCGGCCATGTAATTCCACGCACGGATAGTTCTTCTCAGTCCTCAGGCGTCACGCTCCTCCCCGGCGCATGTCGACTTATACAGGGTTCAGCAGGTGTCCATCCTGTGACAGGCTCTTCCCGACTAAAGACCCCCACGCTGTCTGCCTATGGTGCCTTGGCCCAGACCACGGCTGGCAATCTTGTACCACGTGCAACACACTTTCCTCGAGGTCTCTGAAGAACAGACTAGCCAGATGGAGGGAGCTCTTCGTCTATCATCGATCTAAGCCCAAGGAAGGCCCGCTCTTTTCCAGCTCACCCCGCAAGGGAGACTCCTTCCCAAGGACTCGCCCGCGTGGGAGAGACCGGTCCAGGTCCTGGTACCAGCACAAGTACTGAGGCTGAATCAGCTACCGGACGACAGACCGAGGGATCAGTAGATCCTCCCAGTGACCGTGCTGAGGGACAGGAAGGTTCTTTTAGCTGGTCTTCACCCGAGTGGCTATGCCCTAGAACCAGCATCATGTCCGAGCGGGCTCCTTTACACAGTTCTAACGGCAGATCCGCCGAGGACGAAACGCCTACCGGGCCTCCGCCTGAGAAACAGGGTAGGCCCCATGATCCACACTCAAGAGTCCTGGACGGGGCGGGGCCCAGTGAGCCGAGCAACACGATGCAGGCACGTGGAAGGCAGCTCGACAAAATGGGCGCTACACCAGAAAATGTTGACATCCGGCCGAAGCCGCTCCAGAGAAGGTAGGACTGGCGTCTACCAGGTATGTGGCCTACAGCTTACCCTTGCTTCGCGTATGGCAGGTTCCTGCTGCGTCCAAATGGGCAGGGCACGCATCGGCTCCAGCAGCCCCTCGCTACTTCCGTCAATATCGCCTACCACCACTCTGGCCTGCGAGGACATGTTCTTTCAATGGTTCCTCGGGCTCGTGAAATCTCCTCGGATCGGGGACATCCTCAGGGACGCCATCAGGGACGTGCTCCTGCCAATGGCTCCAGCGCAGCAGGCCCCTGTTCAGCGTCTACCGCCCGTGCCGGCCCCTCAACCGATAGTGCAGGCGGTTCCGTACCAGCCTCTGCTGCAGCCTCCGGCTCTGGTCTCCACATCCCAGCCCTTGGCACCCAGCACCCTTCCACTCGTGCCGGTCCAACCGGACCCTCAGGTGGACAGAGATGAGGAAGAGGACCCCGACACATCATCATCAGCCAAGGCCTTCCATGAACGTCTTGCGGGGTTGGCAGAGTACTTGGGTCTTCCTCAACCCCGAGTTTGAGCAACCATCAGAGGGGGTCCTCGCCGAAGTCCTCACGCTACGTCCCACAGCGAGAACGGGGATCCCGATGCAGAAGGATGTAGTTGCCTTTGCCAAAAAGGGCTGGCTCAAGCCCCACTCAGTCCAGCTGGTCAATCGACGCCTGGATGCCAAGTAAAGGCAGATGGAGAGGGATACACTCTTGCCATTGGCCCACTCTCAGCCACATTCTTCAGCGATTGCTGCAGCATCACTATACTCCAAGCCTCAGTCGTCCTCGGCCTCTTCCTCTGCGGCGCTGCTACGCAAGGAGGAGAAGATCTTGGAGGCATACACGAAGAAGCTGTATTCCAACGCGTCCTTGCACCTTCGTCAAGCCAACCCAGATGCCATGCTGGCAGCCGTTAACCAGAGGCTCTGGCGGGAAATTGTGGTTTTTCTCCCAGAGCTTCCGGCGCAGAGCCAATCACGATGCAAGGCGAAATTGGCAGAGGCCGAGATGGTGGTGCAGGACATCATGGAGTCCACCGTGGCCCACATCAACACCTCTGGCCGTGCCATCTGCATTGCCACGGACATGAGAAGACCGGCCTGGCTCTGTGCTACGAAATTCAACCCGGATGTCCAGGAACGCATCTTAGATCTTCCTTTCGAAGGGGGTGACCTCTTCCACTCCACAACGGACGAGGAGCTGGACAAAAAGAAAAACAGCTCAGAAACGGCCAAGTCTTTATCCATCCTGGCAAAGACCACACCCAAAACATATGCCCAGTCACAGCGGCTTCCAAGAGCGGGGGTCGAGGTAGCCTGACCGTTCGCCGACTCAACATCGGCGCAAACAACAAAAGGAGGGAGAGGGGGGACTAAGGGCTATTTCCAGTCCTACTCCTCCGCAACAGCCTCAGAGGGAAAGAAGGCATGACACACCCCTCCGGGTCCACGTATCTCCAGTGGGGGGCAGGTTTGCTCTCAATGTACATTTCTGGTGCCAGAATATTGCAGACCCCTGAATCCTCTCTGTAGTCTCCACGGGGTACCGCCTCCCTATCCCAGCCTCTCCTCCCTCTTCCTCTCCACTCCCACCGGTTTCGGACAGCAACTATTTTGGCGGAGATCTGGTTGCTCGTCGAGAGCCAGGCAGTGGAGGAAGTGCCAGCCTCCCAGCGAGGCTTGGACTTCTCCTCCAGGATTTTCCCCATTCAGAAGAAGAACCAGGCAGGCCTAAGGTGCTGGACCTTTCCACCCTCAATCTCTCCCTACCGCTACAAAAATTCAAGATGGTTATGCCAGCTTTGATAGCTGAGACATGCATGGCAGACTGGATAATGGATGTGCTCCCTTGATCTGAAGGACGTGTACGTACATGTCCCGATCTGGCAGCCTCATTGTTCCTTTCTACGATTCAGGATCATGGGCTACCATTTCCAATACAAGGTGCTTACCTTCGACCTCAAACCGGCCCCCAGGGTCTTTACCAGGCTGATGAACACACTGGCGGCCCTCCTCAGGTCGCAGGACCACCACATCTACCGCTACCTCTACGACTGGCTCGTCAGGGCGACATCTCCGGAAGCAGTGCATCATATATCCCATGCTCTTATGAACACAGTGCACAAGCTCGGTTTTTCACTCAACTTCAAGAAGTCTCAACTGCAGCCCACGCAAAGACTAACCTTCTTGGCCTCATTTGGGACACGTGCTCCGAGTTTTTCCCTCAGAGGACAAGATCACGGCCATCAGGAGGGCCACAGCGCACTTCCTCAGCAGAGAAGTGACCTCGGCCTGGTGGTACCAACACCTACTGGGTCTCATGGCAGCAGTCCTCTTGGCCGTCCCCCATACGCGACTCAGGATGAGGATACAGCTGCAATTTGCAGCATCTTGGAACCAGGAACGGGGCCATCAGTCAGAGATGATCAACGTTCCTCCATCGCTTCACCCAGACCGCACATGGTGGTCCAGGGACTGCAACCTGCAGACAGGCAAGCCTTTCCGGCAACCTACCCCACAGGTCACCATCACCACGGACTCCTCTCTAGAGGGTTGGGGGGCCACTCTGGACAACCACTGCGTCCATGGCACCTGGACCCGGCAGGAGCAGGAGTACCACATCAATTGGCTGGAATGGAAGGCCATCTGGCTGGCGCCCAGAGCCTTCCTTCCGGTGATCCAGGGCAAGGTTGTCCTCATTCAGACAGACTACTCTACCAGCATGTTCTATGTCAACAAGCAGGGAGGTAACAGTCCCCCCTCCTCTCCCCCACTGTGCAGACTGGCAGTCAGCATGTGGGAATGGGCCCTGGAGAACAACATCTACCGCACGGCCATCCACCTGCTGGAGGAATCCAACCTGGAGGCAGAAAGGCTCAGCAGACTGGGAGCAGACAACTACGAGTGGCAGTTGAACGACCTAGTACTGCAGGAGATCTTCTACAAATGGTGATACCCTCAGGTGGACCTCTTTGCCTCCTGGGTCAACAGGAAGTGCCAATTGTTCGCCTCCTGGCAGGGTCAGGGCCCAGGCTCCTTGGGCGATGCATTCCAGATCCGGTGGGACATAATGACAGCATACGCCTTTCCACCCACACCGCTGATAAACAGGGTGATATGCAAGATCAAGGAGTCTCGCCACCTCAGCATCATTCTAATAGCTCCATGGTGGCCAGCCAGGCCGTGGTTTTCTGAGTTGGTCAGCCTCTCGGAGAGGTCTCTCATTCACCGTCTGACATGCCCAGCACATCTCCTGGCACAATAGGGGTGCAGAGTCATCCACCCTGTGCCAGAGAAACTAGCCCTCACAGCGTGATTCCTGAACAGGTAACGTCAAAACCACCTTCTGTAAAATAACTAAAACCCAAAAATGGTAGACTGATAACCTAGCCTCCCTCCGCAAAACGAAACGCGCCCTTTGAACATCTCTGGAGAAAAAACCCTACTCTTGCCAACAACGCAGCCTTCCAGTGCTCAGCTGACATCTATAAGCTAGCTATCATTGATACTAAAGCCAACATGCTTAACACCAGAATCTCTGATGCAAGTTCCAGCACCAAAGAACTCTTTAGCACCTCTACCTGACAACTTCCCAAAAAAGAAAGCATGGTGCATACTCATCCAATCTTCCTTGGACACGAAAACACTGACACTAAGGGACAAAGCTATTCACAAAAAATCCCTTTTACCACCCGTGCTACCCTCCCCCCGGTCAGCACCTCCACTACTGCAACCCATTTCTCCCCAATTTCAATTCTCTGCCGTTTCCCCTACAGGATTTCTCACTACCATCCAGCACCTGAAGGCCTCCGATTGTGTTGACGACACTTGCCCAGCCCACATCGTCAAAATGTGCGCAGAACCCCTGGCTCCTACAATAGCTAGCTTTATCAACGCATCATTTAAAACCAACTCAATTCCCACTGCCATCAAAGATGCATGGGTCATACCGCTCCTGCAGAAACCCACTTTAGACCCCACCATCCCTACGAACTACCGCCCCATCACCACAGTTCCTTACCTCCTCAAAATCCTGGACCGCACTGCCTAGTCGCAACTGCAACTACATCTTGAAAGGCATGATATACTAGCACCCGCCAATCAGGCTTCAGATCCAGACATAGCACGGAGTCTGCCCTTCTTGACCTCAAGATCCAGCTCGAACACATTAGGTATAATGGCAAGTTTGTTATCCTCCTACTGTCGGACCTCTCTGCAGCTTTCGACCTAGTAGATCATTAAATCCTTTGCAAACACCTCACCACCACTTTCCACCTCGCCCCAGAAGCCAACTTATGGATCCAATCCTTTCTTTTCGGCCGATCCACCACGGCCATTTTGGGCCCTGTGTCAGCTGACCCCATACCTGTTTCCTACGGTGTCCCACAGGGCTCCTGCCTCTTCCCCCACCCTCTATAACATGTACACCAAACCCCTCCTTGACCACCTAGACAGCCTCAACATTCCATACACCAACAACGACCTAAACTCTACCAAAATCAATCACGTCTTCAGTATCATACAGGCCTGAATGGCCACCCGTTATCTCTGCCTGAATAAAGAAAAAACAGAGGTCCTTATTGTGGGCTCCCCACACCGCTTTAAGCTCCCCAGTCCCGCCTTCTCCTCCTTTTGATAGGTATCATATATGCTAAAACCATCCCCATCTCTGCCCTTGTAAAAACGCTAGGCATTTACCTGGACGCTGAACTAAACATGCAAAAACATGTCAAACCTATTGCCTCCACCTCTGTAGCCTATTCCACCAAACTTAAAAACCTTTCCAGGAAATTCCTTATCTCTAGCAACTGCCTCACCCTAGCCAGAGCAATCATAGGCAGCAAACTAGACTATTGCAATGCCATCCTAGCAGACTCATAGCAGTCTGGGGTTTGAAGCGCTCCGACCACATCTCTCACATCAGACGGGAGACACACTGGCTTCCCATCAAAGCCTGCATCGAATTCAAACTCCTTACCATCGCCTACCGTTGTTTACACAACATTGCCCCCCCACCTCACTAACCGTATGACCAAGAAACGCAACATGCGCAATCTCTGCTCTTTCACCACATCAGCTTTGAACATACCCAGATTTGCCAGAAAGAGAGCTGGGGGCTCCTGCTTTACCACCACCGCTCCCACACTCTGGAACACCCTCCCTCAGCAGATCCAAAATGAACCTGAATATGCACTCTTCCATAAGAAAGTAAAAAACTCACTGTTCAACAAATATCTGTAAACAATTTCGGACTGCCCTATCTACTCTGAACTTGCCTCATGATTTATGATGTAATGTAACTACCATACTGTTTGTAACTTATGATTTATGGTGCATTGTAAACACCATACTGTTTCCATCCATTCCTAACTATGTACCTTTAGCGCCGTGATACCTCTGGGTCTGGGCGCTACCAACAAATAAATAAAATAAATACTTAAGTGCCATACCAAGTGATCCGGTACTATGCATCCTGGACCGTCTTCATCCTTTATCTCAGTCATGTACTGCTCCTGAATGGGATTTGCTGGCCCACCTTCTTTGGCAGCAAAATTGGCTATTTTCCAGCTGTGGAGGAAAACTGATGCCCCCTTGAAACATCTATGGATGGACAAGGTGTGCACAATACTTGGAATGGTGAAACGTATGGCCAACATTTGAAACTCCCAGCTTTCCTTTATATCAGTATGTTCCCCTTTTTTTTTACTATATGCAAAAAGAACTCTATGCTCTCTCGTGTCCATAGATAGAGAGCTCTTAACCTTATAGACATACCCTAAAAATTATTGCTTGAGTTAATGAACATATACACCACCCGCATAACCCTGTTTATTGCATTGTATATCTGCTTATGGAGTACTCCTGGGGGCCGGGGGAGAGGGTAAGGGGATAAAATGGACTATGTAACGGTGATGATATGATGGTTATGATTTTCTTGCAGTTAGCAAGACCCTGTTAAGAGTGTCCAAATAACAATAACATTTTTTCTTTAAAAAAAATAAAGAAATGTACATTTTGCTCAAGTTCCAATTCTGGATGCCAGACAATATTTCAGTTGCTTCTAACAGAATTGGAAGTAATGTCTCATTCCCTGGCAGATGAGGCAAATCTTTGCTTCCACATTATGCAGGCTTATTCCAGCATGAGTTCAGCAACTTATTGTTTCAAGTAAGAGATATCATAACACATTCAATAACAGTCACATGGAAAACACCCTTGAACCGGGACCTATCCGCAGTAAACTGCGCATTCCCAATATACCAGGTCTACAATATTGCCACTATCAAAAGTCCACTACTAGTGCCAAGGAGAAATTGCTCATTCAAATGAAATCCCCAGTCCACATCTACATTTGCCAGCTCCTCCCATCTTAGTTGTTGTAGCACCCAGTTCTCCACCGCTACCCACATGTTTACGTCTTGGAGCCACTGTACTATCGGCTTGCCCTTCTGACATTTCCAGGAAATCGCCATTCTCCTGTTCGCCAACGATACTAGTAATCCGGTCATCTTTTTAATATATTTCTTCCCTCCCCCTGGGAACAAAACAAGCAGACCTATTTTAGGAAGACATTCAAAGATACCTTTCATCAACTCATTTACTTGTTTCATCATATTCAGCCTGAAGAGCTTGATATCGGGACACATCTGCAGCACGTGCCAAAAATCAGCATCCTCTCGTTGACATCTTGCACTTTTATGAGGGATGCCTTTGTTGATCGAATGCAATCTTCTGGGAGTCACATAGACTGTATGTATGATGCTGAATTGAATCAGCTTGAATCTCGCATTGCGAGATAATGCTTTCACCTGTGTACAAATCTTAAGCCATTCCTCATCATTTACCAGTTCCCTGATATCCTTCTCCCATTTTTCTTTCACCTTGAGTTGTGATATTCCCACACCATCTAGCAAACTACAATATAATTAAGATATGAGATATCTCAGCCACCCAAGTTTAGGATTGTATGCAATACAGGGGTCATCAGCGGTTCTTCCAGAATAGACTTCCCTCTTGATGCTAGCCCCCTTGACTAGCCTGGCTTAATTCAAAAATTGCCTCTGTCTCATACCATATTTCTCCCTCCATTCTTTAAATGCCAAGAGTCGAGAGCCCCCACCATTACGAATCCCATTGCAGTGCATTTCTCGTTACCAATATCCTTAATGATGTCCGCTAATTCAGCCAGTGCTTCGAGAGGGATATTCTGTCTCCTTGAAAAGCAATTCAGCACATGCATGCTTCCACTCTAATGTAACCACCTTTATTATAAAGAAGATCCCGTCTTTGCCACCTGACCCCATGTCAGTTCCAACCCACTGTTTAATATCGGACTATCCCCCCAACAGCTTACCATCTGATGAACCTTGTAGCTGGTTCCATGCAGTCGCAAATTGCATCTCTGCAGGCAAAAAGTAACATTCATAGTCTGGAAGTGTGTCCCCACCATCCTGGTATTTCCTGCATAGTGTAGACAACGCAAACCAGTTTATACCCGCAGCAGGTCTGTAATTTTACTATTCAACTAAAATTCTCACCCCTCTGCATACACCTCTCATACCCGAACCAAACGCAACCATTCCTCAAGCACAACAAACGGCACGCACTTCACTACACCGCAACAACAAAACAAACCAAACATCGTCTCGCACAACAGCACCTGACGACAACCAACCGAAAGGCACACTTAGGCTCAGCGAACGGTGTTAACCGAACTGATGCTGTCAACAGCACATCACAGATCTTTCTCTTATCCCGCTCAGCCCTACTAACCCAACCCACCCTCCCTTTCAGATCCACCAGAGTGCCAGGGGACCACTCCAGTGGTTATAGTACGCAGTATAAATATCCTTTACCTTAACACTCAGCAATCTGAAAAAAGGCGGGTTAATCATAATGGGTATATTTATGAACAAGGAGGAGTCTGGGAAGGGCCTCCATTTTACACAATGCCAATCTTCCCCCATTAGTCCCCCATCAGAGACAACAGCATTTTTTTCCAAAATCTATTACATCTTCTATTCCAGTAAGAATTCTGCCCATGTTATAGTGAAACATCTCAGCCAAAGTATGATGTATTTGGACACCTAGATATCAAAATTAATCCAGTTCCCATCTGACCTCCATATCTGGGAGTTGTGAGAAACCTGAAGGTGTCTACCTGACTAGTCCCCGGGGATCTGTCATCCAGGTGGCCAGGACATGGCCATCGCTATTGGATCCAGTCCAAGCGGGTGGACCAGGGAGGGAGGATCACCTGGATGTAGGGTCCTCGGGGAGTGGGACACTGACGTGTGAAACGTGATATCACCCTTCCTTTAACACCTTTTCCCCATCCTACCACGTAGGATATTCAAGACCACTTCCCCCTCTCCCCCCTTTCCCGACATTAACACCTTTGCATGATATACCAGAGAACGAACTAACACCAGAGCCATTTACCTGACAAGTCCCAACACAAGGGTCAGGCAAAGTCAGGTAGTTGATCAGAACCGCACACACCTGACAGCCCTTTCCCTTGCCCACGGAGATAAAAGGTGGAGCAAGAGAGCACAGTACGAGCAAGAGAGCACAGTAGATGGCACAACGAGACGGCTAAGCAGGCACAGCAGTTCAAGAGAAGGAGAAAGGCTGCAGGTAATCGAGAGGGTGGTGAGGAGAGAAGCGACCTTGTGCTTTTCGTCCCAGACCCACAGAACCTTTGTGGAAGAGAGCCTAAAACTGCGAACAATAGCACAAGTGTCTTGCAGCAGGTGTCAACAGTAGACTGGGCAAGCCTATGTGATAAACAGGAGTGAGGGAAGCTCCCGCGACCGTGGTACTGGCCTTGACTCCAATGAAGAAGAAAAGCAAATCGGTTCATCACAGCCAGTGAGTCGAAAGGGAAAACAATAAGAACCAGGCTGTGTTGAGTGAGACTCGCAAAGGGCAAGTTTGAACCAAAGTGCTACGAACTATGAAAGAACTGTGACGAGTGTTGAAGGGGAGACCAGCTGCAGAGGGAAACCGGCACCACGTGGGTGCTAACTCAAGAGACTATGATCGAGCCCCATATCAGAGAAAATACAGATACCAGAAGGCCATAGGACAGTCCGGAAAAGGTCAAAGTGGTCATACTGAAGATCAAGCAAAATCCCTGCACAATCAAAATACTTTGATCTATAAAGTATGTGAAAGCAAGGGAAGTGAATCCTGCATTGAGAGAAAGCAAGGGACGTGAATCCCGCAAATTCAAGTGAAAGTCTTAATCTACTTGCAAACAATCACTCTATATCTAGGCAAGCTTCTTATTGTTTGGTTAGATACCCATGTCGCTTAAGTAAAGATGAATTGTTGTGTTTGCCCAGCAGTGTTTGTACATCTGTAAATTGCAATCTTTAGATTTCATGCGCCAAAGAGAAAAAGGAATTTATGAGAGTTAAGATATGTTTCAAAGCTTTTTTATTTTAGTAGTTTTTTCTGTTTCAAAGCTTTTTTTATTTTTTGAGGTCATATATTCTCAAAACCTGGATCCATTGTCCACATTTTGATTGTCATATATTGCCTTATGCTTTTTCCCGTACAGTTCCTTTTTAAATGTGTTTTATTAACATTTACATAACTTAGACATTTGCATGAATATACTTCACAATAGACAAATGATTAAGTCTACTTCCCGGTCACTCCCGCCTACCAGCCTGTGCCACCTGTTACTATCAGTACCATACGCCGTTTGTCTGTACAGAGTATACGTGTCCATCTTCCTTCTTGGCAACATGGTCTTAACTTCCGCCTGGGTTGTGATATGTGCAGACACCAACAGTTCCTGAAGCAAATGCCTCCAAGAGTCCAAGTTTGTGTTTTGCTGCCTTTGGCCCTGTCGGGCTGCTTCTTGACAAACTTGGGTCTCAACTAATTACCATTTCTAGACGTCCCCACACCAAATCCGTGCCTCCGGGCTTTTGTGTGTTTTCCAGCTCATCGATATCCTGTGTTTTGCCAAGATATATGCCTGGTCCTTCAATTTGCTAACATGTTTGCCTGTTTCGAACGTGCAAAAATACCAAGCAGGCAGCCTGTGTGACGCTGAATGTCCAATGTTCAGTCTGCCTTGGCTAGCATTTGAGATATGTCTTCCCACTACTGTTGGATCATTCTGCAGACCAAGAACATGTGCACCATATCCACGTTAATCAGACCACATTTTGGGCAACATTGTTCTTCTGCCTTGCTAAATCTTGCAATTTTCCAGGGGGTTAAATGCGCCCTGTGGGTTATATATAACTGTATTAGCTGAAGTTTCACATTTCTGGACACATTTTAATGGTATGTCATCACTCACCCACTCCTTGTCCGTTGTTGGTTCTTGTAGGTCCACTTCCCAGCTATGAGTGGTCAGTGCCAGCTCATTTCCACGCTTGGGTATAATTAGTTTTTATAGCCTCGATACTACATGGCCGCCTTCTGAAATATCATAGTGGTTCAATTGCTTCATCTTGTTTTAGCTCCCTTGCCACTTCTGGCCATTTCTGCTTCAGCCTTGTGAGAAAAGAGGCATGTAGTATATGTTGCCCTCCGTGTAATCCTGTTTCTGTAGTCGGTGCGCTGAAGTCAATTGGTTTCCCCTCCAGTAGCAGGTCCCCAATTGTCGCCACTCCCAGGGGTTCCCAATACTTCCTCACATTTAGTCTGGTTTGCGGGTCATCTGCTCTTAGTGCTACCAGTAGGATCTGAGGAGAATAGTGCGTCTTATCCAGTAGTAAACAACAAGCCTTGAGTTTTTATTGTATTTATTATTTTTTTAACATATTTATTTATATAGCACACAATATACCCAGAGGCATAATGGCGCATACAAGACAAAATGGACACAAAATTGTACAACTTCAAAACTTGAAGGAAAGCCTAATACAATCAATAGAAAAGCAATACTGATGCCTAAAAAGCAGACATGGCAGAAGAGGGAAACGTCAATTCAGAACAATATTCAATTTAGAATGCGGTGATACATGGTTCAGATTGATAATTCTGTGCAAAAACAGTGGTAAACTGCTAGAACCACATCCCACCACAATGCAGTCGGTGTTATACAAGCTGCACCAGTTCTCAATCTGAGTTCTCCGAAGGAACCGTAAATCCTGTGGTCTAATACAGTTAGGAACCCCTTTTAAGTAGAGCCAGGCTAGAATTTTGTTTTTCAGGGCCTCCTTCGATTCGAACTGACCCGGTTTCTCCACATTAGAAATAATAAAATGTCTGGTGTCCAGAGCAAATCTCCTTAGGTTGGGGTCTATAATTTTCGCTATTTCTGATTTTCTAAGTTGTAAATCCTTGTGATATGTAGAGGACAATATGGCTGTGGTCTTGATGGGAAGGTAAAGTACCCTCTGGATGAACTTCGACTTCAGTGCAAGGGACAGAAACAACAGATTTCTTTTGCAATGCCCAAACCAGCTGAGTAGAGCTGGTAGGGATTGTTTGGCATCCTTGATGGATCCCGTGCTGGCCAGATGACGTTTGAGAGGACTTTTCGGTTCTATTCACTTCTGATTTAGCAGACTTGTGCGGGGTAAACTGGAAAGAATCAACACATTTTTCATCAACTGACGTCACCCTGAACCGGAAGTCCTCGAGATTTAAACAAGCACCCATATCCTTCAACAACTGGTCCTTATAGAATGACCAGTTATAGATTACCTTAGGGGTAAGCAGTCCCATATTGAGAATATCTGGCATCTTATCTCCCAACTGCCCCCCTTTGTCATTTGCTGAGTTGTGACTGTCTGGGAACACGTCTGTGCGTGGCCTTCTAGCTTATCAAGACCCTCATTCTCAGGGGGAACCCCTTTTTCCACACAGAGTTCTTCCAGACTCTCCGTTGTGAGGGGCTGTGCATACGTGGAAAGGGCTGAGGGAGGTCTTGCCACCCCAACCCCATTCTTAATCATTATTGAGATTTTTGTTGTTACACAGGAGCTCAGAGAGTAGGCGCTGTTCCATCTGCAGCATCTGTCTCCTTTTAGCACTAAGCGCTAGGACCTCTGAGAAGTGGCTGCCTCTCCCTTGATATTCCAGCGGTGGCGAGAGTGAAGGAAGAAGTCCACCATACCTCTGCAACTGTCTGGTCACTAGATGGCAATGGGGTGGAGATCAGATCTGCTTCTAAGGATTGAACTGTATCCTTATCCATGCAGATCATGGATTGTAGCCTTGTAATAGGCATGCCTAGTTTTGAGACGAATGCAGAGAACAAAATGGACCTAGGCACAATCGCCAGCGGGATTGTAGGGAAAAGAAAACAGCTGATGTTTACATGTTTATCCACGCATCATGCCCGGGGCAAGCATGCCTATGAGCGAATGCACAGTAGGAGCTGGAAGGAACTCCCACAGGCTGCCGCCGTCAAAAAGCAATTGAGACGATATGCTGAGGGGTGGGAAGCCACAAACTGTGGGGCTCCGGGAGACTTCAGAAGTTGTATAATGCCAAACTCTCCACTGCTGGACTTGCTAGGCTTCCCGACACTCGCTGCCCCCTCGTGTCGCTGTAAGAATGGAGTAAGGCACCCTACACCAAGTGCACCATGAAGCCGCACCGCCTAACACGGCTGCCTCCGACGTCCTGATTACATTTGTAGCGTAATCGATCTCACTAGCGACCGCAAGAGCGGAGACTTTGGCATTTGTGACACCTCTATCCCTATTACTTCTTTCAGAAAGAATGGAGTGCACGCAGGTTGCAATAGAGTATCTCGAGTCTGTTTGTCTGACAACCACCTTGTGACAAACTGGAACTGACTCGCCACAAAATACGCCTCGAAGTTGGGCACCTTTATACCCCCTTGGTCATATGGTTTCTGTAATTTCTTAAGTGCCAATCTACATCTGAAGTTGCACCATAGAAACCCATGACATGCAGTATCTAGCTTAGTGAAATAATGAAGAAACCTAGGGAGCACCATCAGTGAAAGAGGTAACCTAGCTCAAAACTCCATGGATTTCCCAAACTTGTCTGCCACCTTCTGTGTATTTTGTATGTGTTTTCTGTCTTTGGGTCATGATAGATTTAAACTCCCAGGTATTTAAATGTTTCCACCTCACCGGCAGCACTGGTAGTGTGTTCAGTGGTTTCTCTCTATAACCCGCAAAAGGGAACACGCATGTTTTCTGTTTACTAAACGTGATGCCTGAAAGGTCAGCGTAGCGCTCAAACACGTCCAATATGTATTGTAAATTGGTCTCTGGGTGTTGTAAATATAAGGTCATGTCGTTGGCATATAAGGAAATCAGATTCCATCTGCCATGTGTGTCTATGCCCGCCTCTTGGTACTTCTTCCGGAGATACACTGCTAAGGGTTCTAGGGCCAGTATAAACAACATGGGGGACCATGGGCATCCCTGCCTCGTGCCTTTTTCTAACACCCATTATTCTTAAATCTGGTTACCTGTCACGACTCTCGCAAACGGCGTGATATACAGTAGCCGTTCCCATTTAATGCATGTGGGCCCAATGCCAAATCTTTTCAGTTTAACTAGCAACCATGGCCATCTAACCGAGTCAAATGCCTTAGCCGCGTGTAGTGAGGCTACTGCATAATGATTCGTACTGTCTTTGGTATGATCAATGATCATCGTAGGTTCCATGTAATGCTCCTGTCCGGCACATATCCTGTTTGGTCCAAGTGAATGAGTTTAGCTATTACAATCTTGAGCCTATTGGCCAGTAGGGCTATGAGTGTTTTCCCATCTTGATTTAGCAGCAACATAGGTCTGTATGACCCAGAGTCTGTTTTGGGTTTATTTGGTTTCAGCAGCGGAATAATAGAATCCCTCGGTGACATCGGGAGGGCTTCTGTATCAATTGCTTCGTTCAGCATTGCCAGCAGTGGGGGCGTGATATCCGCTGTGTACTCTTTGTAAAAGTCACTGGGTAACCCATCTGTTCTTGGCGTCTTGTCAGTTGGCAGCCCCTTGATAGTGGCTTCTAATTCTTTAAAGTTATTGGGGCCTCAAGCCGCTCAGCTACACCAAAATGTAACCTCGGGAGGTCTATCTGTGCCAGGGCCTCGTTTATCTCAGAGGGCTGTATCTTGGATGTCTCTGCATAGATCTTTGTAATAGTCACGGAAACATTTATTTATCCCCTCTTGCGTCAAACATTCCGCTCCATCTTTACCTTTCATTGACTGTATCATATCCCTCTTAGTTTCACTTTTGTATAGCCAGGCCAACAGACGTCCTGGCTTATCGCCCTCTGCCTGTTACTTTTCTACATATTTCATGTAATTCAGTCTGCCCAATCTATTCCAGTGTTTCAAGCATTTGTGTTTCAGACAGTTAGCTTCCTGGGCTCGCTCCCTGGTCATACTCTCTGTGCGGTCTATTTCTTCTAGTATGGTTTCCGCCTTGGAAAAGTCCTTGGATAAGTCCCTCTCTATTGTGGCTTGTATTCCCCTTGCCTTGGCTATTGCTATTCCCCTAATTACCACTTTAAAGGCTTCCCATAATGTCTCAGCAGATGCTACACTGCCAGTGTTGTATTCAAAGTAGTCCTTGATGCCCACCCCAAGGAGTTCACGGAACGGATACGTGCTCTAGGAGGGAAAACACGCCATATGACGATTAGCGGTGCATGGTCCAACAGTTCCCGGGCTTTATATTCCGCAGTCGTAAATTCACCTAGGGTTTCCTCACCTGTGAAAACATAATCTAGTCTGGTAAATAGGCTTTTCGCGGCTGTGTAATGTGAGTATCCACGGACCTGCAGGTGAAGGGCCCTCCAAATCTCGGTCAGATTAAACGCTTCGCTACAAGGTGTTCAGGATTTAAGCTGAGGGGGCTGGGTGCATGACTTTTATTATCTGATCTGTCAAGTTTAGGGTTTAATGTGCAATTGAAGTCTCCAACCCACACTAATGTGCAATTTCTTTATGGGCTAATTTGGTGGTATAATGAGCGGAAATATTCATGTCGTGGTTTGGGGTGTAAATATGAATACACAATTCCCTTTTTATCAAGAAGCCCTGTACTATAACTATCTTGCCTTCCTTATCTTTGACCGTTTTAAGAACCCTAAATGGTACAGTTGGCGATATCCATATCAATAACCCTGTAGCTTTCGCCGAATACGGCGAGCCCAGGGTGGTACCATTCCATCTCTTATTGAAATTGGTTAGTTTGTCATCAGAAAGGTGCGTCTCTTGTAGGAGTGCTATATCTATCTTCTGGCGGTGCAAGTATGTCATTATCCCGTTTCTCTTAATGCAACTATTGAGCCCCCTGACATTCCAGGAGGCTATCTTAAGATCCTCTGTGTGTCCCAATGGTCTAATGCTCCTATCGTGCATACTCTGTGTGGCTATATAGGCTGTCTCCCAACTATCCCCCCGAACCTCTGTTCCCTCCCAACCCCCAACAAATGGCCAGCCCTGTACCTTGTGCTCAGGCATTCCCGCTTCTCACTTCCGCCCCAGTTATCTTGTTCACTGGTGTCTGGAGTGCATCGGGCAGATACGTAACAGCTAGTATCCGAAAACAAAAAACAATCTTGGGTAAAGAAAGCTTCCTTGCAACATGCTCCTAACTTCCCAGAGTCTGCATTGATTGTTCCTGCTGTCCACAAAAAGTAGCTGGCGCCAAAGGTTTTTCTTCATGTGGGTTTGTCACTCCCTGCAGTTTGTCCGCCGTTGGTCCGATCGTGTTCCCGTCGGCACTTATGAGGTGCTTGCATCATGCGTCTGCAATGTCCACCGCTTGTCTGTCAGCCCCGAATGGCAGGTTTCTGTGTCCATCCACTTATGTGCATCCTCCGGGGTATCAAAGAAGATGGCTCGGCCATTACGTATGATCTTCAGTCTTGCCGGGTACAACAAAATATATTTGAGATTAGATTCCCGGAGCCTCTTCTTCACAGATGTGAAGTGCATCCTTTCTTTTTGCACTTGCAGGATATAATCAGGGTATGCTGTAATTTTGCTGATGCCCTTTGTATCGTACCGCCTTTCCTGAAGTGTTCTAGGATCTTTCTCTGTCTTTATTATTTAATATATGGGCTATGGTGGGCCGTGGTGGGGCCCCTGGCAGTGGTTTTCTAGCTATGGATCTATGTGCCCTTTCCACTGTAAAGTCTTGAGTGATGGTGACCGGGCCGATTTCCTGCATTAGCATATTCTCGACGAAGTTCATGGGGTTCGCTCCTTCTTCCCCTTCAGGGAGACCGATAATTCAGACATTATTTCTTCTGGATCGCCCTTCAGTGTCTTCGACCCTTCCCTCCAGGTTTCTCATTTGCTGTTGCAGTGTCGCTATGTCTTTCCTGGTGTCCTTCAGGCCTAACGTGTTTTCTGCAACCTGCCTTACCAGGGTCCTTGTTCGTTCAGCCAGTGCCCTGACATCTTGTCTCAAGAGATTCACGGCTAGGCTGATGCCGTCCATTTTGGTCTCGAGTGCGAATTTTAGGACCGCTGTTGCCGCCAAGACTTGCTGGTCTCCCGACATCTGTTCCAGCTCTCCCTGTTGTGTTGGGGCCTCCGGCGTGGTAGCTTCGCCAGTGTTTGCTGATTTGGCAAACGTGTCCAACGTGGGTTGCTTGGATCTGCCGGTAGAGTCCTTCCCAGGGACTCTCCTGCGCGGGAGGGACTGGTCAGGTACTTCTACCAGCATGTGCCCCGAGGCTGCTACAGCTACCGGCCTTCGGGCCGAGGGATCCTCCCGGTGACAGTGTTGAGGGATCGGAAGGTTCTTTTACCGGGTCTTCACTCGAGGGGCTCCACCCTTGATCCGGCATCATGGCCGAGGGGCTATGCCCTAGTACTGGCAATACGTCCGAGGGGGCGCCTAAACGCACCTCTTCCGACCCCTGAGTCGAGGGTGTCCGAGGAGCAGGGTAGGCCTCGTGATCCACACGCAAGAGTCCTGGAGGAGGCCGGGCCGAGCAACACGTGGCATGCACGTGGCAGGCAGCTGGACAAGATGACCACCGCGCCAGACAGAGGCACCCTTCTGGCGCCATTCCAGGAATTAGGCAAAGAACGAGTCTCACGGTGGGTCTGGCCTCAACCAGGTACGTGGCCTATGGTCTATCCCTCTTTTGCGCAGGGCAGCTTTCCTTTGCGTCCATATGGTAAGGGTACGTAGAGGCTCCAGCAGCTCCCCCACTACCCCGTCAGCACCCCCTGCCACTTCCTTGGGCAGTGAAGATGCTTTCTTTGAGAGGTTCCTCGGATGGGCGTTATCCTCAAAGACGGAGTCGGGAAAATCCTCCCTGCAATGCTAGCGGCACCACAGATGCCTCTGCCGACGCCTCAGGCCCCGGCGCAGCTGGCTCCTCCAGCTCCCCAGCCGACGCCTCAGGCGGTTCTGTACCAGCCTCCGCTTCCTCCTCAGACTCTGGCTGCGGTCCCTGTACCCCAGCCTCCGGCACCCTCTACTCCTCCTCCTCCTCCTCCTCCTCCACAGGATCCCCCTGACCCACAGGATACGGATGAAGAGGAGGATCCGGTCACGCCATCCTGAGCCAGGGCATTCCACAAATGTCTTGCTGGGCTGGTGGAGTATCTGGGCTTACCCCAGCCCGAGGTCGAGCAGCCGGCAGAGGGGGGTCCTGGCAGAAGTCCTCACGTGAAAGTCCTCACGTGACGCCCATCTGCCAAATCGGGGATTCCTCTGCAAACCGATCTAGTCTCCTTGGCCAAGAAAGGCTGGCTCAAACCCCACTCGGCCCAGCCGGTCGATCGACGCCTGGACGCCAAGTACAGGCAGGTGGAGGGGGATACACTCTTGCTCTCTGCCCATCCTCAGCAACACTCCTCGGTGATCGTTGCGGCATCACTATACTCCAAGCCTCAGTCGTCTTCAGCCTCCTCCTCTGCGGCGCTGCTAGGCAAGGAGGATAAGATCTTGGAGGCGTATGGCAAGAAGCTCTATTCTAACGTGTTCTTGCATCTTCGTCAGGCCAACGCCGATTTCATGCAGGCTGCCGCCAACCAAAGATTATGGCGGGAAATTGCAGACTTCCTCCCGGAACTCCCCACTCAGAGCCAATCACACTTTAAGGCGGGGCTAGCCAAAGCCAAGCTGGTGGCGCAGGACCTCATGGAATCCACTGTGGCCCATATCGACACCTCTGGCCGTGCCATCTGTATTGCCACGGACATGAGAAGGACAGCCTGGCTGCGGGCAAATAAATTCAACACGGACGTCCAGGAACACATCTTAGATCTACCGTTCGAGGGGGGGGGGGCCCTCTTCCACTCCTCCACAGACGAAGAGCTGGACAAAAAGAAAAATAGCTCACAAATGGTTAAGTCTTTATCCATCCTTACAAAGACCATGCCCAAATGGTACACCCAATCTCTGGAGCGCTCCGACAGGGGTCATACGTACGGTGGGTTGCGCAGCTTCCCGGAACGGAGATCCAGGCAGCCAGACTGCTCGCTGTCTCAGAACCGGTGCAAGCAACAAAAAAGGGGGAGGGGGGCAAGGGCTTTTTCCATTCCCCATGACAGCCTCTGAGGGAAAGAAGGCATGACACGCCCCTTCGGGTACATGTGTCTCCGGTGGGGGGCAGGCTTGCTCTCCATGTACATTTCTGGTGCCAGAATTTCGCGGACCCCTGGATCCTCTGCATAGTATCCATAGGGTACCGCTTCCTAGCCCAACCTCTCCTCCCCCCCCCCTCCACTCCCACAGGTTGGGACAGCAACTCTTTTGGTGGAGATCCGGTCGCTCGTAGAGAGCCAGGCAATGGAGGAAGTCCCAGCCTCCCAGCGAGGCTTTGGCTTTTACTCCAGGATTTTCACCATTCAGAGGAAGAACCAGGCGGGCCTGAGAGTTGTGCTGGATCTTTCCACCCTCAACCTCTCCTTACCCCTGCCAAAATTCATGATGGTTACGCCAGCTTTTATAGCAGAGACATTGGACAAGGGAGACTGGATGTGTCACCTGGATCTGAAGTACGCGTACCTACACGTCCCAATTTGGCAGCCCCATCATTCTTTCCTACGGTTCAGGATCATGGGCTACCACTTTCAATACAAGGTCCTTCCTTTTGGCCTCAACTCTTTCCCCACGGTCTTTACCAGGCTCATGAATGCAGTGGCAGACCTTCTCAGAGCGCAGGGCCTCCGCATCTAACCGTACCTAGTCGACTGGCTCAAGAAGTCGCAGCTGCTGTCTAAGCAGACTCTGACATTCATGGGCCTCATCTAGGACACATGCTCCAAGAAGGTCTTTCCGTCAGAGGACAAGGTCTTGGCCATCAAGAGGGCCACCACCCACTTCCTCAGCAGGGAAGCTACCTCAGCATGGTGGTACCAACATTTCCTGGGTGTACTGGCAGCGGTGCTATTAGCTGTCCCGCACACGAGACTAAGGATGAGGCGGCTCCAGCTGCACTTTGCGGCCTCATAGACCCAGGAGCGAGGCTCGCAGTCCGAGATTATTAACGTTCCTCTGACCCTCCACCCATACCTAACTTGGTGGTCCCGAGACTGCAACCGACGGACGGGCAAGCCCTTCTGGCTACCCACTCCGCAGGCCACAATCATCACAGATTCCTTGCTCGAGGGCTGGGGAACCACCCTGGACGATCTCTCAGTCGACAGGAGCAGGAATTCCAAATCAATTGGTTAAAGCTGAACGCCATCTGGCTAGCGCTCAGGGCATTCCTACCGCATCTCAGGAGCAAAGTTGTCCTCATCCAGACAGACAACTCGACCAGCATGTACTATGTCAACAAGCAGCGAGGCACCAGATCTCCCCCTCTGTGCAGACTGGCAATCAGCATGTGGGAGTGGGCCCTGGAAAATGACATCTACCTCACGGCAGTCGACCTCCCGGGGAAGCCAAGCTGGAAGCGGACAGGCTCAGCAGGCTGGGAGCGGACAATTACGAGTGGCAGGCAGCTAAACAACCTCGTTATTCAGGAGATCTTCAACAGGTGGGGTCACCCCAGGTGGATCTCTTTGCCACCTAGCACAACAAGAAGTGCCCCCAATTCGCCTCCTGGCAGGGGCAGGATTCCGGCTCCCTGGGCGACACATTTCACCTCCGGTGGAACGGCATGAAGGCCTACGCCTTTCTGCCCACACCTCTGATTCACAGAGTAATTTGCAAAATCAAGGAGTCCTGCCAACTCCACATCATTCTAATAGCTGTGTGGTGGCCAGCCAGGCCATGATTCTCAGAGCTGCTCAGCCTCTCGGAGATGGCCCCGATTCAACTCCCGACGGGCTCGGCTCATCTTCTGGCACAACAGGGGGGCAGAGTCATCCACCCCGCACCACAGAAACAAGCCCTTCCAGCGTGGTACCTGAGCAGTTAATGCTACAGCACCTCAGCCTCTCACAGGCTAATCTGGAGATCATATGGAGCGCTAGGAGCAAGGCTACCAGGGCCCAGTACAAAAGCAAATGGACCAGATTCTGCCACTGGGCAGACTGCAAGGAAATCGATCCCATTCTGTGCACTTTGGACGACATGCTATCCTTCTTGGCTCACTTCGCCCACTCGGGTGTGCAGGTGGACACCTGCCGCACTTACCTCGCAGCATTCCGAGCGTACAGGAACTCGGAGGAGGGCATCTTCTCCTCCTCCAATCCTATCGTCAAGAAACATCTGACGGGACTCGCAAGGCTCTACCCACCCATCAAGAAGCCGCACTCGGTGTGGGACCTTTTACATAGTCATGGGCGCCCTGGCGCACAAACCATTCGAGCCAATGAAGTCCGCGGACATCAGGCTAGTCACCATCAAGACGGCCTTACTAGTTGGCCTCACCTCGGCACGTAGGGTCGGCGAAATCCAGGCGCTGGTCGACTCAGAACCATATACTAACTTTCACATGGACAAAGTAGCCCTGCGGACACACCCAGCATTTTTGCCAAGGTGCCGTCTGCGTTCCACTTGAACAAGGAAATAGTCCTTCCTAAATGTTTTCCCGATCCTAAGGACGAAGCACAGAGAGTGCTGCACTGCCTGGATGTCAGACGTGCCCTAAAATTCTACTTGGACAGGACCAAGGCCTTCTGCAAATCGGACGCCTTGTTTGTCACCTTCGGAGGCTCAAGACCAGGATATCAGGCCTCCAAGGCTTCCATATGCCGCTGGATGGTCTCTGCCATCAAAGAAGCATATGAGGGCCAGCACAAGCCACTCCCGGCCAACATGCATGCTCACACAGTCAGGGCCAAGGCGACGGCTATCGCTTTCCAGCGCCATGTCCTTTGGCAAGTCATAAGCAGGGCGGCCACTTGGGCCACTCCCTCGGCCATCTGCAAGCATTACTGTTTGGATGCCGGCTCGATCTGATGCGGCTTTCGGACAGGCGGTTCTTATGAACCTATTTGCTTAAGGAAGGTCTCCTCTCCACCCTGGGGCTACATTCAGTTGTAATCGCCCATGCAGTATGGGGGTAAGGGGACGGGACGTAAAAGTAATTATTTTCAGTCAGCGGCTCCTCAAACTCTGCACTAGACTAGGGAGTTTAGCTTAATCTAGAACATCTAGATCATCTGCAATATCCCTGGGGCTAACTATTCCCCATTCATAGAGTAATGCGAAAAAGTCATGTAAAGTTTAATTAATATCTTTTTGTGTAACTGCTAGGGATCCATCTTCTTTTTTCAATTTGGGTGACCATTGCATGAGGCATTTATCTACGCAACAGCCAAGCGAGTAATCGGTCTGCTTTATCCCCAGCCCCATGAATTGTACATAGTGGGGAATAATCCTGCTGACTGAATGCTTCCATTGTTTCTTTATGGGTCATGAGTTCCATGCCCAACTCCTATCCACATGGATTCCCCCTTGCCATCTTCCCCTAAAGAACTTGAATGGACACCTCAGAGTTCTTAAGTGTCTTGAAGTGCAGACCAAACCCATGAAGAGGCAGCTATGCATTTCCCTGTCACTTTAACGTCTTTCCACACTAAGCCCACATCTGCAACTAATTCCTCATTAAAGGCAAAATGGCCAATAATAGCGTCCTGGATTGGTTTTGTATGCTACATCGAGTAGCAACTCAGCCCTGAGCTTCCAAGTGGGGAACTAGCTTTGTTTCTGGCCGATATGAACTTAGCAGCCAATGGGAATGATCTGAAAATGTCCTCCCCCTGTATTCTATCTCTTGTAAATTATGGAAGAGATTGTGCACAGTAGAAATATAATCAATCCTGGAATAGGAGTTAAGCACATGGGAATAGAACGAGAATGCTTCAGTGACCCTGTCCCATTCTCTTCACAGTTCCACCAATTATGAATATAAACCCATCTGTTTCAGAGATTTAGATGTCAACATTTTATATGCAGCTCCAGTATTTGACTTAGCCAGTTCTGGGGGATAAACAGGCAGTTGAAATACCCAGCATTTCTTGAACATGAGAGAAATATGTACTATTGTCTACATTCGAGGCATACAAATTAATGAAGCATGACTCTCTCCCATCCAATGTACCTTCCAAAATCAGGTTTCTGCCATTGCTGTCTTTTAGTACTTTAGATTCCTGGAATTATGCCCCTCTGTCCCTCAGCAATCCAGATAAAAGTAACTCCAGCATAGGACGAGTAAGATGTGCCAAACATCTCTCCACCCCATCACAACTAGTTCTTGTTCAACTCTGTGACCAACAAATGTGTCTCCTGCATAAAATCAATGTTCATGTCCCTTGTGTCAACCAAAATCCCTATTCTTGGCAGTCAAATCTCTCTTCCTCTGTTAATCTTGCCTCATGTGTTAAACCTACACAAAAGCTATGTGATGATTTATCTAAATTTTTCATCACCAAAATCAGTGATATTCGGCAAAATATCCTGAAGGCCACTATTGTTCCGCCTATTAATGACCACTGCACCAGTCAAGGGGCAGTCCCAGTTGGACCCTCTAAGTGGTCGATCTTTCCCATGTTTTGCGAAGAAGCAGTTTTGACTGCTATTCTTAAGATCAAATCATGCTCACCGTCTGACGCCATTCCTGTGGCCATCATGAAAAAGATATCCCCCAATCTCCTGGGAGAAATCACTGCTGCTATTAATAACTTCTGCCAGTCTGGAGTTGTCCCGTCTGAGCTGAAAGCTTCAAGGGTGATCCCTCTTCTAAGGAAGCCATCACTCGTCCCTACTGTTTCCATCCCATCTCTCTTCTTCCTTTCCTCACTAAACTTTTAGAGTCCCTGGTGTCCCCTCTTCTCTCATCATTTCTAGAATCTTCTTTTCTTGACCCTGCACAGTCCTGGTTTTGACTTGGCAGAGGCACGGAGGGTGGTCTAGTCGCCGTCCAGGACGATATGACCAAGCTGGTAGACTCAGGTGGGGTAGGTGCCCTGATTTTACTAGATCTATCAGCGGCTTTAGACACTATCGACCACACCATCCTGTTGTCTCTTCTTGCCCAGATGGGTATATCTGGCCAAGTACTAGCCTGGTTCACCTTGTTCCGTTTCTATCTGCTTCCTGCTGTCTGAACTGTTGAGTCCCTCAGGGTTCCTCCTTGTCTCCGATCCTATTCAACATATACATCTGGGCACTTGTGTGTCTCGTCCGCTCCTTCGGCATCAGGTGCTACACCTATGCCGATGACACTCAAAGCCTGATCCGTTTAGATCTAGTTCAGCCTTAGATGTCGTCATGCTTACGGGGGTGCCTGACTGCCGTTGGTAAGTGGATGAACCACAATTGCTCAAGTTGAACGGAGACAAAACTAAGGTCTTGGTGGTGGGCTGCCCTCCTGATCCCTCACTTTGGGTTTCCTATTTTTGGGCTGCTTCTCTGGGGCCACTCCCTGTTCCTACGGGCAAGGTGAAAAACCTGGGTGTCACCATCTCGGCTTCTCTTTCTATGGATAGCCAAGTTGCAGCAGTCTGCCAAGCAGGACATTTCCAGGTGAAAGTCCTGAAAAAAGTACTTCCTTTGATCCCTGAACCTCTCTGCCCCCCGGTGGTTGCGGCTCTGATACTATCTCGGTTGGACTATTGCAACTCCTTATATTTGGCCCAAACGAAGGGGCTCATTCAGAGACTACAGCGGCTGCAAAATTTGGCAGCTCGAGCGGCCAGTGGGTCCCCCTGTGGTGCCCATAACTCCCCAGCTCTACGCTCTCTCTCTGGCTCCCTGTGACACAAAGTGTCACGTTTAAGGCCCTATGTATTGTTCACCGGGCTGTGCATAATCAGGGTGCTGAATTTCTCAAGGCTAAGTTTGTGCGTTACCACCCTAGCCGCCGCTGCGCTCTGCCACTGCAGATTAGCTTATTGTACTCCCCCACCGACGAACTCGGATAGGAGTTCGTGCCTTTTCTGTTGCAGCCGCCGTATTATGGAATGGGTTGCCGCTTCCTATGAAGAAGGTCTCTAATAACTTAGCTTTCAGGAAAGTGATTAAAACACTTATGTTTTAGATGAGTTGGCTTTGATAGTCTTACCTGCTGTGGATGTCGCCGTCTATCTAGTGCCAAGATGCCTCTGTGCGACTGCTGCGCTTTAGAAATGACTTTAACATAACATAACATGTATTGCCTCATTTTTTCTTTCTTGTAGCCGGATTACCCATCCCATTTACGTTCCATGACATTATCTTAACACTCCTCCTTTTTGGACGACTGGACAAATGTGTATGCCTAGGTACCCTCCATATGATGCAATATTCTTGCCCTGGTCTGCAAATACATGGACTGATCACGTATGTTGAACCTTAGTGCTATATTCCCCTCCACTACTGTTCCCCCATCCCACCCAAACCACCCACTTCAAACTGTCCCACAACAAACTCTTGATCACAGGTACATTAGCGACATTCGTGTGATCTTCTTGGGTCAATACCTACATTGTATATGAGTGTGTTTCCTCAGCCTCTTCCATAAGGGAAGTCCCAGGCAGGCAGCTTTTGCAAGGGGAGGTTACATGTTTCGGCATGTAGGGTGAATAATGAGAGAAAGTCTCTTAAGTAGTAGCCAACCCAGCCACTACATTGTTACACTGACTCATCTCAAAGCCACCTACAGCCAGAGGGAGTGATTAAGCCTCCATACTCGTACGTCCCATCCCCTTTCTTAAATCCTTGTGGGCGTCCCACAGCATGGGGATGGTACCGCAAACTTTGGCAGTGAAAAATGGTGCTTCCTCTTTAAATTTAGTGTAGTGCGTGGGGTCACGGCCTCGGGCGTGTGAAGGCCCTGCCGAGGCCCCGCCCTCCGGCACCTCAGCTCTGTCCCTTTTTCTGCACGGACAGTGTAAGTTCTGGCAGCCAGCGCAGAGACTTTTTCTTAGCTGCCCTTCGGTGAGTCACCTCCCCGGCACATATCGGCTGCAGGAGGATTCACGAGATGTGCCTCATGCAAACGCTCATTCCTGAACTCGGACCCCCATGCACTCTGTCTTGGGTGCTTGGGGCCTGACCACCGTTGGGACTCATGTTCGGCCTGCAGCGCTCTCGGTCACAGGGCATTGAAGAATCGTTTGTTGTGAGAGATCGGGACCTCTTGTCAAGACAAATTAGGCCTTCTGTTCAGCACGGCTCCACAGCATGGCAAATCCTTCCCCAGGATTCCCACGGATCAGGGTTCCTTGGATTCAGGTTCTGGCAGGCTCGAGGCCTCTAAGGCTACCGGCTCCCAAGCCGAGGGACCTGGGGGCTCTTCCGGGCACTGCAGGGACAGACCTGAGGCCTTCCAGGCTACTGGCTCCCAAGCCGAGCAGCTCTGGGGCACTACCAGGCTGTCCTCGGGAGGGCGATCAAATTTGTCCTTTTCTTCTACCCCAGGAGGTAAGGGATCATCGGGTGTCACCTCCAAGAGTCTGTCTTTGGCTAGTTCAGGCACGGCTTCCTGGCACAGGTGCTGAGGGCATCCAGCCTACCGGAGATCGCTCTGAGGTCGTGAGTAAGGGCGTTATGACCACTGGCCGTCCAGCTGAGGGCTCAGTGCCTACAATAGCGATCTCGGAGGTTGACGCCTCCATTTCCGGGTGCAAGACCCAAGCTGTATCCGGAAGCGGATCTTATGGTGCATGTTTTTGGTCCTCTCAGAGCTACATTCATCCATCACAGCCGTTTGGCTACAGGCACCAGGCTCCTTGGCGCTTTGACCAGGAGCGGAGACTCAGCGGCTGGTGAGGATTGCTTCTTCGAGCGCTTCTTCATCCTTATGTGCTCCCCTCAGGTGAAAGGGCTCCTTAATGACATTGTGAAGGACGTCATACCGCAGGTGTTGCCACCCGGGCCTCCCCCTCTGGGTACTCCTCCCGTTCCTCCTGTGCTCCTGGTTCCGGCCCCTCTACCGGTTCAGACCCTACTAGACATCCCAGCCCCTCCACCTCCTCCTCTACCATCAACGCCTCCCCCTCAACAGCCGTTGGACTTGTCTGCTGCTCCAGACCTGGGGGTGGGTGGGCCCTCCGGGTGGGCCCTCCGACACCTGTATCCCTGGGTCCAGATTCCCCTCTGTCTTTCAAAAGCGAGGGGGGGGCATGAGGATGATGAGGACCATGACGCTCACGATGATGAGCCCTCATCATCCGTTAAGGCCTTGCATGACTGCCTTCAGGGCCTGGTGGAGTTCTTGGGGAAGGGGCCTCTTCTGGAGGAAGCCCCCAGGAGTCGGGGGTGCTAGCAGAGGTCTTGCGGAAATCTGGTCTGACATTCCCCTCCAGAAGGATGTCCTGCAGGTGGTGGGAAGGGTCTGGCAGAAGCCCAGGGCCAACACCCAGATGAACAAGAAGTTGAACAGCAAGTTTAGGCTGACGGACGGGGAGCCAATCCTTCTTGCCTCCCACCCACAGCCCAATTCTTCTGTGGCGGCTGTGGCCTCGTGGTATGCTAAACCATCGTCTTCCTTCCTGAGGACTGCATCTGTGGCAAGCCAACGCGGATGCCCTCTTGACTGCGGCTAACCAGAAGTTGTGGCGCGAGCTCGGGGAATTTCTGCCCGACCTCCCTTTCGACAAGCAAGCCTCCTTCAAGACCAGTCTGGCAGACGCCCGGGCCATTGCGCAGGACCTCATGCCGCCTTTGGTCTCACAGATCGACACAGCCAGCAGAGGGCTCTGCCTTGGGGTCGAGATGAGAAGGACGGCATGGATGCATGCCACAAAGTTTTCATCTGACGTGCAGGAGCGGATCCTGGATCTGCCCTTACAGGGCGTGGACCTTTTTCATTTGTCGACCGAAGACAAGATTACAAAGAAAACCTCCACTCAAACTAGCAAGCCCATGGGCATCCTGACAAAACCAGGTCAGAAATCCTTCCCTCAGTCTCAAGTCAGGACTGAGTTCAAGTCCAGCGCCTTTTCCGGCTTCATGGGGTTCCGGAATCGCGGTACACAGAGCCTGACAGTTCGCGCCACGACAACTGGTGGAAGCAGCAGTGGATGATGCGTGGGTTTTTCCACTCCCCCTCCTCTGCCCCTGCCTCTGGCACCAAGAAGCTGTGAGTTCAAGATCGGAGAGCAGAGCTCGTCTGTGGCGGGACGTTTAGCTCTATTCCAGAACTCCTGGAAGCGTCTTTTCAGCAACCCGTGGATCCTATTTGTAGTCTCCACAGGCTTCAGTCTTCCTCTGTCTCTCCCATCCTTTCCTGCTCATCATTAGATCGGGTCCCAGCTCTTTTGCGGGATGTCCTTTCGATCTTGGAGATGCACACGATAGAACCGGTTCCTCTTGTAGACAGGGGCTTCGGTTACTAAGTTGGAGAGGTTTAGAACACTAGGAACGTTGCGTTGACGCTCTGGTTGATTTTCTTCTAGCTCAGTAGTATATGTTTTACTGCCAGTTAGTAGGTTCCTGTGTGGCAGTGCTCTATTGTCCCAAGTTTTGAAGGATATGTTTGGGGTGGGAATCAGTTAGACCGGCGCTTCATATCGTAGATATGAAGAACATTTCGGTTGTTTGTTCGGTTTTAGAAAATGAAGGAATAGTTTTGTTTGTGTGCAATTTCCAGAGCTGATTTTATTAGTGTTCAAGGTGCCGACACGTGTTTCGACCCCACAAGGGTCATTGTCAAGGCTGTGTTGTTTAAAAAAAAACACATCGTAATTTATATTTTTGGTGCATGTGTGACAATGAGGGATTCTGTTTAAGTGACAAAGCAGGGATCGCACAAAAATGAAATCCAACCCCCGGGATATGTGAGGAGGAGGTACCTCCTCGCGGCCCAGGGGTTATATTTCTTTCAGTTTTCACATCAGAATGCGTAATGCGTGCTAACATGAAACTGAAAGTAATTTTCACCGCAGCATCCATTTTCAGCTATCACTGTGAAAATGAAAGGTGAGTTCCTTCTTTCTCTCCCTTGATCTGCGGCACTATTGTGCCGTTTAGATCGAGGGAGGTGTTGTTGGAAAGAGGAGACTCTCCCCTTTCCAACATCACCTTTTGAATCTGCGCCCAGCAATGCCACTAGACCACCAGGGACCTGTTTGTGAAGTGGGGTTAGAGGGGGCTGCTTACTATATAAGCGGCCCTCTCCCCCCGCCCCTAAAGCATGGGGCCACACGTATTGGCTCCCCTGGGGGCAGATGGGTGCCCATCTGCCCCTAGGGAAGGGGTAAAATAAATAATGAATCTGATACGGGCGGGGGGATAGGCACTAGACCACCAGGATTTTTCTATAATGAAAGGGGGGTGGCCTTTTCCCCCCACCCTAGGTGAATGGGGGGCTCCTCATGTAGCCCTCCCTGGGGGCAGATTTCTGCCCCTATAATTTGGGTAGGGGGAAAGTGGCACCAGACATCTTGGTACAGCCCCCCCCCCCCCAAGCATGGGGCAGTACGTTTTGCCTCCCCTGGTGGCAGATGGGCACACTAATGTGCCCATCTGCCCCTCGGAAAAGGGCAAAAAAGGGTGTTTTGGGTGGGGGGGACACTAAACCACCAGTGAAAATATGGAATGAAAGGGGGGGTCCCCCCAAGTGGATGGGGGTCACCTTGTGTAGCCCTCCCTGGGGGCAGATTCCTGCCCCTATCTGCCCCCAGGGAGGGCTACATGAAATGCCCCCCCAACCGTTTGGTGTGGGGGGAGAGGGCCACCATAAATCTTGGCGCAGGCCCCCCCCAAGCATGGGGCAGTATGTTTTGCCCACCCTGGGGGCAGATGGGCACAGTAATGCGGCAATCTGCCTCTAGGGTAGGGGCAAAAACATTATCTACATTGATGGTGGGGGGTTCACTCTAAACCACCAGCAAATTATATAATGAAAAGGGGGGTGGCTCTCCCCCCACCTCGAATGGATGGGGGGCTCTCTTGTAGCCC
The DNA here is from genome assembly GCF_040938575.1 of Ambystoma mexicanum. NCBI lineage: Eukaryota > Metazoa > Chordata > Amphibia > Caudata > Ambystomatidae > Ambystoma > Ambystoma mexicanum. The sequence goes on along the minus strand of NC_090941.1, from coordinate 70,215,656 downwards.
TCCCTGGGGCCAGATTGCTAGTGGCATCTTGCAATCTGCACCTATTAAGGGGCAAATGTGTTTTTACTGGGGAGTGAGGGTCAGTAGACCACCAGGGATGGCTTGAAAGGGGCCGTGATCGGAGAGTCGTAGTTATGATTTGTTTTGGTGGCGTGACCATAGATGACAAATGTTTTTTGTTTTGTCTACAGCTTTTTCTACACGAGCAGCTGCAACGTTATGCGAGTACTGTTTTTATTATTCTACGGTTAGGACCCATTGTCAGTGGGGTGGGTGGAACTGGGGCTAGAGTGTTGGTGGTGTGGGCGGGAGTGGGCCGTCTGGGGAGATATTTGGGGAGCTGGGACACAATTGCAGGGTCAGGCCACAAATTGCCCTCCATGCCAGCATAACATTGGTGTTTCCCTGGGAGCGGCTGTCTCCCATGTGGGTTGACCGTCTGCAAGCCCAGGTTGCACCTCTGGTTGTGCTTCGTTAAAGATGTCACCTGCGTGGATGAATGGGGATTCTGCCGGGGCTCCCCGGAACTGCCTGTGGACTTGGGGAAAGTCAACCCACATGGGTGATGTGCCTGGCCTTAGTGGGCCGTCTCCCATATGGGGCGTCCATCCCCAAGTGCAGCGTCTGTCTCAGGGAGCTCCGGCAGGGTCCCCGACCTTTCCCGGAGGGAGAAGCTGCAACACAGGCCAGCCGGAGCTCCAGGATAGTCGGGGGTAATTTCCCTGGCCGTGGTGGGCTGTCTCCCATATGGGACGACCATCCCCAAGTGCAGCGGCTGTCCCAGGGAGTCCTGGCAGGGTCTCCACCGCTTCCCGAGGGAAATTATGTAGTGCAGCCGAGCCAGAGCTCCAGGATTTGTTGGGGTGATGTCCCGTGCCTTGAGTGGCTGTCTCCCATGTGGGTCGACCATCCCCAAGTCCAGTGGCAGTTCTTCCCCCGGAGCGAAAGGCTGTAGCGCAGCCTGGCCAGAGCTCCAGGTTGGGCTTGGGGATGATCGACCCACATGGGAGACAGGTGCCCAACGCCAGGGGCATCACCCTCAACCATCCTGAAGGTCTGGCTGGGATGCATTACAGAATGTACCTGCAGGAAGGGAGGGGAACCCTGCCGGGGCTCCCTGGGACTGCTGCCACCCTTTGGGATGGTCAACCCACATGGGAGACGGGTGTCCAAGGCCAGGTATGTGATCCCCAAACATCCTGGTATTCTGTCTGGCCTGTGTTACAGCTTCTCCCTCCGGGAAAGGACAGGGAAAGTCCCGGGCCTCCTGGGAACCACCGCTCGGCTTGGGGACGTTCAACTCACATGGGAGTCAGCCGCCCAAGGCCAGGGATATGACTCCCGGGCACACCAGAGCTCTGGTTGGGTTGCGTTACAGCTTCTCCCTCTGGGAAAGGACAGGGACCCTGCCGAGGCTCCCTGGGACTGCTGCTGCACTTGGGGATGTTCAGCCCACATGGGAGACAGCCGCCCAAGGCCGGGGACATTATCCCCGACTTTCCTGGAGCTCTGGCTAGCCTGCGTTACAGCTTCTCCCTCTGGTTAAGGTCGTGGACCCTACCAGGGCTCCCTGGAACCGCTGCTGGGGTTTGGGGACGGTCAAACCACATGGGAGACAGGCGCCCAAGGCCAGCAACATCACCCCGCCCATCCTGGAGTGCTGGCTGGGCTGCGTTACAGAATTTCCCCCTAGGGAGGGAAGGTGGAACCTGCCAGGGGTTCCCTGGCGCTGCTGCTATGCTTGTGGACGGTACACCCACATGGTAAACGGATGTCCAAGGCCACTAACATCAACTCCACCCATCCTGGAGTTCTCGCTGGGCTGCGGTACAGCTTTTCCTTTCAGGGAGGTATTGGTACACTGCCGGGACTCCCTGGTGGGGAAAAGCTGTAACATAGGCCAGCAAGAACTCCAGGGCTGTGGGAGGTGATGTCCCAGGCCGTGGGCAAGCTGCAACGCAGGCCAGCCAGAGCTCTAGGATTTGGCGGGGATTAATGTCTGGGCCTTGGGTGGCTGTCTTCCATGTGGATCAACTGTCCCCAGGTCCAGTGGCAGTTCGGCAGGGTCCCCATTCTTCCCCAGAGGGAAAGGCTGTAACGCAGACCAGCCAGAGCTCCAGGCTGGGCTTGGGGATGGTCGACCCACACGGGAGACGGGTGCCCAAGGCCAGGGACATCACCCTGACCATCCTGGAGGTCTGGCTGGGATGCGTTACAGAATTTACCCCCGGGAAGGGCAGGGGACCACGCCTGGGGCGATTTTTAAATCATTTTATTGGCATTTTCTGAAAAAAAACAAAATGTTCTCCCTTTTTGGGTTTTATCACTCCTCCCCTCCCCCCCCCCGCTGCCCTCGCAGAACACTAGGATTCCTCTGTGGTGTTATGACCGCCTACATGTGGGAAGAAAAGGGGCCAACTTTGGCCGAGATATGTCACGTAACAAAAAAGTTACAAGGGATTGAATGGCAACATACCGAAATCACCAAAAAAGGCCTTGGCACTGGGAGGGAAAACCCGTGGCAGTTAAGGGGTTACTATCTCAACCAAAATGGCTGACTGGATCTATACGATCAATGTAACCGCGCAACCTGACTGCTGTGGCCAGCCGGCCCGTCAGGTAAGTAAATTGTGCTCTCATCGTTCTCCACACTGCTAGTCTTGATACTTTGGGTCACTCGGTCCTTCTTAGCTTAATGCTTTTCTGCACAAGGCACTTGCCTAATGCACAAACACAACGCTGTTCCCATGACACTACAGTGTCATTTCGCTTCACCTCCGTGCTCCATCATCCGTTACGGATCTCTCTGCCTTCATGGACACAAGGGCAGTCAAATAAATCACAGGTGCAACCGCACTCACCACACACATCCCCCATTCATCCAAATTACTGCCGCACAGATCACACACGAGCAAGGCACACTCTGACCCTCAACAGAGCCCAAAGCTACTTCTCCGTCACCAGCAATTATTGCAACAAGCACCAACCACTCGGTTGTCAATTCGGGTTCTGGTACTCAGTCATATAGCTGACTGAGTTTTTCGTATGTTGGATCCAATCTCTGTTGGCTTTCCTTTTCCCTTGGGCGATTCCTATGTGATAGTATGTTGTGTTTTTACTGTGATCTGCACGTCATGTACCCTTATTGTGACTAACAATTATCGAAAATAATATTTCGAAGGGATTGTGTCCTCCGACGTATTCCTCATCTTAGATATCTCCTTCCAGCTCTGCTGGCCTCGGAAAATTTTTCTCTCTAGAGGGCGCTGCGCGTCGACGTCCTTCGAGTCGATGTCCCTCGACAGCCGCCGTATCGACGCCGACGTCATCCTGGCTATAAAGGCCGCGCGCAGCGCCCGTTGTTCAGTTCCGTTTTTCCGCACGTACTCAGTGCCTTGGAATACCGTTGCTCAGTTTTGTCAGGTTAAACCTATTTACCTCGAG